>NC_022029.1:36411817-36420919 GCF_000317375.1 Microtus ochrogaster
TAGTTCCAGATTATTCTAAGTGTGATGGCAAAGGGGTTGAGATTGATACGATTTACACTATAGCTAGAAAAAAAAACAGTCCAACGCAGAAATTTAATATAGAATCCTATATGATTTGCTCTTTCAAAAGTTTTTTTTAATCATTGTGCAATTTGTGTTGAAAGTCCACCATTTGAGCTGGAAGAATTGTAGGGAAATGGAAGGAATGGGATAGAAGAGTAATAAGCATTTTTTTTTTCCTGTAGGAGACTTGGCACATTTATATGAACTCTTTAGAAAAAAGGAATATGCTTAAGTAATAGATGCTATCTACTTTTCATAAACAAAATTTCATGATTTTGTCAGTGAGGACTTGTTTGTGTTTTTAGATTAATGTGTTGGCTAATTTCGTATCCATCAGATATCGATGAAGACTTTAAACGGGAGCTTCGAAATCTGGTTCCATTGCTGCTTGCTCCTGAAAATCTGGTTGAGAAGGAGATAAGTGGATCTAAAGTTACTTGTAGAGATCTTGTCGAGTATTTTAAGGTAGGTGAACACTCAGCTAAACAGCTCTGTCTGAAAAAGAAATGTAGTTACCTTTTGTCTTTCGAGACAGGGTTTCTGTGTAGCTTGGATCCTGTCCTGGAACTAGCACTTGTAGACCAGGCTGGCCTTTAACTCACAGAGATCCACCTGCCTCTGCCTCCCGAGTGCTGGCATTAAAGGCGTGTGCACCACCGCCCGGCTTGTAGTTAACTTTTAAAATATCTTCATGTACAAGAAATATACTTCCTTTCAAGTAAAAAAATGTTTATTTTTCTGCCTTGCATTCATTATGTCAACATTAAGGATGTAGCAGGGTCTGGAGAGATGGTTCAGTTGTTGAGAGTACTTACATAATCATGAGAACCAGAGTTCTTATCCTAGACACCATGTAGCGAGCACATATGTTTGTGACCAGCCTCGAGAGGGTGGAAGATAGGAGGATGGATCGGGCTTGCTGGCTACCAACTCTGAGAAAATATGAGCCCCAAGTTTAGAGGAAGACCATGAATCAGGAATGTTGGGTCATGAGAGGAGAACATGTAACTCCTTCTGGTCTCTGCCTGTTAGCATAAATTGTGTGTATACACCCAGACTCACATGCACATAAGCACTCCCAGATGAAAGTGTTTGTACGTGGGACACATACAGACATAAGGAAATACATAATTTTTTTTTTTTTTTTTTTTTTTTTTTTTTTGTTTTTCGAGACAGGGTTTCTCTGTGGCTTTGGAGCCTGTCCTGGAACTAGCTCTGTAGACCAGGCTGGTCTTGAACTCACAGAGATCTGCCTGCCTGTGCCTCCCGAGTGCTGGGATTAAAGGCGTGTGCCACCATTGCCTGGCTCATAAATTTTTTTTTTTAAAGGTTACAGTAAGCTGTGTCTTCTATTTAGTGATACTATTTGTTCTCAGGATTATCCTTCCTTTTTCTGCATCTCTGATCTGCAACACAGCTCTGCCATTTTGAGTGATACCTGGAATTGGCTGCATATTTCTATATCCCAAATTCTCACAAAAATCTTCCCTTAGAGTTCTGAGAATTAATAAGAATAACTAAAAGTATCTATAAAGGTTTTTTGAGTCTAAACAAACTATTTGTGGGGTTTTTTTTTTCCTGTTAGAACAAGTTGATCACACAAAGTTGTACTAGTAATAGTTATAGTTAGATAGGTGGGAAATACAGCTAATGAGGTTAATGTATTTTGCTTACTTGTAGATAACATCACTTTCATGCAATCATTGTTTTGTTATGAAATAAGTCTGAGTTGGTGGAAAGTTGAGGTGAAGACTCCTGTTTGAATGCCATAAACTTGTTCTCCTTACTCTTTTTCCTCCTCTTTTATTGTTTGAGAATTTTATGTTTGTTTATAATGTGTGTTGATAAATCCATGTTCCATTCCCTCACTACAGCTCATCCCCTCTCCCCACCCCACTTTTCCCTTGACACCTCATGTACTTTGACTACAAATTACAGTTTCTTTTTCCTTTGAGTTAAAATATTTAAAGTAAAATGAAGGGTTAAAGTGTTTTCTAACATATTTATTTGAAACATTGACAGTAGGAGAGATTTCTTATAAAATGAATACCTTTTACATACAAAACTTTTAAATATGAGATACAGCTTTAGACAATTTGTAATTATATTTTGAAATGTTTCTGTATTTTATTTGGCAACATTCCCATGTGATAATATATAGAACAGGATTAACTTTGTTCTACTGAGAATATGAGTTTTAAGGCCTAGAACTTCATTTTGATGGGGGCGAACTATTGTTTAATATTGTTGGGGACACAGTATCAAATTGTATTTTACATCAATACACTGAATATTCTATCTTTTAGGCATACATTAAAATATATCAAGGAGAGGAACTACCACATCCAAAGTCTATGCTTCAGGTAGGATTAAGAAAGTGTGTGGGGTGGGGTGGTTTGTATGTTTGAGGGGAATTGTAATCATGACTTTATAGGGATACAGAAAATGGAGGGGCATGAGCTTTGTTGCATAGAAATAAATTATATGTACTGAAGATAACCTTCGAACTCTTAAGGTTTGTATAAGGTTTTTGCTTTGTAACTGCAGTTGGCAGGCCCTGAGCATGTGTTGACTATTAGAAATGTGAGCCTTGCTACTTTATCTTCAGTAAAAGTATACAAAAATTCTCTTGCATAAGATGGTTTAATATAGGCCTCTCTGAGCTAAATGCTTTTGCCCTGAGCCCTTGATGAAGGGATGTTTCTTGAAACAAAAATTAGTTTCATTTGCTGGTAATGAGCTGCTGCTTGTGCAAGTAGACTTTCTCTGTGTGTATATGTTCTTCTGGGGCACTGATATTTTTACATACTTTCTATATTTTAAAATTTACTACTTTGGACAATTCTTCAGTTTTATAGTAGATTAACAGTATTTATATTAAAGGTCATGCAAGAAAAAAATAACAACAAAAAAGAAAAAAAACCAACCTAGCTTTTTTTGACTCTTGTGTGAATCTGGTTGTTCTTAAAAGGACTTTTTGACTCCCGGAGACTCAGCACATTTTGGTATTACATCTGTTTATCTCTGTCAATTTCTTTAGTACCTGTGATATATCATCTACAAAACTGTTTTAGTACAAACCCTCTCAAATTGCAGTGAGACAGGGAGTCCTAGTAAATCTGTTTCATATCTTTTCTATTGATACACACTTTCAAAGGAAAGTAAAATAGAGGTTGATATTTTTCTGTTCATTTTCAGAATTATTTGTTGTATATAATCTATTATGTTAGTAGGAATTTATAGTCAAGGGGTACTTTTTCCCCACAGTAATGGTATATTTAATTTTATATTTTAGGCAACAGCTGAGGCTAATAACCTTGCTGCAGTAGCAGGAGCAAGAGACCTCTATTGTAAAAGTATGGAGCAGGTTTGTAACTAAAGTTCAGCTTTATGATAGTTAAGAGTAGAAGATGTTTCATATTTAAAGTAATTGAACTAATTTGTACTCCTTGCATGTTGTCATGCTATATTATCCTGTAATTGTCTTTTTGTTATCTCTGCTGGAATAAACTGTTAGAAAGAAAGTTACATGACTTGCTAGTGTGCAGGAAACATGAATTCCACTGTTGTGTTTTCTGATTTTTAATACAGAATGCTACTATTAGTCCATGATGGAAGTAACATTAGCTTAAGACCGGTAGCAGTGTCTGCACTAAGCTTGCTTACTCTGAAATACTGTGTCATGTGTTCTTTGTGCTGCTGTGGGGCA
Source organism: Microtus ochrogaster (assembly GCF_000317375.1). Classification (NCBI taxonomy): domain Eukaryota; kingdom Metazoa; phylum Chordata; class Mammalia; order Rodentia; family Cricetidae; genus Microtus; species Microtus ochrogaster. The sequence continues at coordinate 36,415,590 of NC_022029.1, forward strand.
CTAGTGGGTAAAGAGAAGCCGGGCAGTGTGAACACCGTGTCTTCAGTTGTGGGGCTTCAGTCACATTGGGAAGATTACTTGATTGAGGCAGTTAAACACAGAAGAATAGGATTACTTGTGATTACCTGTGAGTTACTATGCCCAGGTTTAAAACTGAGTCATGTAGGTGGTTTAATTTTATGAGACTAAAATATATGCGCAGGGATGCCTTTCAAGTGTTATTTCTAGCATGTAATCTCTCATTTTAATTGGGCTTGTCCAGGTATGTGGTGGTGATAAGCCTTACATTGCACCTTCAGATTTGGAGCGAAAACACCTGGATCTCAAGGAAGTGGCCCTCAAACAGTTTCGTTCTGTGAAAAAAATGGGTGGAGATGAATTTTGCCGTCGTTATCAGGACCAGCTTGAAGCTGAAATTGAAGAAACCTATGCAAATTTTATAAAGCACAATGATGGCAAAAATATCTTCTATGCTGCTCGTACCCCTGCCACGCTGTTTGCAGTCATGTTTGTTATGTATATAATCTCAGGACTGACTGGCTTCATTGGCCTAAGCTCTCTAGCCGTCATATGTAACCTTGTCATGGGGCTAGCACTGACGTCCCTTTGTACATGGGCATATGTTAAGTACTCTGGGGAGTTCAGAGAAATCGGAACAATGATTGATCAGATTGCGGAAACACTCTGGGAACAGGTTGGTATCTATCTTTTGGTTTTTGCAGTGACTAATCTCACTTGTATGTGATTTCCAGCTCTCACTGTTTTTGTACATCTACTTTTCCTTTACATGAGGAATGATAAGAGGGTGGGCTCTTTGTGTGTGCGTATTTGATTTTGTTTTAAATGTAGAATCCAATTTAGTTAAAGACTTGTTTCTAAATTCATAATTATAGTTTACTTTGGTTAGTTTCAATCTGTAATTTTTTGGTTGATTCTTAGTTGTAAGTCTGATTATGCCAGGCAGTGGGCATGACTGGATGGACGAACACTTTTCTTCGAGAAAAGAAAATGCTGTCGGTGAGCAATTTTAAAGTCAGGGAAAGAAGTTTGAAGTACAGTCAGTGCTATAGGGAGGGAAAGAAGTTTGAAGTACAGTCAGTGCTTTAGGGAGGGAAAGAAGTTTGAAGTACAGTCAGTGCTTTAGGGAGGAAAATTAAATTTAACCAATGTTAACAAGAAACAATATAGGAGAAATATTGGATGTTAGGTCTTCATATCTTCTGTGAAGATGGTGACAGTTTATTGCAGCACTCCAAGGAATAACCACAGAGATTTTCCAAAGAGATAGTGTGAACAGAATGGAGCGCACAGTTGTTGTCTTTCACATAGGCCAGTGGGAGTTCTTGCTCAACAATTCTCTTTTAAGGAAAGTTGTTTTATGTATTTCCCCCTGGTTGCTTGAATATAGGTAATTTCTCTTGTTAAATGATCCTCACTAAGTACCCAAGGAGCAGAATGGAAGCTGAGGTTATTACAGATGAACAATAGGAGAGGTGTTCTCTATGTTGTTTAGGGTCAGTGAGGCCCTGGGTTAGGATGTGCAGGTTCACATTTGTTTTGGCTTTCAGTTAAAGACTGAAGGAGTCCAAACATTTTTTTCTGAAGAAAGAGGATTAGCTACTGACTTTCCTTATAATAATACATTATGACTGTATAAACCAATGCTTCTCAACTGCCCTAATGCTGCGTGTGGCCCTTTTACACAGTTCCTCATGTTGTGCTGACCCCCACCCCTAAACTACTTTCATTACTACTTCAAACTGTAATTTTGCTCCTGTTACAAATTGTAATGTAAATAGCTTTGGAGATAAAGGTTTGCAAAGAGGGTTCTGACCACTGGTATAAACTAACCCACTTTATTAACTTGAACTTTTCTTTTTCAGAAATTACTCTAATAGATCTCTTTTGGAGTTTGTGCTTGGACATTTTGTTTAGTTCAAAATTTTGTCTCTTAAAATCAATCTTACCACTTTGTAATCTCTTGATATTTTCTAATAGAAGATGGATTAAGAATTATCACCACATCACTGCTTTAAAAATAATCTACTTTCAATTTTTGAACCAGTACCAATCTTCTGCCACCTGGATTTCATAATTGTGCAGTACCTTTTCAGATACTTTCTGTTGACACTGATTCTAGGACCTCAGAGGTCCATTTTTATAGAGCAGTGTCACAGGGGACTCTCCGGTGTGTCGGGTTATTTTCAGTGTAGATAGAGAGGTAAGAGGCACCTAGTCAGAGAAGACTTGAGCTGTGTTCAAAAGGCCTTGTTTAAACTTTCTTTGCATTTCTCTTTTCCTTTGCTTCAGAGGAGTCCCAGGAAGGTGAGAAACCTACAAAGTCTGAAATTCTTCTAGTCTTTAACTCTAGCTTCAAGGCACTTCGAGTCACTTTCCTAACACATCACTCCGTGTTTTAGGTGTTTTCCAAACTGTTTGAAGTTACTAGACGTCGAGTGGTTCATCCTGCTCTTTCATCAGCACAGCGACAGAGACTGTCATCCAACAATAACAAGAAGAAAAATTAGACAGTATTTTTAACTTTTTTCTCTATCTGAAGTGTTCACACTTATACATGTAGGACAATAAGCAGGACCGTCTGGGCCGGTCTGCATAAATGCTGTATACATACCAGATTTGATGCTGCATATAGGGTATGGATTGCACATCCATCTCGTAGGATTTGTAAGTGGTTTGAGTAAGAGGAAAGAAATTTTGTTGCATTATAAAGTGTCTAACTGCATTGCTTGTAGCACCATAACTTTTTTTTTTTTGTTGTTGTTGTTTTGTTCTGTTTTGGGAGAAGAATCCTTTTATTTCGCACATTCCTGGTTATTTTTGTCATTGATTTGAATTGAAATTTTTATATCTGTTTTCTATGTACTCTTTTTTTACCTCATGTTTTTGTTTGTTTTGCACATTTCTCATACCACAGGTATTGAAGCCCCTGGGTGATAATTTGATGGAGGAAAACATAAGGCAGTCTGTAACAAACTCTATCAAAGCAGGCCTGACTGACCAGGTGTCTCATCATGCCCGATTAAAGACAGACTGACAGTTCATCTCCTCATGGACTCCACTCTTTTTTTCATGCTTGCTGTACAATGAGAACTCAAATAAAAATAAACCAAAGTTTACAATCAACTGTAGAAGTAGTTTAGTATAACTGGCTTCACAGATGGCTGCCACAGAGTGTGAACATTGTTTGTTGGTTTCCAGCCGCCTTCTGGTGTCTCCTTAGACCTGGAGACGACTGAGGAGCATTAGTTATCATGCACATTTGTGCCATGTTTTATTCTTTTCTTTTTACTGAATCTAATGTTAGTGAAATTTGTCTTATGTAAAAGGATATTTCAGGGAAATATTTTAAGAAATCTATTTAGAGTCTCTTTAATATAGTGTCCCATTGAAATTTTCATTTTTAGAGAATTTATGAATCACTGTATCAAGAATCAGATCAGAATGACAATGAAGCCTTTATTGAGCCACTACATGAAAAGTGTATATTGCTTTACTGCCTTCAATGCCAGTATTACATAAATGCATGTATCAGAAACGTCACAGAAATCACATGACAACTCTATAGCTGAGAAGGTAATTCTGAGGTGTACATTTGTCTTGCCTTTTAAAATTTGTAAACCTGCCCTGAAAGGAGATGCATATCTGGGAAACTTAACTGTCTTTTCGCAGTTTAGCCTTCATGTACATAAAATATGCCATTAATTTTATTGGGGGAGAAATTCCATCCAAAAATGTTGCCTACAGCTATGAGTTAAGAGTGTCTGTACAGTGTGTAGTTTTTATTTTCTAAAAATCACAGGTAGGGCATGTATATGAATTATAAATATATAAATACAATTTTGTATTAAAAGTTTTTGTAGTTTATGGCAAAATCTGGTTCTGTGGTAGGCTAAGTACAGTCCCTGTGAAAGGAATGTTTGTGGCTCATGTCAGTGTGTGAATGCATAGACAATTTGAAGTTTTGATATATTTGTGATATTTATCTTCCTTGAGCACTGCAATCTCACCCCAAGGGAATTCAATGGGAATGTTTTATTGTGACTTGTCCTCTGTTGCATTTTAAAGTTATTTCCTGTAATTTATTTTCAGTACATAATTAAAAATTTGTTGTATATATAAAATGAAGCTTGCGATTCTTTTTAAAGGAATTCCTCATGCCTATATCTCACCATATAACTCATATTTGTTCATGCTGAAAAGAGTGTGGGTTAGGGCACAACCCAGTTAGAGCGTAAGGTATTGTACTTCTAAGCTAAGCTTGTGAAAGGTGTTTTTCTGTGTCTGTACATGTAAGGGACATTGGTTGTGAGAGCCTCTCTGGGGATTTCTTTTTCTTGCTCATCTCTACCGACTCCCATTTTGTGAGTGTGCGTGTGTGAGAGAGAGAGGAAAGAGAGGGAGAGAGAATGAATGTGTATGTTATGTAAAGCTACCTTTTTTCAATACTTTATAGCCTCCTTTGCAAAGACCTGTTAAAACACCCCTGTTTGGTTTTTAAGTGAGGAGAATTTGAATGGTGAGTTGCATGCATGAAAGGTTTGGTTGGTCTATCTTCCCCCGACTCCATTCCAGTCCTGGATTTAGATGATGTGTTTGTTTTCATCTGTAGTAACTGCTGCCCACTCATCCGATCTTACACAGAAGAGTCATCTAACACGGCTCTCTTTATTTCTCTGACCACTTTGTTTTATGAATGCTGTAAATTGTCTTTATGAATAAAAAATAAAAAGTTCGTTGTATACTAGCAATTGTTCTGAAATTAAAAACTTATACTTTTTCTTTTCAAGTTAAGTCCAGACCAGTGGAATTTAGTATTTCTTGCTAAAAACAGCGTTTTCCCTCAAAAATTCTCTGCAAGACTCCTAGAAATCACTTTAGTGTCATCTGGAAGGTTCTGGACATTGTTAAGCAAGAAGTAGTGAAAACGAAAAACAAGATGGATTGAAGACAAAACATTGAAATAACAACTTCAATATTGGTGTATTTTCTGTGGTACATTTTTTCATAGTGTTACAAAATATGGTTTCCTTTTTATTTTAAAGGTGGTTTTTCTCAATGATATGATTTATCTTTTTAAGACATCTTTGTGAAAGGACAGCCATTGGGACTCTGCTGCTGAGCATGTCTTATTTTTCATGAATATAGATTGCTAGTCATCCTTGCTTCTATACAACATTTGTAAAATTAAATAGTGCTATTTCGTGTTTGAGTCTTATTTTTCTTTTTTAGAAAAAGTTTTTTTCTTTAATTATTTGTGTATCTGTGTGTGAGTATGTGCTCCAGAGTGCAGGTGCCCACGGAGGCCAGAA
>NC_022029.1:36421139-36424557 GCF_000317375.1 Microtus ochrogaster
GAAATAACCACACAGAAATTATATTAATTAAATCACTGTTTGGCCCATTAGTTCTAGCCTCTTATTGGCTAACTCTCACATCTTGATTTAACCCATTTTTATTAATCTTTATATTGCCACGTGGCAGTGGCCTACCGGGAAAGATTCAGCACGTCTGTCTCTGGCAGCTCCATGGCTGCTCTCTCACTCTGCTTTCTTCCTCCCAGATTTCAGTTCTGTCTTCTCCCACCCATCTAAGTTATGCTCTATCAAGGGCCCAAAGCAGTTTTCTTTATTAATCAACCAATACAAGCAACACAGAAAGAAGGACCTCCTACACCACTCATACCTGAAATCCTGACTGCCAGCATTCACACACAAAAGCACACATATACTACACGTGCCATTCACAATCCCCTCTCCTCCCTCAAATGGCCTTTAAGATACCAATTTTGTGTTTTAGCCAGGTAGTAAATTGGCATTTAATTCACTGCAAGTGTGATGTATATCCATTGCACACTTTCAGGCATTGGCTTGAAATTTCGTGACTGAGTTCTTTCCTGGTGGCCTGACTGAGCTGATGTGTGCATACTGGTGTTTTTCCATTCCTGGGTTGATTAAAATAATCTTGAAGAGTTGACACCGTGTTCTACCAGTCATCTTTTTCTCCTTGGCTATACAAGCCAAATGACTGTCTTGCTTGGATTCTGTGTGCAGCCTCTGCCTGTAAGAGACGGCATTGAGAAATTAACTTGTACTGCAAGCCAAGTTGGAGCATGGAATTGCTGCTTCCCTAGGGACTAATTTGGATATACATACATTTTGTTGGGTTTGGGCAAAGGAGTGAAGGTGTCCTTAACATACTACAACAAAATATAAAATCTATGCTTTCTGCAGTGTGACTTCAGGTGCTCTTCAAAGATCTAGATCAGAAGTCCCTAAAGATACATCTAAAAAAAAGGGGGGAGGAGGGCTAGGGAAGGGTAGCATATTACTAGCTCAATAAAACATATCCACAAGGCTTGCGAAGTCCAAGGGAATTCATTCCATCAAAAAAGCAAGTTGTGGTGGTGCACACTTGATCTTAGTTCTCTGGGGGCACAAGATCTCGGATCTAGGCCAGCACTCAAAAGACTCAAGGCAGGAAACTTGAAAATTCAGTGCTAGCCTGGGCTACCTTAGTGACATCCAGTCTCAAAAACAAGAAATCTGAATCAGGATGAGGCTAACAGTCCTAGCTAGATACATACTGTTTGGACACATGCAAATTACTAATAGGTAGGTTGAAGATTTTGCTAATACAAAGTGTGTGTGTATGTGTGTGTGTATGTGTGTGTGTGGTCATCTTACATGGATGGGTACCTTGTCAGCATGTATGTGTCTAACATCTACAGTTTGTTTTATTTGATATGAAACCAGGATTAGGCTATACACAATAGAGTCTCATATAAAATGGACTTTTTGCTTTTGAGGTAGGGTCTCACTATGTAGTTCTGGATGACCTGAAATTCACTATGTAGGCCAGGCTAACCTCCACTTCCTAGCTACCTGCCTCTGTTTCCTGAATACTGAGGTTTAAAGTGTGTGCCACCAAAGTTGTGTTCTCCTGATAGCTTTCCTTATCACAGGCTGGGGAGGAGAACAAATTAGTGATTAGTGATCTGTGGAAGGTATAGAAAATTACCCTCTCAATTTTTGTTAAGCCTCTGACCTGCTGATGGCTTGGTCAACTGAATAATATACTTCTTGAAACTTGTCTATAGCTTAGCTTCTCCTAATTTGTTTGTAATTCACTTCCCTCTTCCACCCACCCTCCCACCAGTGGTGCTGAGCTTGGGACTCGGGACCAAATGCTCTACTATTGAGCTACCTCCTCAGCTTTGTGAGTTAACAACAGTTTTCTCTGACATGTTTTATGTAATTACTAGGCATCATAGACATCCATAAATCTGTAGTCACTAACAGCAAGGGTGACCACCTAAACGGGCTTGGCTTAGTCTCCCAGAGCATGAAGATTGCATGACATCTGTGATCCAGGGTCAGAGCTAGAACTGTTTCTCAGCATGCCGCTCTCTAGCCTTGTTAACCTGCACAAATGCTACTGGACAGTTGAGTCTCAGTTTTCTCAGCTTTAAAGTAGGAGCCATATTCACTTTTCAGTTATCTTAGGGTGTGGTCAGAATGTATCAAAACACCAATAAACAGACCTTTAAATTCTTTGTAGAGGTGCATTCTAAGAAGCTACCAAGTTAGGCCTATTTTTAACTAGGTTCTGCTTTGTAAGGATGTTATCTGGATTTTGGAGCATGGTGATACCATTTTTGTCTATGGAAGATACCCTTCTAGATTAAGTTCCTAGATTAAGAGGAAATGAAATGAATCCTCTTTTATTTTTTGTCTTACAGTATCAAATATTTATACATAGTAAATGCTCAAAATATTTCCTGTTAGCCCACTTTTTTTATTTTTATTTTATTTTTTTGAGACAGGGTTTCTCTGTGTACCTTTAGCCCTGTTGGCCGCCTGTCTCGGCCTTCCGAGTGCTGGGATTAAAGGTGTGTGCCAACACGCCTTGCTCCCACTTATTTTATTACATGATTTCATACATATATGATGTACTTTGACCATAAACCCCCATTATCTTCTCCCGTTCCCACCCATTTTCTTCCCAACAAGTCTCCCTTGTGTGTTTTTTTTTTTTTTGATTTTTCGAGACAGGGTTTCTCTGTAGCTTTTGGTTCCTGTCCTGGAACTAGCTCTTGTAGACCAGGCTGGCCTCGAATGTAGACCAGTCTGGCCTCGAACTCCCTTGTGTTTTAATGTTCAGATCTGCCCCCCCCTCCCTGCTGACAGGGTTTCTCTGTGTAGCCCTGGCTGTCCTAGAACTCACTCAGTAGACCAGGCTGGCCTCACACTCAGAGATCCATCTGTCTCTGCCTCCTGAGTGTTGGGATTAAAGGTGCATGCCACCACTACCCCACTCAGAAGACTTTTACATGGGCTAAAATAGTTGACCTCATTCTCCTGCCTACCTTATTTTCTCTTTATAACTCTAACAGCCCCTGTGGATGAGCTAGCTGGGTATTTGGTAACTGTTGGCTCCTAGATACCAGAGGTTAGATATTTCTCCCTTGACACCAAAGTACTAAGGGCACTGAGTCATTAACTTAAGCCTGGTAAAGTGCTATGGAAGAGATAGAGGTAAAACTTCTCAAATATTTAGATTATCTTCAGGGTTTTAGTATATCAGTATGATTTAATAAGCTTGCTGAATGTCTGCCTATAACCCGGAATTGGCTCCTAGGCCTATCTGTTGGGATAAAGGCCTAGCTATATTCATCTTGTAGATGACAGACAATGCTTACATTGCTTAGCACAGAGCACTTGGTTCTTGGGAAGAGTGATGGTTAACATTCAGACTATGTCTATGGCAGGTGCC
>NC_022029.1:36424687-36428786 GCF_000317375.1 Microtus ochrogaster
GTGTGGAGGTGATGTAGGTGATTTCATTGATTAATAAAGAAACTGCCTTCGCCCTGATAGGTCAGAAAATTAGGTGGGTGGAGTAGACAGAACAGAATGCTGGGAGGAAATGAGGCAATCACCATGCCTCTCCTCTCTGGGGCAGACACGATGAAGCTCTGGCCCAAGATGGACGTAGGCTAGAATCCTTCCCAGTAAGCTACTGCCTCGTGGTGCTACACAGATTATTAGCAATAGATTTGTCAAGATATGAGAGTTAGCCAAGAAGAGGCTAGATATAATGGGCCAGTCAGTGTTTAAAAGAATGCAGTTTCCATGTAATTATTTTGGGTAAAGCTAGCCAGTGGCCAGGAGCTGGGAGGCAGTAGGAACACAGATCCTTCAACACGGAGGCAGGGGTGGGTATGCTCGTCTCTACTGTGTGTGTGTAGGGGTGCGGGGACAGAGGGTGACTTTGAGTGTCTTTATTGCTTTCTACTGTTTTGGAACAGGGTCTTTCACTGAATTCGGAGCTCAGTGATTGGCTTAAATGAATGGCCAGCATTGCCTCCTACCCCCTTACTACCCCAGGATCTTCCTGTCTCAGGTGTGGACTGCCATGTCCAAATTTTGATGTAAGTACTGGGGATCTGAACTTGGAACCTAATGCTTATACAGTAAGCATTTACCCCATTGAACTCTCTCTAACGCCTCACCTTCGTCTGTACAGCCTCCTGAGGCTCAAGGAGGTCACCACATTTACCAAGGCAGTTGGGAATTGAAAGCCAGAGCCACAGTGCCACAGGCAGAGGAGAGAACTGTGTCAACATGAGGGAGGAGCACCGAAAATTGAATGAAACATTGCAGTGTAGGGTGACTGAAGGGCAGAAATGGATATAGGGGTGGAGATGAAGTTGCAGAGACCTGCCTGGGCCAGGTGATGAAGAGCTTTGTGGGTCCTGTGAGGGGTGTGACATTTGGATGTTACAGATGCATGCATGAATTTTAAACAGAACAGTTAAGCAACTCCAATACTCTAAGATAGTATTATCTAAAGTATGTGTTCATGTCCAATTTCAGTCTTTTTTTTTAAAAGCCAGGTGCAGTGAAGCATGCTTTTTTTTTCAAGGTTTTATTTATTTATCATGTACACAGTGTTCTGCCTCCATGTATGCCTGCAGGCCAGAAGAGGGCACCAGATCTCATTGTAGATGGTTGTGATCCACCATGTGGTTGCTGGGAATTGAATTCAGGATCTCTGGAAGAGCAGCCAGTGCTCTTAACCGCCGAGCCATCTCTCCAGCCCCAATTTTAATCTTATTCAACTCCCATGGAGCATTTGTAGATGCGTGTTCTCAGGCTCCACCCATATACATAATGAACACAAACCCTCTCAGCTGTTAGATCTAGTGGTAGGAAAGTGTTTCCTAGTAGCAGGATTAGAGATTTCTGCTGTCTCTCTGCTTTCGGGAAACTTTCTGCGTTGTCATCTGAAATGATCTTGTGTTCTGTTACTTCCCTGTGGGAGGCGTGGAGCCCCTGTGAGGAAGGATGAGTATTGACAGTAGGTTGAAGTGCACTTCTGTTTAAAACTCAGGATTGCCTCTCATAGATGTGTTCTCAACTCTAGATATTATTTCATGGCTGTGCCAACTTCCCCTTTCACAAGCACTGGATTGGATCTCTCCCTTAAATCCTTCCCTTAAGGAATGAAGAGCACAGTCAATCATCACAATCTTATTTAAAGGTGTGTTCAAAATGGCATGAGACTTTTTAAAATAATGCTCCGTCTTCTTTCATCACCTTTTGAATGCAAGGAAAAGGGCACTGGTTACATTTTATAAATCAACTGAGGTCCAGGCTGCTGGGGAAACATAGCCTTCAAAATATGACTGTCCTACAAAAACACGTGATCAACATATCAAAATTTAGCCAATCTCTTAATGAGGGATCCACTAAGATGGCAAGGCAGGCTCAGAGAGCTGGGAAACAGGAGTGCTGCAGGCCACCATGAAGGGGGTTTGGAAACAAGTGTACTGAGGAGCCCAGCTCTTATTAGTCAAACCAGCCGGTCTCAGACTTCTGAGCTGTACAACACATTGGGTTTTTTATTATTATTTTTTTAAATTTATTTATTTATTAAAGATCTCTGTCTCTTCCCCGCCACCGCCTCCCATTTCCCTCCCCCTCCCCCAGTCAAGTCCCGGGAGCCTAGGCAGCTTGGATGCTCACCTTACTAGAAATGGATGGAGGTGGGGGTTCCTTGGACTTCCCACAGGGCAGGGAACCCTGATAACACATTGTTTTTCTCCTATACACAGGGATTATTACAGCCAACCAAATAAGTGTCTATTATCTTACATGATGGTAAGGGTGCTAAAATGAGCTCAGGAAATTTATTTCTCTCTGTCTCTCTGTCTCTGTCTCTGTCTCTGTCTCTCTGTGTGCCCATGCGTGCTTGTGGGAACACGTGATGCAGTGACTACGTGGAGATCAAAGGGCAGCCTGCAGGAGTTACTTCTCTTCTACCACATGACAGTGGGTAACTGAATCTGGTCTTTCTTAAGCTTGTTGGCAAGCACCTATACTCACTAAGCCAGCCATTTTGCCAAACGATAATACAATATTAACTGTAGTCCTTACAGGCCACACGTTCTCTGCACTTATTATTATTATATGTCTTTGAGTTTACTTCTCTCTAAAAGGCAGGGCTGTCTTTGTTTGCAGTTGTTTTTCTAGCCCTTAGAACAGTACCTGGGACAAGTGGGAACATAATTCACAAATATTAACTTTCTGGGTTTTTCAAATGTATCTCAGTTTTTAAACGTACATTCCAGCAGTAGAGGCTCTGTTGGTTACAGCAAACATGTAAATATCTTCATGCACAAAACCTGGAGAGACCCTGAGAAGTGCGTGGATCTGATCAATTGGCATTGAAAGAGAATTGCACGTGTCCCAAAGTGTCTTGTAAATGTTGCTCAAAGGTCCTGTCCATAGATGAACTGAGACTCTTTCATGCCTTTAAAAATTATTTTCAAACTTTGCAGATGTGTTTGGTATGAGCACTTGTGTTGTGGCAGGGACCGAGGCCCTTGTCCTCACAGGTAAGAAGTAAGGCACACGGAATAGTTGTCCCTTCAAAAGCAAGGATGTTTCCCACCCAGAGGGTGGCGAGTGGACACGGTTAATAGTATGATGACTTTTGGTCTTTCTGTGTGGCCAAGATCATAGCAGATCCTCCCCCATACCCTTATGGTGAGCTTGTTAATTTACAGAGCCCATCTTTATGGAAGGTGCCACACTTACTTCATAAAGAGTTTTTAATTAGTCATATCTTAAGCTTTTATTATGCACTTGGATTGAGTTAATTATCACCAGGAAGAATTTTCAGCAAATTGTGCTATGCTTAAACATATCTAAAATTGACTACTTGGGGACAGACTCCTAAGTTTGAGCCAACACTGGCTATTTAGTTGTGTTGAACGAAACCGCCTTCTTCTTGCCTCCTGTGGATCTTTATTTACTGACTGGGGTGGTCACGGAGACCTTCACAGTGTGTAGGTGCCCATGAAGGCCAGAAGCATAGGATCCCCTGAAGCTGCGATTTCAGACACTTGTGAGCCAAACCTGAGTCTTCTGCAAGAGCCGTGTGAGGCATTGAGGGCCGTACCATCCTTCCAGCCCTTCTGCAAGAGCCATGTGAGGCATTGAGGGCCGTACCATCCTTGCAGCCCTTCTGCAAGAGCCGTGTGGGGCATTGAGGGCCGTACCATCCTTCCAGCCCACCGTGTGAGGCATTGAGGGCCGTACCATCCTTGCAGCCTTCTGCAAGAGCCGTGTGGGGCATTGAGGGCTGTACCATCCTTCCAGCCCTTCTGCAAGAGCCGTGTGAGGCATTGAGGGCCGTACCATCCTTCCAGCCCTTGCTTTCAAATCTTTCCATGAACATCGTAAACAAGCAGTAGAGAAGAGTGGCAAAGTAGAGGCCTTGAGGACAATGGAAAAAAGGCAGAGTTCTGGTCAGTTTTACCTCAGTTTGCCTCTGGTGGTACTGCCCAGTAAGCTGGCCCTTCCTCTGGTGGTACTATCCAGTAACGCCGGCCCTTCCTCTGGTGGTACT
>NC_022029.1:36428886-36429757 GCF_000317375.1 Microtus ochrogaster
CCAGTAACGCCGGCCCTTCCTCTGGTGGTACTGCCCAGTAACGCTGGCTCTTAGACGGGGCGAGTGGTCATGCTGAATGAATGTCAGGTCTCATGCTGGTTGTGCTGTTGTGTGCGTTGTGTTGTTGTGTGCCTATGGATTATTCTTTGGAGAATAGTGGTGCTAAGTATGCGATATCAAATGAGAACTTGGTAAAGACTTTCATAAAGGGATGAAAGACATCTTATGAAAAATTCCAAACACAACAGAGCAGTACAGTGAATGAATTCCCCTTGGTCCATCACTCAGCTGAAATGGCATGCCGCACAGCCAAATTGTTTTCACGTGTGCACTTCCGTTCATCTCACAGTAGATTTACTTGGAAGGCAATCTCGGCTATTATATCATTTCAGTCATAAGTGTTTCCACATGCATTGTAAAATAAGACCATAATTTTTAGCAAGCACAGTCCTCTTGTCATTCCCAAAGGAAAACGATTCTTAATATCTAATATCCACTCCCCATCTAAATTTTCCCTGTTGTCTCATAAATATTTTTTATAAAATCCCTGACCTGCTTGCTGCAAAAGACTAAGTTTAATATTCATAAGCTCCGCACATCACTCATAGGAATTCATCTTTCTTCCGTCTTATTCAAGAGTTACACATCTAGAATGAACTACTCTGGATCTCATCCGCCAGGGAAGGCTTTAACGTAGGAATGAATGAAAACCCTCAATACAGTTTTTTTTTACACTGTCCTCTTGCCATTTCAAAAATAAAATTGCATTCACGGAATTCTAGCTGGAACCCAAGGAGACATTGTGTTCTTCACGCACTAACTGCCTGCTCTCTGGTTCACTCCTTGGGGAATTAGGAAACATTAGGGCAAG
>NC_022029.1:36430107-36431200 GCF_000317375.1 Microtus ochrogaster
GAGCGGAGCAGAGCTGTTCATGTTTTAACTGGGCTAGTGTGACTATGGTGATGAGAATGGATTCGAGGAGAGGAAAGAATGGAAAGTTCAGGTTACCACATGACCGAAACCATCCAGGCCAGCAGTGAAGACCTTGAGCTGGATGGAAAGAGGCAGATTTGGAAACGCGATCGTGAGAGGAGATATTCTGAATGCCTTTCCTAGGCGTGCAGCACACGGCTTGTGTTTATTTCCAGTCTTACCACTGGGCTTGTAAAAATACCCAAAGATGGGAAAACTTCACTTCGATCTTTTAAGTCTGAATGTTCTTTTTTTAAAATTTTATCTTTATTTTATGTATATTGGTAATTTTCCATGGATGATGGGTACCCTGGAACTGGAATTACAGACAGGTGTGAGCTGCTATGTGGGTGCTGGGAATTGAACCCAGATCCTCTACAAGAGCAGCCAGTGCTTTTAACTGCTGAGCCATCTCTTCAGCCCTGCAAGTCCGAATGTTCTATAATTGAACTAGTTTGCAGAGGAATTATTCGAAGATTGTTCTAGATTGGTGTCCAAATGACAATGCATGCGGCACCAAGTTATCTTCAAACATGTATGCCTAGAACATTGTGAAATATTTGCATGTTTTTCTTTTGAGCTCGTGACTCTTGGCATCACCACGCCTGCTCAGGGTTGGTAGCATGGCTTTCCTCCTTGTTTATTCATTCTTCCAGCACATATGTTGAGAGTGTATCAGATGCCATGCTTCATGCTGGAATACTCTCAGGGACTTTCCCACTTAGGAGGCCGGTAACCTGCCAAACACCATCTCTCTTTTCTGGGCGCCAGGAAGGCCTGTTATTCCTCTGAGGTCCAGCAGGGGGCGGATGAAGCCTATTTATGAAATCATTTACGCTAGTCCAGCATTCCCCATATTAGACTAGAATTGTGTTTGTTTCTTATTTATTCGACTTTAGGTGATCTGACATCTGACCAGAAATCAGGTACATTTCATCTTTCAAAGTAAAGATTTTTCTGGCATAGTTACTGGAGGAGCTCTTTGGGATGCCATCCTACTAGAATTCTTCAGGCAGGCGGATCTCTGTGAGTT
>NC_022029.1:36431478-36440299 GCF_000317375.1 Microtus ochrogaster
AATAACTTCTCCTCTAACCTCACTTCAATTTCGGCCTCTCCTACAGTCGCAGGGAACAAAAGGAAATTTTCAGAATGAAAGTGGAAAGGAAGCAAACCATGTGCGACTTTGCCCAGAGCAATCCCAAGGTCGCTGCCAGCTCTCTGGTGACCGGTCCCTAGAAAGGTGGTGGTGAGTGGGGGAAGGGAAGGGAAGGGGAGGGTATGCCAGTTTCGAGCAATTCTAGGAGCTAATTACATCTGTGGATTCTGTCCAGTTATTTATCCTCCCCACAAGTCAGTAAGCTCTGTGGACAAAGTCGTATGGATCTTGCTCAGCCGTGACTTGCCTGTGCTGACCACCTTTTCATATGCCACCGCTCCAGAAAGCATCAGTGACAGACCTCCCAATAGAACACAGTACAGATAGCTGCGGGCGTGACTTATTTGGTGGGTGAGTGAGTGTGTGTGCATACGTGATTTCCAGGTAAAGGCACTGTCCATCTGTGGGGATGATGAGATGTGGAGGCTGAAGGAATAGCTTAGGACCTCAGTGACAGCCTTCAGATCTGACCATTCTATATTGTCTGTAGGTTATAAGCATTAGAATGGTCCCACTTGTCTAAATAAGGAGTTCTGTAATACCCCAGAGAAGGCCACATTTTGCTGGAACACTTAAGTCTTGAGGCAATTACTCCATTTCTAGGAGGTCTTCTTTCTTTTTCTTTTGGTTGGGAGCAGAAAGCAATGTAATGACATCGTGTAGCTATTGTCTAAGAACGAACAGATTCATTTTGCGACAGCCCATTATTGAGTGTCGTTTCCTGACGGCTTCTCACCTTCCTGTGTGTGAAGTCCAAGCGCAGTGCTGACTGCCCCTTGGTCTGGACTGCCTTTTCAAGTTTCCTCCTCCAAGTGAAAGGCTCATGTGCTTCTCGCCTTTGGAGATGCAGCGTCTCCCTCAGGACCAATGAGCAAGCTTTTCCACTCAGCCCCATCCGCGAGCTCCAGGTTCAGCGGGAGACCCTGTCTTAAGAATTAAACTGGAGGTAATCAAGATGGCTGTTGGGAAAGAACATGTTGGGAAAGCCCGAGTTTGACCCCTGGAATCTGTGTAAAGGTGGAAAGCGGGGATCAATCCCAGAAAGTTGTCTCTACCCTGCATACTTCTGCCGTGGCATGTACACGGGCGCATGGTTCTGAATAAATGCTCACTTCCTTCCCAAGTTTCCAGTTTCCAGGTTGGGAAAATGTGAATGTTAGATGTGTGGACGCCACCATGACAGCCATGTCTGCTCTGCGCTTAGGGTGCAGCCCAGCCTGGAAATGGCCGGTTCAATTCTTTTGCTTCAAGTGCTGTGCAGAAACCAGACAGCTTTCAACAATGGCCTACAAAATTGATGACTCTGCCTCCCACAGAAGAAAACCAATAAACACAAGGTCCTCTGAGACAGACAAATTAGAACCACAAAATTCCAGGGTTTCCCAGTCGTTGTAATAGCACCATCGGAACCATTTTTCAGTCCTGGATGGGAATTTTTTCCTTCTAAGTGGCTGTGTCTCAAGTTGGCGGGGTCTCTTTTCTCCTGCTCATGTCCTTTGCTCTTCTGGTTGGTTTGCATCTCAGCCGGCTGTAAGCCTGGCCACCTCCTGGCTTGGTAGACCACCCAGCCTTCCAGAGCCAGCCAGTCTCTACAGAGGATGGGGGGGCCTCCTGGACTGACCCTCAGCTCCAGCTGTAAGCTGCCAGTCAGCTAAGGCTTTCTTCTTTGGAAATTCTGCCTGCTCTCTCCTCAGCCAGTGCAGGATCTTGGCATGTTTAGCCCTGGGAAGGAGCCTGTCATGGTCAGTTCAGAGTTTGCTGTGGGCCAGAGGAGAGTCTTTGATTCTTCTCTTATATCAGCAAGTGTCTCAGCCCTGGCAGGTGCTCCCCCCACCCCATGCTAAGCTTGTTTGTGCTATGGCCCAGTGTCTCTATGAAAGAGAACGTTTGTGGAAGGAACAGGCACCCGAAGCCCAACCCTACTCCAGATAAAGTGAAGAGTTTGTATAATTGCCCAGCAGCAATTCCTAGATGTCCAAGGACAAGACAAAGACCTGGGAACTGGAAGGGGTTTGGGGACTCTGTTGTCCTCTCAAGTTCTGAGGCCCAGATGATTCCTCCTGTGTCTGTCTGTCTTTCCAGCTCCTCTTGCTTTGTTGGATTCTGGTCCTTGAAATGGACCAACATGGCTGTCCCAGCTCTGACCCTACAAAATGTTCCAATTCAATCATTTTCATCTTCTGATTTATTGTCTATATGATAGCTCGGATACTGGGAGAAGCCATTAGCAGCTGGTCAGTCAGGTGACAGCAGATTGGAGTCAGGTGTCTTCGGCTTCGGCTTCAGTCAGCTCTGGATAGAGGGCAGGGTCAGGTTTGGGACACAGGCCAAAGGCCAGAGCATCTGGTCTGGGCCAGTTAGATGGCCAGGACTTAGCTAGAATGCGCGCACATGTGCAGCCTGACAGCTTACAAACACGCTCGCCTACAGTGCCTGTTTACTTATTATTATTATTTTTTTTTTTTGGTTTTTCGAGACAGGGTTTCTCTGGACAGTGCCTGTTTAACTGCTTGTGTTCCCTCATCACTTCTGGGTATGCCCCACCTACATCGGGTGTCAGAGCAGGAGCATCTGGCGGGGCTGTGCTCACACAGGAGTGTGCTGTCCTCTGCACACTGCTATTGGGAGAAGAGTGCAGGTGTAAGCAGCAGAGCAAGAACGGATAAGAGCCCGGCGAGAGAGCTTGCTGAGGCTCCAGGGCAGATGGGAAGGACTCAGCAGGTGCTTGTGGGAGAGAAGTGAGACACTGTGCTGTCTCGGTTACATTTACACATCCCAGAGACCAGGAGACGGGTAAGGAGGAGAAAATGGCACCTGGTTTGACTGCTGAGAAAAGAGGGGTTAGGTAGTTGCCTGGTACCAACAGTGTTGGAACCAGGACCACCAGATCCACCCCCCGCCCCCACCCCCTGACACACCCTGGTGCCTGATCTAGAACTCACTTATCCTCCTCTGTCCTTGGTTTGTTCTTGGCTGGGATAATCACATTAGTGGGGTGCTTGGAAATATCTCATGGTCACCTCAATGCTTGTGAGGGTCCTAAAGCTAGGGTACTAAGGAAGTATGGGAGAAGGGAGGAAATGTAGAATTCTGGCCTCTGTGACAGGGGATTCTAGATTCTGTGACAGCATTGGTAGCTGGGCACAGTTATGAGCCTGTAATCTCTGGCTGGGGAGGCTGAGCAGGAGAATTGCTTGATTCCAGGAGTTCAGGCCAGCCTGGACAACAGAAGGAAACACTGTCTTCAAACAAAATAAGGGAAGGAGTGATGGAGGGGAGGTGGAACACAGACGGGGTGCACAGGGGAAGAGAAGTCAGAAGGTTGTGCTCTGTGGCCCGGAGGATAGAGACTCACATGAAGTCCTTCGGGCAAATTCGTTCCATTTCACATTGCTAGGAAAATGAAGTCTCCCTGAGACTCAGCTATCACATCTTCTGGTCACTTTCCATTATGAGGGCGGTCTGATAGACTCATAGAGAATTCCACTTCAGCGGAACAATATGGGTGAGGGCCATGGCAGCTGATGCTGAACCTTGGTGCTTGGAACACTGTAGCTAGGACCCAAAAAAGATGTGCTCAACCCTCTAAAAGGAACCACTTGCTTCTCAGCATCCACCGCTGATTGCTGCAGAGGCCTGGCAGGTGTGTGTGTGTGTGTGTGT
The DNA here is from genome assembly GCF_000317375.1 of Microtus ochrogaster. NCBI lineage: Eukaryota > Metazoa > Chordata > Mammalia > Rodentia > Cricetidae > Microtus > Microtus ochrogaster. The sequence continues at coordinate 36,435,223 of NC_022029.1, forward strand.
GTGTGTGTGTGTGTGTGTGTGTAAAGAACGTGGAAACCTGAAATGGAAAATTTTACTGCACATGAAATCATTAAAACAACAGACTGGAGCAGACAAAGTGAGATTTGTCTTTAAGGCAAGTTGGTCACTTCTGAGATATCCACTTTCTAAAAATTATCTTCTCTAGGCATCTACCTCTTCCTGAAAAGCTTGCAGTTCTAGCCTGTGACAACATCAGGACCAAATCAACTGAGGAGCATCCTACCAAATACTGGACCAGTGCCCTTTAAAACCATGAAGACTGTGGCAAACGGGGCAAGTCAGACGGTGTCACAGACTGGCTGAGACTAAGGAGAAGTTGTGAATCAAGTATGAGGGTCTGGGGGCACTGGCAGGAAACCCGAGGAGTCTCAATGGCACCTGTGCCAACATCTACTTTTCCATTCTGACAAAGGGGGCAAAAGTTGTGAGCATCAGCAGAATGGAGGGATACAGGACTTCTCGGAACTGCATCAGCAACCTTCCTGCAAATCTCAAATTCTTCCGAATGAAAAAGCTCACTAAGGAGAAAAAGTCCCTTCTAAACTTAGGATAACCTTTGGTCGTTAGGCTCTCAAAAGAAAGAAGGGTTTCCAGCATCCAAACAAATGATTTCTTGCTGGTGTCTTTATTCTGACCTGTGAAACATCCATCACACAGTGATGAGCTGCATGGTCATTTCCTTTGGGGCAGATGGCGCCAAGGTCTCCTAAAATGGGGCCAGGAGCGCACGGCTCTTCATGCAGCTGTCCTGTGTGAAATGCGGTCTTCCCTCCCTCTGGTGACGACTATTTGGTGCCCCCTTTCCACTTTCTACTCTAACATGCTCCACAGTGACTGGAAATGAGTTCAAAATTCATAGGCAGAGGGTTGGGGAGATGGCTCAGTTGGTAAAGCCTTTGCCATCTCTAGAATCCAGGTACAGTGCATACCTGTGGCCCCCTGCTCTGGCATAGGAAGCAGAGGCAGGGGGGATCCTGAGAGCTTGCAATCCAGTTAGTCTGATCCACGTGGAGCTCCAGGCCAGTGAGAGACAAAAGGTGGAAGGCTCCCGAGAACCAACACGAGAGATGGTCATGTCATACATAGCCCCACCCTCCGCACGGATATTTACCTACTCCAACCACCAGGCACACAGCACATGAGCTTTGGTACAGTCTGCAGGCTGACATTTTGCTTACGGTTATACGGTTTGATCTGCTAAGTTGTGGCTTTGGGTTTTGTGGGAGAGGACTCAAAAAGACTTCCCTCTCCTCTCTGTAAAAACATTCCCAGTGTCAGGAAAATTGATGTTCTCCCCAGCTCCACGGGAATGATATCACTCTGAAGAATTCCCAGGCAATTATTCCCCCTTGCAAGGAAATAGCTTCTCCTTTCAGGGCCCAATCAAGCAACCACAAATCAAAGATCACTTGGCTGTGTTCCACTAACAGCACAGAAAGCCATTAGCGGGAGTCGTCTGAAAAGGGAAGTGACTTCTATATCTGTGGTTACACAAGGAAAGCTTCTGTAGTGTCAGATTGCGGTTGCCAAGTGGCTCAGTGCAGTCAAGCGTCGCGTTTCTCATAGCGAGGGGTTATTTATTACCCACGGAACCAACAGACTTCTTGCTCCCTTACATCGAACCAAGAGTCTTTTCAAGTTGAATTAAGCCTAAAAGGAGAAGCAACGCATAGGAATGCCTGGTTTCCAGTTCCGGTTGCTTGCGTAGGGAGGAAAGGGAGGTGGCGGTTCCGCGGTGGTCTGCGGACTCTGCGAGGTTCTCCTGGCCACAGTCCTAATTCATGAAGTTGGATTCACTAGAAATATTCCTTTGGGTCAAGGCCTAGCTTCCAAGACAACCTCAGCTCATCCGAGACCCTGTATCAATCACTGGCATTAACAGAAATACCTATTTTGCTAGGGGAAGGGGGCAGGGAGGACTACCTCTTCCTAGTCCCTTTCTTCGTGACTATGAAGGGGCCGCAAACTCTGCAACTCTGTGGCCTTGGCGGTAGGAGGGCATTGTACCCATTCTTTTGGTTATGGTGGTTGGTTCAGGAATGGATACGTGACAGAAGCCTGGCCAATCAGAGGCCTTCCTCGGTTCTAACACTCGTTGGTGATGAAGGCCTCTTGGCGGGGGTAGCAAAGGGGAGAGAGGAGCCACATGAAGAAAACTCATCTGAACTGAACAGAATGAAAGAGACAGAGAAAGGAGTGTCCTTGTGGCACTGAGACTTAGTTTTAGGTAGTGTGTGTGTGTGTGTGTGTGTGTGTGTGTATGTCCCACCCCCATCCCTCTCCTCTCCTCTCTCTCTCCAGCATCCTCCTGTTAAAACCCCATTTTGACTAAGCTTGTTTGTATTATGCTTCTGCCAGGAGGGAGCAAGAGAAGAACACTGACCCTCATCTGTGTGGTTTCTCTTTTGTTCGGCACACTTCCTGAGTGCGCCAGAGAGGGCCCACTGCCTCTGCTAGGTTCAGGAGCCCTGCTACTGCCATATTTGGGCCCACATCAATCAGGAACCCCAACCTGTCAGGTATGGATGTGAGCTAAGGAAACAGTAAATTGAAACTGTCCCCTTCCCAGCAAGTCAGGAAGCCAGAAGTGTGGTGGGAAGGGGAGGGGCAAAGGTAGGCATAGGCTCTTCCTGACTTTTTCTGTTTTGTTTGCTTTTCCAACAAGGTTCCTTTCCTGAAGCAAGGGTTCAAAACATTTTTTTTTTAAAAAAAATCAATCCAGTTAAGAAGATCTTTGCCTGCCTCCCCAGGGCAAACCTCCATAGGTTCATTTTCTTGGTCACCTGACCTTGCCATGTGTAATGGAGAGGCCGCAGAGCCAGTCATGTCTTCAGGATGGGCTGGCTCAGCCAAGACTATGGAAGAGAAGGTACCACGTGGCTAGAAAAAGGAGGTTCACAGCAGGGACTCCCCAGTCTCACACTTCCTCAGGACCCTGCTGTGCTTCAGCCTGGGATAGGTCAGCCCTGCCAGGTCTGCCTCAGCTGGGTCTTTCTTTGATGCTCCGCGGTGGTCAGCCAGCCAGCATACAGACTATCTGTAGTTCTCTGGTTCAGGGGGAGGTGGCTCTGGGATCCGGGGACCTGGAAGACCTGCTGGGAGTGTGACAATGTGTCAGTCTGGAGCAGAACCATGTGGGGAGGGAGAATAATACACTTCTTTTATAATTTTCAATTATAAATAATTCCAGGATTTGTTCAGAGCTCAGCCACAGCTGTTGGTGCCCTGCAGCTGGATGGGGCAGACCATGTGACCTTTCAGCTCTCATTTGTGTGGTAGCCTCCTGGTTCCCAGGCTGTCTGGGTGACAGAGAAGTTCTGGAAGCAAGGCTGCCATGTTCGCTCATCCAACTTAAGTCAAAGGTTTAACCCCATTGGCTTCCTGCATTGTTCGGGGATCTTAGAAGGAATGCTGTCCTGGCCCTGACCGTCCATGGATGTGTGTGCATACACACCTTTCCAGCCCTGGCAAGTGGAAGAAAGGGGGTGGGGAGGGGATAGGGAAATACATATTGGTTCTGAGTTCCAGCTGGGTCGGAGAGGCAGGCACAAGAGTCACTTGGGCTGCTGGATTTGAGGGACTGTCACATGTTCTAAGATGGGATGCTGAACAATGAGGGGCCAGTGACCGGGTTGCCTTGAGGCTAGTTCTTCTGAAAACAACTGGGAGACTGAGTTCAGAGCTCTGCAGAAAAAGCTTAGGAAGAATCTCCACTATGTGGAAGGTAGATGGTAGAGGGTGCGAAGGTGAGGGGTAGTAACCCCCTGAGCCCCCTGCAATTGCTTGCAGGGAGAAAGCAAGAAGTGTGTGTGTGTGGGGGGGGGTGTCGTTGCCCTTCTCTTTTTAAAAACCTCACTACTGGTGATCATCTGGAATGTGCTTCCCAAGAAACCTCTGGCACCCTGGTGTCTAGAGAAAGCTGGTGGACCTTGAGTGAGAGACCCTGCCCCCTACTATGCAGATCCCCTGTGGACACCTTGGTGAGCTGTGCTTTGTGCTAAGAACGGGGTTTCTGGTTCAAACAGGAGTATTTACCAGGCAATATGAAGACGTCTCCAGAAGATGTATCATTCAAAGAAAATGTCCTTCTTTAGTATGGATGGAGGGAAGATGGGGTGGAGGTGAGTTCAGCACCATAGTCAGGAACATGGTGTCCTTTCAAAAGTGCACACAGAGCTAGACTGTGCTTTGGGAAGGCCCTGGACAACAGAGTAAGGTAAAATTATTTCTCTGTGATCTGAGGAGACTCTACTTTCTTCTTCCTTTCAGAAGTGGAAATAAATTATGTGTGTGTGTGTGTGTGTGTGTGTGTGTGTGTTTGTGTATACATGTGCTGTGGCTGTATGCACATAAGAGTGTATATATTCATTTGTACATGTGTGTGCATGGGCATGTGTGTGCTGAGAGTGTGCATATGTGAGTGTGTGTGTTTGTGTGTGTGTGTGATGCTGGCGAGGCTATCAGATGGCATGATGTCTGGTAGAAGAGTTTGTAATTGAATGAATTGCCTTGGAATAGAAGTCTTAGTATCCTTCAGAATTGAAATTTCTCATCCTCCCAGCAAGCATTTTATCAGAGCCATAGGAAGACATTTATCTTTGCTAATTCGTTTCTAGAACTCTCTCTTTTTAAAATGTTTTTTATTAGCATGCACCAATTACACATAACAGGTTTCTTATGGCTTTTTAGTTTTATAGTCTCTGTTTTATTACTTCACAATTTCATACATGTCTGTAATATACTTTGGTCAAATCTGATTCCCTCCTTCACTTGGAATGTCTTCTTTCTTTACCAAACCATTTTCTCCCCTGCCCTAGTGTCTTCATAGGAAGGGACTCCCCGCTTTTTTCTAAATCCCACCCCTTACTCTTCTTGTTCCAAATTCTTAAGGGCCCTTGGGCTTCTTGGAAGCAGAGTGTTCCTAGGAATAGAATTGCCTTGGAATAGAAGTCTTAGCATCTTTCAGAATTGAGATTTCTCATCCTCCCAGCAAGCATTTTATCAGAGCCATAGGAAGACATTTATCTTTGCTAATTCGTTTCTAGAACTCTCTCTT
>NC_022029.1:36440834-36443369 GCF_000317375.1 Microtus ochrogaster
GGCTGTGAGACCAGAGCCACGGAAGCAGAAAGAACACCCCGGCTGTGAGACCAGAGCCACGGAAGCAGAAAGAACACCCCGGCTGTGAGACCAGAGCCACGGAAGCATAGCCTGCCACTCACCAGCTCAGGACTTGAAATCTAACCACTCTCTGAGCATGAAACCAACCAACCCTTGAGCACAAAATTCAATCAAGCTCTGAGCTTATCCCAAGCTCAGGATTTGAGAGCCTTTCAATCTCTACCCTGAAAAACTAAAGACAGAAGGAAATAAGAAAAATGCAGTTTCTAGAAAAATATTCTATTCTAGTTTTTAAATAAAAACACACATAGCATTAAAACAATGAGCACATGAATTGTAGTGGCCAGAATCCAAAACCCTGAGAGCAAACGTCCAGGCTCCAGAGCAATGTTCTTATGTATGCCTTCATCACCACCAGCAAACGCTCCCTGGCCACCCATATCTGCCACTGAAACACCAACTTAAAGCAAGCAGTCTTCACCCTCAGGATGCCAGCAAGGCTCTGAGATTTGTTAGTCCCACCCACAGCATCCTCCTTCCTCCCAGACTTCTCCCTCCCTCCCCTCCCCTCCGTCCCTCTGTCCCTCCCTCCCTTTCTCCCTCCCTCTCTCCCTCCCTTTCTTCCTTCTTTCTTTTTCTTTCCTCTTCCTCCTCCTTCTTCTTCTTTTTAAAATCAGAATTCAAGGGTCTCTCTTCTCAGCTCCATCTGCCTGCAACAGTCCTCCGGGATACTTGGTTTTCCTTAGACAATAAAAAAGGGCTCCCCAATGGGAGGATTCAGTCACTCACACTGGCTGTTGATTCTGCTAAGATCTACTTGGGTAATGGTCTCCATCACCCAGTGCTGTGGTGGTTCTAAGAAAACAAGGTTCACTGAGGAGGCCCCGACTGTGAGAATGCTCTCCTCTTGGTTTCTTATGTGATGTTGATTCAGTGATATAAAATTGATTCACTTCTTTGCAAGGGTGAGAGACATGGGGTGCAGCGCCTCGTCTGATCTGAAGCCAGCTCCAAGCCCTACAATTTGTCTAAATGTGTCCCTGTGGCAGTTGGCCAATGCCCACACCCATGCAGGAGCTCTACAACACACTGGGATCCGCCTTCGGAAACAAATTAAGCCCTTGGGTGTGACTTTCTGATAATGGCTTTCCATGGGAGCTCTAGTGTCTCCCAAAGGGGAGTGTGTTGAGAATTAAGAGTGTTCTCACTTTCACAATAATTGGCTGAGATGCTGGGGGGGGGGTGTCATGACCTTCCTGGGGGTGGAGAAATATTAGCTAATCTGCCCTGTGCAGTGCCTGTTGCTCACCTATCCAAACACTGTTTTATACCCTCTGCTTCCTTTCCCCCTTTTCTTTTTTTTTTGCCAATTTTTTAATGAATAAATTTTGATCTTTGACAACTTTATACATACATTTAGTGTATTCTGATTACTCTCTTTGACCCTCTTCTATCTCTCTCCCACCCTCAACAGACCCTGCATTCTTTCTAATATTTCTCTGCAGAGCTCTGTGGAGGAAAACACACTAGTAATTGTCCAAGTCTAATTGTAAACTCCTAAACACAAGTGACTTTTTACACAGTGGTAAAATAAATTGTTTTTGAAGCACACAAGTATCTTGCAAGTCAATGGACTCTTTTATCTTCATGCAATAATGCTCGTGTGTGTGTATTCATGTGAAGGACAGACATAAATGTCAGATATCTCCCTCTGCTGTGGGACAATGGTCTTGTACTTTGTAAAGATTTGTCAGCTGTATTGTTTTAATAAGATGCTGATTGGCCAGTAGCGAGGCAGGAAGTATAGGCGGGGCAACCAGAACAGGAGAATTCTGGGAAAAGAAAAGTCTCAGTCTGCAGACAACATCCAGCAGAGGAAGCAAGATGAGAATGCCTCACTGATAAAAGGTACCAAGCCATGTGGCTGACACAGACAAGAATTATTGATTAATGTAAGGTATAAGAATTAATAAGAAGCCTGAGCTAATAGGCCAACCAATTTATGATTAATGTAGACGTCTGCGTGTTTCTTTGGGACCGAACAGCTATGGGACTGGGCAGGATAGAAACCTCTGTCAACATTCTTCAGTGCTCTGACTTTGTTTTGACACAAGGTCTCTCTCTGAACCTTGAACATGCTGATTCAGCTCCTGGCTGGTCAGCAAGGCCTGAGAGCCTCCACATCCATCCCCAGTGCCAGCATTACCAGTGCAGGCTGTCACATGCAGCTTCTATAAAACATGGGTCCTGGAGGGTTGAACTAAGGTCCCCATGCCTGCACAGCAAGCATTTTAACCACTGAGCCAGTTCCCTAGTCACACCCTAGCTCTGTGCTCATTTGGTTCATGAGCAAACTGAGAAGTATATATTTTTGCTTTTCACTTAAAATTTGTCTCTCAGAATAGATCATGAAGAGTAAGTCTGTATAATAGAAAGATTTATTAGGCCACATTCATTGAGTATTTATTTAAGGAAAGATCATGATTGTTATTCTTTTGGTCCCTGCCCTAGCCA
>NC_022029.1:36444264-36457796 GCF_000317375.1 Microtus ochrogaster
GTGGCTAGGGCAGGGACCAAAAGAATAACAATGATTAGTTCAGAGATTTCAAACCTTGACATGTTGGCTGTTTACACCTAATTTCTCAAACAAGGGAGCTACAATTTGATTGAATATTCATTAAGCCTTTTTTGTTTCTGTTATGATGTCAATAAAAAAGAATTTAAACCTGTACGTTGTGCGTCACTCAGGACAATGACCTTGGATGACACCAGGCATATAATACAGTGCCTGTGTTCAAAGGTTTGTTTATGATCATGATGGCAGTGATACTACTCAGTTGAGGGTCACTGGCTAATAATAAAATAATAGAGCGTAGCTTAGCCTTCATGTATCTGGAAAAGTAATTTATCTACAACAGCCCCTACGTTAAAAACAAACAAACAAAGAAGCAAACACACAGACAGAGGAGATTGGCACTGTGGCACACTTCTGTACACCCAGCACTTGGGAGGTAGTAGCGAGAGGATCAGGAGTTCAAGATCATCCTTAGCTACTAGCCAGCTTGAATTATATTGAGATTCTGTCTCAAAGGAGCCAAAAGTAAACAAATAAATAAAAAAGATGGTGGAGACAGACCTTACTTTGGTCCCCTCCCCCCCCATTTGTTACATTCTACAAGGAAGAAGAAAGATACTGGATGCATGGTGGGTACCTGTTGTTTTATTTTTGGCACAGTGGCTATGCCTCAATCTGTATTTTTTTTTTAGATTTATTTTATGTATATGAGTGTTGTATCCACATGTACATCTGCAGGCCAGAAGAGGGCATCAGATCCTATTATAGATGTTGTGAGCCACCATGTGGTTGCTGGGACTTGAACTCAAGACCTCCAGAAGAGCAGTCAGTGCTTTTAACTGCTGAACCATCTCTCCACTCCCCAATCTACTGCTCTTTGAACCAGCAATTGTGACTCTGAAGTTATCGTCCTGCTTCTCTGGCAGCAGCCTAGTCATTCAGGTCACAGCCTGCTGGGAATGCTGTTCCTGCAGGCACTGGCGTTGCTGCTGCCACCATAGGTAACTTTAATTAAATCTCTATTGGTCTGTTTATAAATAAGACTCAAGCTTTAAAGACTGGGATGAAAACCTGCTAGCTCGGAGAGGCTGAGTAACAACTGGCTGACCTTCTCTCCTTGCTGGTGTCTCTGAAAAAGTGCATCCTTCCACTCTCCCAAGACAACAAAAGCTGCACCATTTCAATCCCTCCCTACTACTTCCTGCACATAGCCATCCCGGATGCCCTCTGATGCTCTGTGATTACTTCCTGTCAACTAGTTGCTAACTCAGCCTCCTGACCCAAGGTAAATTTTATTTAATCAATGCAAATGCAAACTCGGGGTTCACAGTGTGTTCAAATATCCCCCCTCCCCCACAAAGGTACTATGTCCAGACATTGCTTATCTTGGGCAATCCTATCTCAGAAAAAAATGCAAGTGACACCCTTAGCCCTGGGGGCAGAGCCTTTTCCAGCTAGGATTTGCTCAGGGAGGCAGTTCCCATCCGCACTACTGTTGTCCTAGATCATTCTCTTGGTGACAACCAAGGTTTAGAAATAGAAAGAACAATGGTATCTCCAAGGGCAGTCTGACCATCTCCAAGTGAATCAGACATCTGGGAAACCCCACATTCAGGATGCTGTTCATGAAATGACACAGAAACTGTGCCGAGAGACTTAGCAGCACAACAAGAGCCCTGCAAACCTATTATACAAATTTAATGGAAGAGAAGCTGTGTGCTCTGCTCATTCTACAGCTGAGTCACAGCTTCCGGCCGCTCCTCGGCTGGGCCGCAACAAAGACACATTCCCTGGGCCTGGCTCCCTTCTGGCCCGCTGGGACCAGCTATCAGGTACGGCCAGCGCTCAGGGATCTTTACGTTTTCCTCTCATAGAGCTCTCCTTCTGGACGCCCACACATGTGACTCCTGGCAGTGCCCACTAACGACACTTCTGCCTGTGGTTTCTGCCTGGGCTCGGGGAAGTGTTGTTTGGTTTGAGAACATGGAGCCAGGAAACAGAAATGCGCTCCCCCCCCCCCCCGTGGAGAAACCTTGTGACCAAGCCATCAGGAATGCTATAATATTCAGTAGGCAGCTAATTAGGGGACTAGCATTTGTTAGGTCCCATGCCAGGCCTTGGTGACAAGAGAAAGAAGAATGGAAATTTCTTTTTGTTATCTGTTGGGTAAACACAAAGACTCAGGGTTGGTATCTGGAAAGAATGTTGGAAGATCTGGGTTTGGCTTCTGGCTCTGCCAGGAAATCACTGACCCCTCCGTCTGCCTAATTAGCCAAGGCCTGGCTGGCTCCATTGCCTGCCCTGCCCCTCATGGTCTGTGTTGGAGAATCTGTGAGCCCGAGAACAACCACAGGTAACTGGAATAATACTTTCCATGAGACTGGACACCTGATTTCCTCCATTATTTAAATTCTCATGCCATAGTTAATATATGCAAAGATGTGAGAGTCTCACAGTTAAACACCGGAGCCCAGGAGCATCGGTGCTTGTGAGCCTTCTCGCTGCAGGGTCCTCCATCCGATCACCTTAGCTGATGTCTTTCCTCTTGGTGTATCTTCTTTAGTCCTGACAGCTGATGGCACGCTAAACTTTATGACTGTGAGTCCTGGTATTAAAATAATGTACCATGGACTTCTCCTAGCAGCAGAGAATTACATAAATCTTGTGCACACACACAAGAGTGTCTCTAGGGTAGGGCTGTCAGGGAAACAAATATGAATATTCAGCATCAAGTTAAACTCCCACTGACAGTGTCTGGAAATTCCAGTTGACTCACAACCGTGCCAAACCCTTGATGCTGTCAGGCTTCTTGATTTTTTGTAATCCAGCATGTGAAAAGTGACATTCGTTGGTGTCTGACTTAGTTGTCTCTCTGTTGCTAATGAGCCTGAATATTACTTGTGTGTGTACAACCATCCCTGTTTCATGCCCTGTGGACCCTCTGAGTGTGTGTGTGTGTGTGTATGTGTGTTTGTAATTTCGTTTTATACTTACTAACTTACTTATTGGAGTCAGGAGAGATTTTTTTCAGAAAGCAACTTTCTACAGGAAGGTTATAAGTTTTTTTTTTTTGTTGTTGTTTGTTGTTGTTTTTTTCCAAGACAGGGTTTCTCTGTAGCTTTGTAGACCAGGCTGGCCTTGAACTCACAGAGATCCACTTGCCTCTGTCTCTGGAGTGCTGGGATTAAAGGTATGTGTCACCACTGCCCGGCTAGGTTATAGGTTACCTATACCTTCTCCTAGCTGGTGGTTTTTCTTTTTTTTCTCTTCTTTCTTTCTTTCTTTCTTTCTTTCTTTCTTTCTTTCTTTCTTTCTTTCTTTCTCTCTTTCTTTCTTTCCTTTTTTTTTGATGGTGGTTTTTCTAATGACTTTTTTTTTTCCACAGAGTCTATTGTTAAACACAAATTGTCAGAACTGGAGAGATAGGTCAACTGTTAGTAACACATGTTTTTACGGAGGACCCTGGTTTGGTTTGCAGCATCCATACAGTTGCTCATAACTAACGGTAACTCCAGTTCTGGGAGATCAGATGCCTTCTTCTGGCCACTGCAGGCACCAGTCATGCAAGTGGTGCACATATATACATGTAGGCAAACACACACATGCAAATCAACATAAATTAATCTTTAAAAACAAAATTCTCAATTTAAATATGACCTCTATTTTTTTCCCATAGTTAGCACTGTGTCTCTTTAAGAAACATTGATCATCTTGAGATCCTCTTCCATAATCTAAACTAGTTTTATCATTTTGCATCTTGTGTCTAAGTGTTAAAGGTTAAGGTGAAAGGACTTGAATTTCCTATGTGGTGTGAAGCAGGCTTAATTTTGTTATAAATTTCTGTCCATGTGCTGTGACCAATGTCCCCGCGGTATATGTTGAGAACTTCTTACTTTCTTAGTTACCTACAAGAGTAGTTCTCTGCCAGCCTCACACGCCCTACCTCTCTCTGTCTCTAGTTCTTCAGTTTGCCTGTTGGGCACTCATCTATGTCTCTGCCCATGCAACAGCCACTGTCATTATTTCAATTTTATAGTATTCCTTGATTTTTATTTCTTTTTAGGAGAGCTTTATTTCGAAGCCTTTGTTCTTTGTGTAAATTTGGGAACCATTGACCAAACTCCCCAGTTATTCTGTGTAGCTTTTTATTGGAACTGAATCCAAACCTTGCGGGGAGAGAAGGAACATTTGGGGACTATTTCTGCAATATTGGCAGGCTTCCTGAGTAACTGATGGTCTAAAGGGACAACATACCTGGTTACACTGCTGCATCATGTGATGGGCATTTGCAGCATGAAACCCAAAGAAGCAGGGGGACGTTACATGGAGAGACCTCGTGTGAAGATTCTCCGTGAGCATAGTCAGACTCTGGTGTGACGAGTCCCAGACTGTCTATCCCATTTTTTTTTTCAGAACACTTGGGGTTTGAGATAACCACAGGGCTATCCTTGTTAACACCCAAGGGGGTGGCCTAGAATGACGACGATGACCCTACAGCTGGATCAGTCTGCCCCGGACCCATATAACCAAACTGTGTGGCAGTCCGTTCTTTCCCATTATCCAAATTTGTAAATAAACACATGTAAATTCTTCTAGCATTATGTTTACCCCAAACTCAGTGTTTTCGTCACTTAAAATGTCTGTCTTGCCTTTCTCAGGCAGATCCACTTGGCGTCTCTTCAGTGTCTTCTGAGAACTATTTGCGCCAATGTCGCAATCTCAGGCTTTGATAGGACTTTTTTTCCTCCATAATTTTATTCAGTCCTGGGCCACTATCATCTGGTCATTCTCCAACAACCAATTAGAGCACAACAAAAAGTTATACACTGTGCACTCTATGTTCTACAAAGTCATAGGGTTTGGTCTGAGTCTAAGTCTTGGCTTTGCCTTTTACTATGTGGGTATCACTATATCATCCATTTAATCTTTCTGGTTATATGGTTCTTCATGTAGCATAGAGAGCGATGATTTCGAGTTGTATACATTACAAAGAAAGAGTCCTTCATGTTTGCTTTCCATATAAGAGAAGGAATAAGAAGTGTTAGCTTCAGAATCCAGCACGGAATAAGACAGCTTGCTTCTGAGGTCTTTCTCCCCTACTGGAGGAGCATGTTAAAGTAGAGTTTAGTTATTTGCAAAGGGTGTGTGCTAGGAGACAAATTAATTTATGCTTAGGTAGAAAAAACTCATCTCAGTGACACTGTGGCCCTAAAGAAAAAGATATGATGTAAAATTAGATCAACTAAAGCAAATGTGGGTGGAACAAGCAAAGGGAGATGAAGAGATGGACAGCTGGAGGGGGAGGGAGGAAGAGCAGCCTGTGCCACACATTGGCTTCCTCAGGGCCACAGATTTGATGCTCGCAGCTTTCCAGTTTTAGGGGAAATAGTGATGTCAGTGATGGACAGCTATAAAGAGGTCCATATGGCCAACGAGAAGGGCAGGCCCAAGGGGACAGCTCTTTAGAAATGGGGGCTTTGGACAAAGTTTTGAATGGTATAAGACTAACTTTTGACAATGAAGCAATACAGGTAGGCAAAGAGACAAGAGAAAGTCCTGTTTTCCAGGGATGCTTTGGGGGGACTTGGGGTCTTTACTGCCGGGTTTCCTACAGAAGGGACCAGTGACCTGTGTGGGGAGAACACAAGCTGACAGGATTAACACTGGGGAAGATGGTTCTGGCCCCACACAGCTGCACTTTTCTGCCCAACCTATTAGAATTTAGCTTTGGAACACATGGTCAAGCATGATTCTCCTGGTGTGGTCCACCTCTGACTCTGCATTTGGCAGAACATTTAGAACACCTGAGCAACATTGTTTCTAATAACCTCTGCTTTAAACACAGTGAAGCAAGACACAAGCTTAGACATGGCCCAAGTCTGGAGTGATGAAATCCACGTTCCTTACACGATCTGAGAAATCTCTCCTAACTGTTGTCTGGCTGTTTGGACAATGGCGTGGATGTTGATAGCTGGGGGTGGGAGGTAGCAATGAATCTGAGAACTAAGAGGAACCTAGGCAACTTTGACTTGCACTTTGCATTCCTTGGAAGTATGAAGTTTTGAGAGCTTTTCAAACAGCTCCCGATCTAGACAGATTCACTGGGAAATACAGAATGCACAGTTTTCCTTTTGAAAGAAAATTAGATTGTTTTTGTAGCTTGTGGCTACCGTGATGCATCGGTGTATTTCTGTTTCAAACTTAGACTTGCATTTCTTCATTGCCGTGTCATGAGGGGCTGCGGAACTTGGCTATTTCTTAGAAAAAAATGTGGTTGGAAGTGCCTCACTTGCTGGCAGGGTCTAAACTGTGCCTGGGAAAAATCACAGGAAAATGTCCGACAGAGCATGGGCTTTCTCAGCCCAAGACATACCTCTCATCTAAGAAACCCAAAACTTCATATAGGAATGTTTATCACAGCATTATACATCATAACCACAGGACAGAAACAACTCGAATACCCTTTAGCTGATGAGTGGGTAAACAAAATGTAGCAGAGGTGTAGTCAATAAATGCAATGTTAGCTGCAACCGGAGGCAACGGAATAGCAATGAACGCCATGCTTACTGAAAGACAGGAGGCAGGAAGACTCACACTCTCACGCATGTATTTCAGCTAATATCAAATGCCTAGGATACGCTAACCTGTGCAAAGATAAAGTGAGTGGTGGGTGTGAGATGGGGAGGAAGGAAGCACGCTAGGGAGTGAGGCCTGAGTTCTAAGGATGCTGCGTTCTAATGGCCATCCTGGCAGCGGCCGTACAGCTGTGTGAAAATCTCAAACACTGGCTGTGAACCTTCAGCAGTGAATTATATAGTACGTGGCTCATATTAATAAAGTTATTCTGTAGAGAGACACCATTGCCATCAGCAGCCCCACACAACAGGGGTGGTTACCTGGACGCTCAGTACTCTCCTCTCCGTGACACATTCTTCTCGGTGTAGCTTCCTGGGGAGGTGCGATCAGAGAGTCATGTTTACTAGATGACGAAGCTGATGGAGGCTTTTTGGAGAGGTCCATCAGGTACCCAGGTTTTCAGGGAACTAATTCTAGACATCCGGCAGATCTGTGGTTCTGGTGCTGTGCTCTGCAGAGTCTCTCCAAGGTGCGCTGCTGGGTGGAGACAGCAGCACTGGAAGGGATATGGGCGAGAGGAGTGTTGTTCTGCTTCATCCTCGGGATCCTTGGCTGCCCTGGTCCACGAGGGTGGAGGAAGCAGAAGGGGGGAACAGGGCTCCGAGGGCTGTGGGTACTACGGGGACAGCCCTCCAGGAGATGACTTCAGCGGATCAGCTCAACTTTATTCCAGAGGAGAGGGAATGTATAGGGAAACCTGGGGACAGATTTGCGCTAAGTGGCCTCTTCAGATCATAAGGCTTCGGATGTGGCAGCAGGGTCCTATAGCAAAGCTCCTAGTGCGAGTTTAGTGATTGTATGTGCAGCAGGGAAAGGCTTCTAGTAGGAAGCTGTGCCAGGGGTCAAATTAGAGATACACCAGGAATCCAGGCTTAGAGACAGCTTTCAGACAAGGTCAGTCCTCTGGGCCCAGACATTGTCCAGACAGACAGGTAGAGAGCAAGTAATCTCGGGGTGAGGGTGGGGGTGGGGGTGGGGGTAGGGGAAGGTCCCTCATGTTGCGGAGCTTGGAGAAAGCTGCCAGGCTATGGCAGACTGAAACCTCTGACCAGCAGGGTCCCAACAGTGGAGCTGTTGATCAGGCCAAGCTCTAGCTTCCTATTTGGTTTATGTCAAAGCGCTTCAAGGTTTAAACCAACACTCTGAGTCATGCATACATTTGATTGAAAGGAAGGCTTTCCTACCCATAGTCACGGTCCTCACACATGGTTTTCTGATTGCAAGGGCAATGAACATGACCCTTGGCCTGACCTACTGACATTTCTTCAGAGAAATGTGCACATCTCAAAACAATCAAAATGTTAACTTGGGCTGCCAAAGTCTTGCTGTGTTGGTGTTGGTATCACACACACACACACACACATATCTATATATCTATATCTATATCTATCTATCTATCTATCTATCTATCTATCTATCTATCTATCTATCTATCTATCTATCATCTATAACACTAGTGGCCAAGGAGCAAGCGAGAAGTATTTGCTCCCTGTCACATTAGATCCTGTTTTGCTAGAAAACAATACAAAACTGTTTATGAACAGATCAGGGACCAGGAACCAGTGTCCCTCAAAAATGGGTGTTGTACAAGATGCCCTGGTCCTTAGAAACGCCCCTTTCTGCATCCAAACCTGTTTATGGAAGGAAAGCTGTTTCTTACCGAGATCTCCTTTGATCACAAGTTGTCTTAGCAAAGAATGCAGTCCACACCACACAAGGAGTTGGAAGATTCCATTTCTCATTCTTCATGGCTGTCTGTGAGGACACAGAGCTGGAAATCTCTTGCAGTGGTTGTAACTGACTTGCTCTCGGAGGGGCTGTTTGTTAAATATCACGGCTTACCGCTTTCCTACCTGTTTTCCAAGGGTCAAGAAGCTGTTTGTGCACACTCACTAGGAGGCCCAGGGAACAAAAGCCAGAGCTCCAGGAGACTGTGTTGAAGGCTGATGTGACCTTTGATCCCCATTAGTGAGGCTGGGAGGAAAAGAAGGAGGGTCTAGCTTCAGTCACATTCAATGACAGATCTTGTTAGGGTTAAAAAAACAGCCCTGGATTCCAGCTGTGACTTCATCCAGGGAGGCACTCAGACGGTCCTCTCTGACAGCCATCCAGGCTCCATACACAGCTCCACACACAGCGGTACAGGGTGACCCCTGAACCCATCATCCTGAGCCTGGTGGGACTGAGGACCCCTCTCGATCTCAGCCCAAGTCCGCAGGCACTGTTTCCCCTCTCGTCACCAGCGTCTCCCTGATGCGCCCCCAAAGTTTTGACATTGGCAAGGTCCTGATCCAGAATTGTCATTCCTAAAACAATCACTTCCAAGTGTTATATAGAGGAGGGCAGGGAAGATGGCTCAGCAGGTGACGAGTTTGCTCGGCACGCAGTACTGCCTGGGTTCTAGCCCTAGAACTCATGTCAAAAGTCAGGAGGGCTACTTGGATAATTCTGGTGCTGGGAGACAGAGCCAGCCATGTGAACCCCCTGGACTTGTGTCAGTACCCTGACTGAAGGCTGCTACTTAGTGTGATTTTCTCTTACAGGCACCTTGGTGGGGTTTTGAGGAGTCTTGACCAGGCCTGGCAAGGCTGGGAGCTGAGGCTTCATTTAGCTCTTGCCTGTGTGAGGAAGAGTGGGCCATGCTTTTTCTGTGCCGTTGACTGGAATTAAGGGCCATTGTCTAAGGCAATGGTTCTCAACCTTCCTAATGCTGCGACCCTTTAGTACAGTTCCTTTTCTTGTAGTGACCCCCAGCCATAAAATTATTTCCATTGCTACCTTATAATTGCAGATTTGCTGCTGTTACGAATCATAATGTAAATGTCTGACGTGCAGGATAGTCTTAGGTGATGCCCATGAATGGGTTGTTTGATCTCTTAAGAGGTTGAGATCCACAGGTTGGAAAACGCTGCTCTTGGTCTCAAAGATTTCTGTCTTTCTAGCCTCCCCCTTCCCTGGTGCTCATGACCGAGAGGAGGGATTTGTTGGGGTTCCTTTAACAAAGATTTTTTTGGGGACACAGTCACACTATATATCCCTGGCCTGGAGCTCAAGGAAATCTGCCTGACTCTGCCCCCCAAATGCTGAGATTAAAGGCATAAACCACCATGACCATATCTAGTTTCTTTGTTTTGCCTGTGCCCATTGGTATTTGGGGGTGGTGGGTTTCTTCAGTTCCAGGTATGAAATATTTGAGGCAAAAGTGAAAATCTTTAGAACTCAGCACTGCGTCGTCCCGTGGGTCTCCAGGTGACTACGCCTTCCCTCTCTCCTTTTCCTTCTGTTTTCTTGTGTGAAATGTTTGAGGTTTTCACTTCCGCCAAGCAGGAGAGATGGGGGAAGCACACATCTTCTATCTATCCAGAAGCCATCTTGGAACACTTCGAGAGAAGGAAAAAAACACATGGACTTGTAATTTTACCCCTACTAACCCTTGCTTCTGTATATTCATTTTGATTTCTGGTCAATGTACATATAATATTTTACATGGCAGCAATCAATGTGCGAAAGTTTTAATATCCTGTTTATTCCACTTATTGTATTTAAAAATATATAAAACATTCCCTGTGTTTGTAGATTTCACAGTTATCATTTTAATAATCACCAATAACTAGTGCCATTTCCTCTGCTTGGGAAAGCATTTTTCTGGTGGTTATGATGTCTGCATTTTCTTTGCTTTTTGAAACAATACTGAAAACACAAGACTTCTTCTAAACATCTCCTGGGAGTGAATTTCTAAGATGGATTCCTTTTTTAGGCCAAATGATATTTTTAAAAACTTATTTTTATTTCTGCGTGCATTGGTGTTTTGTATGCATGCATGCATGTCTGTGTGAGGGTGTTGGATCTCTTGGAACTGGAGTCACAAACAGTTGTGAGTTACTGTGTTGAATTGAATCAGGGTCCTCTGGAAAAGCGGTCAGTGCTCTTATCTGCTGAGTCATCTCTCCAGCCCCCAGATGATATTTTTAAAATGAATTTTGTAATACATTGCTCTGATACTCACTACAAGAAAATTAGAATTTTACACAGTGCTCTGCATAGCGATTTATTCACAATTCTGTCTTTTTTTAATCCTACATTGTCACCCTACATTTCTCCTCCGTGGTTCAGTTATGACTTCAGTTAAAATCATAAGCACCCACCCTGCACAGAGCCCTGGGCTTGTCCACACTTCCTCCAATGTTGGCCAGAGCAAGATTCCCTTGTTTGTTGCAGGGCCTCACATAACTTCAGCTGGCTGTGGACTCACTGGGTAGCTGAAGATGACCTTGTATCCCGTTATTGATGCTCCTGCCTCAGCCTCCTGAGAGTTGGAAGGAGAGTCACGTACTGCCATGCCGGGCTTACACAATGCTGGGGTCTAACCCAGGGCTCCATGCGAGCTGGGCAAACGCTCTCCTAACTGAGCCACTTACCCAGTCCACAGCAAGATTTCTGATAAGTGTGTCGCCTCAATTTAGGGTACACTTTGGAATCAAGTGTCCTCACAAAGGATGAAATGCTCACTCCATTTTCCGTAACCTTCCTTTTTTTCCCCCCAAAATTAAAACTGAAACAATTTAAGAGTGCCAGCGAATATAGTAAATTTTAATAACATATATTCATGATGGGAAAAAGATATATGGCTGCTCACAGGGGATGTAGAGGCACCAATTTAGCAAATTTAGTTCAGAGGATGTGTCCCTTGAAGGAAGGAACATAAAAGGCTAAGCTGCCCCTGGGAAATATTAGGAAGATTAGGTAAGAGTCAGGATGAAACCACATCCGTTAAAGACTCTGCAAAAGAAGGGCCACTTGGTAAAGGTGCTTGCCGCAAAGCCTGAGGTTCAATCCCCAGGGCCCCGTTATTGAAGGAGAGGACTGACTCCTTCAAGTTGTCCCTTGGTCTCCACATACCCCGGTGGCACATACATGCCCAGCAAAACATTAATTAACATGTACTAGAACCCCCAAAAGCTCTGCAAGGCATAGTAACTGACTAAAACTCCGTGACTATGGAGGTTTGGAATGTTTCAAATCCAGAGTCAAAATTCTCTTGACTGTGTGGCGTCTCCTGAACAGCCAGTCACTCGTTGTACCCCTCTGTGTGTGACCTTGTGACTCTCAGGGAAAACCTTTTGGGATGTACGAGCCTAGCAGACCATGTGTTCTACAGTTGTGAACGTTCTGAGGCAGCACATGGGGCTCGGAGCAGCTTTCCCCACTTGCTGGAGCTGCCAACCTGGTCCTCCCACCACTATCCTGGCCTGTGAATTCCTTCTTTTCTGTGACTATGAAATCTTCCTGAAACCATTTCCACACTGAACATGTTCTTTGGGCCAACGGAATCCATGTTCCTGAGCCGAGGTTACTTATATTTAGTATGAGGTCACTTATACGCCTTCCTTTAACGTGAAAGCTGTGTTTTGTGTGAACGGAGCAGACTTAGTTACATCACAGTGTTTCACCCAATGGCATCACCACCAAGGAAACGTTAGGTAGAGCTGGCGAGTTGACTTTCTGTGAACAGCTGCCTGTCACTCTCTCTTCCCCCTCCTGCTTTTCTTTCTTCTCTCCCCTGCACCCGTCTCTTTCCCTGGAAATATTTCATTAGAGAAATGATTTAATGTGAGAAACAGGATTGTTTCTTTGAGTGTTTGTCTGCATTTGATTTCCTTAGACACACATGAACAATGTTGTTCTTTTGGGGTGAAATGCCTGGAAGTCCTTAGCTGATGAAACCCAGGTAGCATGCAGCTTCTTGCATGTGCATTTGCAAGCTGACCACACTCCTGGCTTCGCATGAGCGTCTCCCTATAGGAGCGCCCTGGGGACCCCTCATGACCTTTTGGACACCGGCTGCTGTTTCTGCCGCTACTTCTCCCCTTACTGGGTGTAAGCTCTAGAACTGAAGCCTTTCCTCATGCATCGTACCCCAGAACTCTCTGTCGCAGGCCAACTGCTGGTCAGATGAATTAACCTCATAAGGTAGGGTAATAGCAGCCTCATTTTGCAAAGAAGAAGATGAAAGATTTGAACCTAGACCCTCTCTAAGTCCCACCCCTATTACTGATTGGCAGGTTGTCCCTGCTTTTCTTGTTTCCTAGTGTCCCAGGTTTTAGACGCACGCTTCTTAGGCCTTCTCTACGTTTTTATTTTCTTGTCCCAACAGTCACAGGTGATTTTCCTTGAAATTCTTCAGCTCTCCTTTTACTTGTATAATCTACGACAGTTGTAATGATGGACATACACACAATTATCTAGAAACATCCTGATGTACGCTATTTCTAGTTTTCCTTCTGAACATCCTGCATTTCCACAAAATTGTTATCTTCGATTTTAATAGAAGCACAATTTCTTCTAATCTTAAAACTTGCTTTTATGGAGTCATACTGTCAAAATAACTGCATAACAGGAATGGGATCATTATATCAAAGACATATATCGTATTTATTGCTGCAACATTTGCAACAGCTCTGACAGATTCAAACAAGGTGCCCATGTGAAGATGAGTTGATAAAGAAAATGCATAATGGGATATTATTCAGGCATAAAAACAAATCCCCTGTGATTTTAGTACCACAGAACAACTGGGGGCCATCACTTTAAGTGGAATAAGACAGTCACTAGAGACAAACACCACACTTTCACCTGTAGAAACCGGGAAAGTTGATAAGGCAGAAGAAGAGAGAGAGGTAGTTGCTGAAGACTGGAAAGGGGGCAGAGCAGGGGACGCAGAGCGAGGTTAGGTAACAGAATAAAAATACAGTTATGAAGGAAGGGGTTTTGTAGCACAACAGGGCAGCCGAGTTTATGACATTTTATATAGTTCAGAATAATTACAAACCGGACATGTCACATGAAAACGATAAATCACTGAGAAGTTGATACCTTAG
>NC_022029.1:36458523-36459216 GCF_000317375.1 Microtus ochrogaster
GAGGTGTCAGGTCCTGGAGCTGGAGTTACAGGTGGCCATGAGCTGCCTGATGAGGTGTTGGGAATTGAACGCAGGTCCGGGAATTGAACTCAGGTCCCCTGGAAGAGCAGCAAGTGCTTTTAACCACCAAGCCAACTCTCCAGCCCCTCTACCATGATTTTTAAAACCGTGATAGTTTTTCCTGTTTTGAAGTTCATATAAATGGAATCACATTTGTGTGCCCCTTTGACTGTCTTTTTTCAATAAATTTTTATGATATTCCAATGCATTGCATTGTTCATAGCTGATTTGTTCTTTTTACTATATAACATTCCATTAGGGACCACCCTAATTTTGCAAAATACTTCAGTGTTGATGGCTGATTTTCAGTTTGGGGCTTCAATGTGTAACACTGCTTTGACTATTCTTATGTAACTGTTTTCTGGTGGATTTAACCATTTGTTTTAGGTTTGGGTTTAGGAATGGAATTGCTGGACTCCATTTTGTTCATTTTTGTCTGAAACTCAGCACAAAGATTTTGGGATTTAGCCATTCTCTTTCTCTCTCTCTCTCTCTCTCTCTCTCTCTCTATTTATATATATATATATATATACACACACACAATTTATACATACATATATATGTATATATACATATATATACACATGTATGTATAAATTGTGTGTATATATACATAATACATATGTGCTATAA
>NC_022029.1:36459316-36462119 GCF_000317375.1 Microtus ochrogaster
TAAATAACAGTATTTTATTAGATATGATTAAATTATATAATACAAAAATATAAATATATAAAATTATAGTCATTATATATAATATACTTATACATAGTTTATTACTTCAATTTCATTGATGAAACAGTATTCCATTACCATAATATATTATATATAATTGTTCACCCATTCATCTGTTGATGACATTGGATTATTTCCAAATTTTGGGTATTATAAGTAAAGCTGTTTAGCGTTCATGTAAAATCATGCAATATTTTTTAAGTGGTTGGGAGTGAAATGACAGGGTAGCATGGTGGGTATGCATCTTTTAAAAAACTTCCCTGCTGTGGCTAGTGGTGGCTATTTTATTCCATATTTTGTAAGATTCTCAGTCCTCTTCACATAGACAAACACTTAGTACTGTCAGTCTTTCTCATCCTAGCCGATTTATCAAGTTTAGTAGATCCCGCTGCGGTTTTACCTTGTACGCAGACATGGTAACTGAAGACCAGGGATACAGAATTTCTCATGTGTTTATTGGCATGTCTCTTCTTCAGTGAGGTCCACCTCATACTGAGTTCCAGAGCTTCTCTCGTGCAAGTCTGATTTCAGACAAATATGCTGTTAATATTTTTACCAATTTTTTGGTGTGTATGGTGGATGTATGTGTGCCAGGTCCACCTAGTGCACACACGCCTGTAGAGATCAGAGATCTTTAGCACTCTTTGCCTTATTTCTATTGAGACGGGGTCTCCAAAGCTTGTTGTTTGGGCTAGGCTAGCTGACAGAGACCCCAGGGTTGCCTGTCCTGGCACCCTCTTCCCTTGCCAGCACTTGTGTATGGACATGCTTGGTCGTGCCTTTAGCTAAATAGTTCACATGAGTGATAGGATCTATCTCAGATCTTCATGCTGTGCAGTGATTAGCTATATCTCAGATCTTCACGCTGTGCAGTGATTGGATCTACCTCAGATCTTAGTGTTGTGCAGTGATTGATCTACCTCAGATCTTGGTGTTGTGCAGTGATTGGCTTTATCTCATATCTTCATGCTGTGCAGTGATTGATCTATCTTAGATCTTCATGCTGTGCAGTGATTGGCTCTATCTCAGATCTTCATATGTGCAGTGGTTGGATCTACCTCAGATCTTCATGCTGTTCCCCCAGTCTTGTCATTGTTTGCTTTTTAGTGAGTAGCCCTTAAAGAGCCAAAGCTTTTTTTCAAATTTTGAAGAGGTCCCATCACTGTTTGTTTTTCCTTCTCTCATAAATGGTGCTCTTGATGCTATGTCTGAGAAATCTTTGCCTGCCCCAAATCTCAGATATTTTCCTTCAGACATTTTACAGTTTGGGGGCTCACTGGAAACTCTTGACTACATTTTGAGTTGAGTTGAATATAATAATTAGCAGGATTGATATTTAAAAAAATATGCATAACTGTTATTTTATCTTATATATCAAATTTCTTTTAAAAATTGCTAAATGGGCTTTCCTTTCCTCCACTGAATTGCTCTGTCATCTTTATTAAAATTCAGCTGGCTTACTTCTGAGCTCTGCTCTATGTATATGGATGTCAAACACCACCACACACTCTGATCTACTGTTGTCTTACAGTGATCATTGACGGTTTAGAAGTCCTTCAGCGGTGTTCTTTATTGAAATTATTTTAACTAGTCTTGGTTCTTTGAATTCCTACTAAATCTTACAGTCAGCTTGTCAGTTTTCACAGAAACACCGGTAGGAAGTTTGCTAGGTATCGTGTTCAAACCCAGGGAGAACTTGGCCAGTGTTGCTGTTTTCACAGTTGCTATTTTTGAATTGGTGTATGTGCCATCTTTTGCTGTTTAGGCCAGAGGAGTTGAGGAGGAAGGATGGGGTATTTGATACTAATTCTAAATTACTGTCAGTATCATGACTGCCTAATCACTGGTGGTTAAAGTTGGAGACAACTCTTCATAAACTCCCACAGCCTTCTCTTCTCCCGCCCCATTCCTCCTTTCTTCTTATACATTTTTCCACTGACAACCAAAATTTCAAAGGCTTAGTTATTACCTCCTCTCATGTCTTCGACATCATCTACCATGTAAAATATTTATGTTGTTTTAATTTCTGAATATATGCTTAATTTGGAAGTGTGTTATAAAGTGATGTACAGTACCGCGTTATGCAACATGAGCAATAGGACTTTAGCTAGTACAGAGAGCAGTGTTCATTTGGGATCTGAGATAATGCCTGTCTCATTGTTTGTCATAAAATTGAATGAACCATGCACTTGAGCAGCCACTCCGAAGCTTCAAGGTACTGTTATTGATGTTTATATTAAAATGCAGTGCTAAATGAATCTTTCTGTTGTATTCTATTGGTGCAAATCCGTCTTTAAGGTGAAGCGTATGAAAACCAAACGGTGTGAGAGATAGTTTGTTATTAGTAACTCCTACTTCTCTTTCACCGTGTAGATACTGCTGGGAAATGTCGCTCAGCCAGGAATGACTCGTGCATCCAAGTGGACCTGTGAGCTCTGTCGGTGGAGTGTGAGGTGGTGACTGTATCAGGCTCAAGTGCTTGAACCACCCATGAACCTGCTTTATGCTTTTTTATCTTCCATGGTAGCCCTGAGAGTTCATGCTGAGGATGGGGACAGCCTCACAATGGAAGGATCCGAGTCACCACTTGGAGGACAAGTCGGTTGTCCTAGCAGGAACAGTCACACAGAACTCAGGAATAAAAGCTCAATATTGGGGCTGTTTCAGCAGGTCATCTATTCTCATAAATTAATATTGGGGCTGTTTCAGAAGGACATCTATTCTCATAAATTAATATTGGGGC
>NC_022029.1:36462219-36492263 GCF_000317375.1 Microtus ochrogaster
AGGTCATCTATTCTCATAAATGTTTCCCCGTTGCAGGTAGGACTTTACATTAAGAGAAATAGTAAAAGCTTGGGTTTATTTGCCTCATCAATCAAGATACATAAAGTCTAACGTTGACCTAAACCAAGGAAAAAAAACTGAACCCAACACTCAATAAACTTTGAGTCCAAAGAATAAAAAAAAAATGTAAGTTTTGGTGTATAGTAGATTTGATTTAGAATTCTGGCTCTTAAAACCCACCCTTTCGTGGGTCTAATCAATGTGAATTTAATCCATAATTTTTATTGTAGCCTTTCTGTTATATCCCCCATTCATATAATCATGTCCAACCTTAACCCATGATGGCAGCTAGTACTGGGTTCATGTTTGTAGCCAATCTTCATTTGCTTCTACAAAGTGTTTACAACCTAGGTGACTAACACTAGGCCAATACTAAACACTTGTGTCGCAAAAACGAGCCCTTTATTAGTCTTTGTGTTGTATGGTTCTTGCCTTGACAGAAAGCAGCTCAGAAAGGAAGGATTTATTGGGGCTCACTGTTTGAGGTGACACAGTCTGTCACAGTGGTGAAGGCATGGTGACAGGTGCCTTCATGCTTGCGCATGTGGGAGGGCAGAGTGGCAGTTGTCTCCATGGTTGTTGGTGTCTGAGGCAGCTGGATCACATCTGGTAGATCAGGAAGCAGGGGATTAGACTGGACTTGAGTTCAGAAGTGGGGCCAGGTCATAACTTTCAATACCTGAACCCCCAGGGACCTGCGTCTTCCAGAGAGGCTCTGCCTCCTAAAGACTCTTCAATCTCCTAAAGTAGTAGTAATAGCTGGGGACCAAGGATTCAACCACTTGAGTATATCAGGCACAGCACACCCATGAATCATAGCAGATCTGGCCATAAGACAGTCTTGTCATTGTAAGTGAGGTGACCAGAGGGCAGGCATTCCTGCGGTTTTACTAAAGAAGGAATTAAGATGGCAGAGCGAGATGCGCACACAAGCCTCATCTCTCTTGTGAGGTTCAGGTGGGTCATCCATGATGGTGTTTGCTTTGCAGAGGTGCAGGTTCTAAATGATGGTTAACAGAGTAGTCCGTTGTCTTCTGTGAACGTCGCCTTCTCCGAAAGCATTTGAAACGTCCCCATTGTTTATGGATGAATTCTGATGTGGTGGGAATCGGTCCTTTGTGCCACATACCAGCGTTGCATGCTTGAGGTATAGACGCTTGGGAAACGTTACTTAATTACACGGAAAGTTCTATGGAATTTCCCCCACAGAGCAGTGGGCTTGCTCTGTCAAGTGTTCAAGACCTCAATTTGCTGTTGGCTCACCCCCAGCGCAGTCAAGCGATCAGTCACACAAATTCTCACAGAACACTCCTTGTCACAGAGGAATGGTAGCTGACTGCTCCCTCCGGGCCCTCTTTCCTCAAAACATGTCTAGAAACGAAATTCCAACCTATGTGTGGGGTGAGACTTAACTTTTATGTTTGTTTTGCTTAAGGCATGGACCATGTCACTCACAGAAGATGGAGACACCTTCACGGCCGGCTAGTTACATCTCGGCAAAGCTTCTCAATCTGCTGCGGGACAAAAAAAGTAACTTCCTGTAGCCATCGTAAATCAACATCACCATCTGTGAGGTCATTGGGAGATTTCAAGCGTTTTTCAGCTCTCATTAGTTGGGAGCTTTCCAAAGGCTGGTCCTTATCTTTTGTAACTTTTGCTGTCACATCCCGAGAAAGCCTCTTGGAGGAGTGACATGTTCCCGGTGGGTTAGTCAGTCGTAATGAGCCATCAGTTGCTGTGCCCTTTGCTCTTCCTAGCAGTATATGTTGATATTAACCTTTCATGTTGCAAGATGTCGCTTTACCCTTGGCTTCTGCCATGTTAGTCTCATTATTTCTAATAGGCTGCGGCAATTAGAGTCTTAGAGCTGTTGGTCACAGACATTTGGAGCCGGGAAGGGCCAGTCAGGGGGAACAGCCGCTTTTTCTTTATATGGACAAAGTGACGCAGCGCTCAGCCCGGATCTGCAGACGGGGAGGCGCGGTGGACCTCCGGCGAGGATGGGAAAGCCCGCACCAGGGCCTTTCACACGTCCTCACACTCGCTGCTGGTCGCATCCCAGCCCCTTTGTGAAGAATGACATGCTTGGCAGATATTTTAGGGCACGGATTTGGATTACGGATGATTCATTGAATAGAATCGGGAAGTAGATGGGTATGCTCAGACAGACAACCCCACCTCCACCCCCGATGGCTTGGAAAGAGAAAAGGCTGACGCTGACAGCCATCTGGAGTAGCTCCTGGGTCCTTTAAGGAGGATGGGTCTGGAAGGACCCCAGATGGCTGCCTACAGAATTTTGGCTATCAGTAGAACTCCACAGTTGTTGAAACCTAGTGGACCATGTGTAAAAGGCTGTCCCTTCAGGTCAGAGCAATTGGTGGCATTCTAACAGCCTAGTGGGAAAGGGAATGGGAAGGAAGAAAGTTCATAGCATGGTTAGTCAGGGTTAGGAACTCGGAATTAGCTGAAGCACACTGTAGAGCCAGCATAGCGCTGTGAGTGACACCAAGCGCTCCCTGGGGGAGCACAACAGCACAGAATTACCTCCCTTTCTGTTTCAGACCAAATAGAATTAAAGACTGAGCAATGGCTTAGACCTGTTCTAGATAGCACAACTAGAATGTTTTACATGGAGCAAGAGTGTTTCCAAACAAATACAAAAAAAGGTCCCTTTATAAATCTGACCATTTGTGGAAGTAACATTTGGGAAAGGCCCCCTCCCCTCAGTAACGGCCCCGGCCATTTACTGGTGTACAACATCTTGGACCCTCCTATGCTACTGGGTATCACCTCTCCTGGCCATGCAGCTGTGATGGAGGTGGGTGTTGTATCTTATCTGTTGCTTTCATTGGTTAAGTAATAAAGAAAACTGCTTGGCCCTCTGATAGGGTAGAATTTAGATAGGCGGAGTAAACAGAACAGAATGTTGGGAGAAAGAAGCTGAGTTAGTGAGTCACCATGATTCTCCCGCTCCAGACAGACACAAGTTAAGATCTTCCCTGGTAAGCCACCTCGTGGGCTACACAGATTATTAGAAATGGGTTAGATCAATATGTAAGAGCTAGCCAATAAGAGGCTGGAACTAATGGGCCAGGCAGTGTTTAAAAGAATACAGTTTCCATGTAATTATTTCCGGTAAAGCTAGCTGGGTGGGCGGCCGGGTGCCAGGAACGTAGCCTGCCGCTCCTATTACAACACAGCTGGGTGAGAGTTTCTCACTTTTGAGACTCATTTAAAATGTACGTTCAATGCTGTTGGGCTGTTCACATAAATACATGGTTGCAACAACAGGAAGAGTTCAGGCTATGCAATCAACAACCATTGAAACTTCTGCTTGAATAGATAAGAACTCTCCAGAGGAATCATTGGATATCTCCTCCTCCCTCCCCCTTCCCTCCTCCCTCCCTCTACCCTCCTTCCTCCTGTTTCTCCCTCTCTCCTTTTAAACATTTAATCAACTTGTATTATAAGCAGGCATGAGGCTAGGAGCTTTTGACAAGACCCACCTTAACAATAAAATCCAAACCTAGGATGTTTGTCCTGTTTATATTTGCAAACATGTCTTTTCCAGGTTACTCCTTCTGTGCCCTTCCCTCCTTTCCCTTATTCTGTGGCTGGGGAAATAGAGCAAGGCTCACAACTAGCAGGAGGCATCTCTTGAGGTGAAGGGGAATCTTTGAGCAATGGCATCGATTCTTCTGTTTTTCCTTCTCTTCTCATTTGGAGTAATCCCCAGGCTCCAGAAGCAACACAGTGGGTTTGGGGTTGACTCCCTCATCACGGGAGGGTCCTGGTCTGGGATGTCTCAATAAGAACAGGCTAAGACAACAGAAGGCTAAGGAGGGCTTAGGCCAGCAGACTCAAGCCACTGGGGAAGGAGCTTGGACTTGTCCTATTTTTGGGGGGTGGGAAACAATTTTAATTCCTTATATATTTGTGTTGTTAAGGTCTTTGTCCCTGGAGAGAAATAAGCTGGACACCCTGCTCCTTTGGGCTTGAGAAGCACAGGTCTCTGAGCCTTAGAAGTCTTACCTGCTTACATTAGTGGCCCAGTCCACTGGGGTTAGAGCTAAGGTCAAGGGCCCAACCCAAATTACTGGGGCTGAAGCTAAGGTCCAAAGTCCAGTTAGCAGTGAGTTGACGTCACTCTTCAATCTCTTCATTCTTCTCTTGAGAGCCCTCTGAGACAGTAAGTGGAGAGAGTGTCTTGTGGCTTGAGAAAGAAGGGACCTGGGGTTCTGAACCAGCTCTTTACCTCTTAGCACACACCCCACCTCATTGTTCTGTGCAGAAAGCTCACACAAAGGACCTATGAACTGCGGGAGCAGCACCACAAGAAGGAGTGCTCTTTAGTCTGCTCTCTTTATGAACCAAAGTCCTTTCTTCTTTGTTTGGTGCTAGGGATAAAACCCAAGTCCTAGTCCTTGTGGATGCCCACCAATCAGCTTATCAGTGGTCTGTATCCCCAGTTCTATGAGTATCAGAGTCTTATTAAAAATGTGTATGTGCATGTGTAGCGCATGTGTGTGTGTGTGTGTGTGTGTGTGTGTGTTCACTGGTGTGCACACACAGACAACAACCTTGGCTCAAGTGTCATCCTCTGGGATGTCATCTGCTTCTTTTGATACAGGGTTTCTCATTGGCCTGAGCTCAGTAATCAAGCTATTCCAGCTGGCCAGGGAGCCCCAGGAACTCTCCTGTCTTGCCTTCCCAGTGCTGTCACCATCATGCCTGACTTTTTATGTGGATGCTGTGGATTTAATGCGGATACTCATGTCTGTGAAGCAAGCACTTTGCCATTCAAGCCAAGCCCCCGAAGCCCAACCATAATTTTTATATAACAGGTAAATTAATTTCAGATTATCATATCTATCTATATACCTATCTATCCATTCATCCATCCAACCACCCACCAACTATCACTTTAGCTTGCTAATTTTCTATACACAATATCACATTCTGAGTGGCTTAAACAACAGAAATTTATTGTCTCCTACTTTTGAAGGTTGGAAGTTCAAGATCAAGGTGTTGGTAGGATTGACGACTCTTAACTCTCTCCTTCATTTATTACTGTCTGTCTTCTCCTCCTGTATGTCTGTGGTCTTAATTTCTTCTTCAACCAGATGTCAATTCTACTGAATTAAGACCACCCATTTGAACTCATTTGACCTTAGTAACCTCTTTAAAGACACTATTTTCAAATACAGTTCCTGAGGTACAAGGGTGTAGGGTCTACACATATAAATATTTGGGGGAACAATTTATCCCATCATATTATATATCTATATACTCACAAGCACATCTAACTGTCTGTCCATCCATGCATCTGTCCGTCTGTCTGTCTGTCTCTCATTTGTCTACCCACCCTCCTACCTGTCTGTTATAAATATACCAAAAAGAAACCTTAGAAGAAACTTAAAATGATTGCAAATTCCTGACCTCATTGAGCAAGTGATAAATGCAGAAAGAGGAGCTAGAAGACCTTTGGCTTTACCTGGGCACACAGCATTTGTGGATGCTGCCATTGATTCTGTAGTCTTCAGAGCCAACATATCCTTTACACAGTATATCTTGTGTATCTTGGAGTAGTAAATGTTGTTTTTTTAAATATACAATCAGAATTCTACAGTTACTAAGTAAAGTCAAGTTCAAGAATAGGGGACCATATGACAAAGAGTGAATTATGGAGCTGGAGCTGGAAGGAATTCAGTCATGTGACTATACTGTGCACATGGTGTTGGTCATAATTCAACAAAAGTCCACACAGAGAATTTCCTCAATTTACAAGAAGAACTTGAAGGGTTTTCTCTCCCAAGTATTGTGTCCATAAATGGCCAGATTGTGAGGGACCTTTTCTCTTGGCATGCTAAGAGTTGGCTTGTGCCAATACACAAGGTTGAAGGAGGGCTTCAGAAAAGAAAATTAAGTATGTTATGGTGAGCTACTGTTTAGAAGTAAATTTGATGGTGAAGGAGCTGGCTATGCAGTGCTTGGCTCTCTGCCCTAGAAGGAAAAACTCCAGAGAACCATATGTGTCTCCTGTGGTGGAGGTCACCATTTTCTCCGTAGTCTGTTTCTAAGAGATGGGAGACATTTCTTAGTTTACCTCCTGATGAACTGTGGTGGTGTCCTGCTTTAAAAATCCCTCCAGCAGTGTGAACTTTGGGTTATTTGATGCAGGGAGAGTTTAGTTAGAAGGAGCTGCAGAGGGGTTTCATCTTCCTGTGCCTCCAGAGGCCTGGCGGCAGAGCAAGGCTAGCGAGGCAGCACCTCCTGCGGACAGATTCAGTTTGACCATGGGTTGAAATGTGGTCCTTGAACTTCACGTCTTCCGGTTTCAGAAAGGAAGCAAAGCTAGTCTTGAAACTGTTACATGCAAAGTGCCTGTTACCACACAGTGCTGAGAGAGGAGTTGGGATATTTGGGCAAAGAGAGAGGTGGGGGAGGAAAGTATCAGGGACAAAGAAGATAACTTTGAAGGCGGGAAAGAGGATTGAGAGACACTGAGAGAGGCCTGGGCACATTTCTTCCTGGAGCCTAGACTAAATGGCTTAGTCTGGGTCCCCGGACCATTTGGTCATGTTTCTGAAGCAAAGCCTGTAAGTGAAGCTTTCATCTGAACAGCCTGACTCTGCTGGGAGTGATTGTTTACCATCAATACATGGCTGCGCATGGCTGTGCGTGGCTGAGTGTGTTGTATGGTTTGGGTTCAGTATGACGCCAGGCAATCCACCAGGAAGAAATTCCTGAGGTGTTAGGGACAGCAGCCATGACACCAAGTAAGGGCTTTCCTGACTCCCTCACCTGGGGGATCTCCAAATGTCCCCTTGTTTATGTCTGGTAATTTTCTAGGCCTCTCCTAAGTGTTTGTAAACAAAAGGACACTGCAGCCCAGGAAAATGCACCTGCCATTTTTCTCCTCACTGCCTAGAAGTCCACGTGCAGGTGCTAGGAAGTCACTGGTTGGGGATGGGGAGACTGCCCTCAGGCTATTTCCACACAGGGTATTTCCCACTTATCCAAGTATCATTTATTCTATATATTGTCCAAGGCCCTGCAAGGATAAAACAGAAAACAAAACAACAACAAAACCAAACAAAATAGACAAGCCCAAGAATGATGTACAAGTATGGCTTCCAGGTTCTATTCTCCCAAAGCACACAATCCAGTGGGGACCACCTGTCCCCAGATCACAGGACAGCACATCAGGATAGCACAAGGCTATGTTTGAATGGGGCTGGAATCTTTCTGACATTGCATCCTGGAGAGCTGTGCCAGAAAGACCTTTTGAGATTCAGATAAGTATGCTGAAGGATCAGCAATATTTGGACAGACTTGTGTAGAAGGGGAAGGAGCATCCATTCTTTGTTCTCAAGGAGAGAAATGGCCCATGGCAGGGATGCACAGGACCAATGGAAGCCAAGTGTTTGGGTAGTGAAAGTCCAGTTTACCAGGAGTGGATAGTAGGTGCAGGCAGCCCATGGGACTATGGATGGGAGCCACGCCAGGGAGAGTTTCGAGGGCACTCTTTAATTTAGGCTTCTCCAATGTAGACTGATTTTTTCATCCTATCTGTAAAGATATTATTTTCAAATGCGGTCTTTGGAGCTGCAAGTAGACATGACATTGGGGGAGGTGG
This sequence comes from Microtus ochrogaster, assembly GCF_000317375.1. NCBI lineage: Eukaryota > Metazoa > Chordata > Mammalia > Rodentia > Cricetidae > Microtus > Microtus ochrogaster. The sequence continues at coordinate 36,469,919 of NC_022029.1, forward strand.
AGAACACTGTCCAACTCATGGCAGATGAGGGAGACTTAGGGCTGAACGTGAGCCGCTTTGGTTGAGGCATCAAGGAAAAGCCTTTTGAAGGGCTTCGTAATGGAGTGGAGAGCTGATGGAGGGTAGGGAGGAAGGCGTTCCAAGTTGTGAAGTCATCAGACAGGAAGAGCAAGACTCAAGACCCTTAGGTTTGCTTGGAAAGAGTGACAACCCGTTCATCCTCTTTGATGTGGACTTCTCACCAGGAATGTGGGGCAGCTGCAAGCTTGGAGAGAAAAACTGGAGAGAGCCGTGTAACTGAATCCATTCAGTTTGCCCGTTTTGTCCAGGTGGACCCTGGTGATGGATAAAGCATGACCTGAAAGTGTGTGAACATTATTGGTGGCCCATGACGTCACTCAGTCGGTCTTTGTCTTCCTCTGATTTAATCACTCTGAGAGACTAGATCCTCAGGGGCGTCAGTCACACCTATTCAAACTCTGAACTGTTGACAGAGGTTTCTGTCTCTCCCAGGCCCTCAGCTGTTCAGTCCCAAAGAAACACACAGAGGTCTACATTAATCATAAACTGGTTGACCTATTAGCTCAGGCTTCTTAACTAATTCTTACTTCTTAAATTAGCCCATAATTCTTGTCTGTGTCAGCCACATGGCTTAGTACCTTTTATCAGCCAGGCATTCTCATCTGGCTTCCTCTGTGTCTGGGTGACAACTGCAGACTCAGCCTTCCCTCCTCCCAGAATTTTCCTGTTCTGGTTGCCCTGCCTCTACTTCCTGCCTGATTTCCCTGTCTATACGTCCTGCCCGGCTACTGGCCAATCAGTGTTTTATTAAAATAATACAATATAAATGACAGGGTACAAGTCCATTGTCCCACAGCACTCCCCCCTTAAAAAAAATAAGAACTCTGAATTTAATTTCCTTTGTTTAGCTTCCTGACCATTATCCATAACAACTTGTAACCAACACTCTAAACAAAGAAACACATCCATAATCCATATTTTGGGAATGCGGGCATAGTTTTCCAGGCTACTTCTTGCGATTTGGGGTGCTGATAATCTTATGGGGACCTAAAGAAAATTAAGAATTATGGTCAAGTCCTGACTGGAATATTCTGTGAGGTTTGATCATCCCAACCAACAGTCTTGAAACTGTTCTGGATGTAGAACTCAGAGGAAACTCCAACAGAAGTCCTCTGCAATGTTGGATCATCTGGACCACTGAACAACTCTTGGAGTCCTTGGAAGGGTAAGAGTTACATTTGAAGCAAAGTAATAGGAAAACAGTGGGATTTGCTCCATGGGAACACTTGGGTAAAAGTAATGTTCATAAGAATGGTTGTGAGTACACCTTCATTAGAATACTCATGAGAGTGGTTGTGATTATACCTTAATTAGAATATTCTTGAGAGTAGATGGTGGCGCACGCCTTTAATCCCAGCACTTGGGAGGCAGAGGCAGGCAGATCTCTGTGAGTTCAAGACCAGCCTAGTCTACAAGAGCTAGTTCCAGGACAGGCTCCAAAGCCACAGAGAAACCCTGTCTCGAAAAACCAAAAAAAAAAAAAAAAAAGAAAAAGAAAAAACTTCATTTTTGAATATTCATGAGAGCGGTTGTGAGCACACCTTCATTTGACTATTCATGAGAGTAGTCCTGAGTAGGCCTTTGCTTGAACTGGTGATGCTGACGCAAGCAAGACTCTGTTGTTTTCACTACTCCCGGAGAATCTGCTGGACAATTTCAATTCCACAACAACTTCTATACAGCTGGCTCTCCATGATAGAGAGCCAGGCTTTGCTGCCAGGAGACCAAGGCTCTTTTCAATGAGCAAATTGCTAACAGCTGTGTGTTTTCTGTGCCCATCAGCTCCCCAGTTTTGCATGTAATTGCTTTGGCTGTTTGTGCTGGACAGTTTATCAGCATCACAGGAAGACTCTTAAATCCACATTAATTACTGCCGGGCATGTCAATCCCAAACATATTCTTGTTCTGTCCTCTGGTCTTCCACTGAGAAGAAAAGGGGTACATCTTCCCTTCCAGGGTGGAGGCAAGGAGCTGCTCCGGTCGTCTCACTAGTCCCTTGTGAATGATGAGGTGATTGTCGCATCTCAGTTGGCACACAATGTCTGATGAGTCTGAAATCTTGAAAGCCCTAGCCTTGGAAAATCTCTTAGTCTGGAGCGAGTGGAAGGAGTTGGCACTCTGCAGAGGTGCAAAGTGGCTGTCTGGAGACAAAGAAAGAACTTGGAGGAGTGAGGTGAACTGGGAACAATAACACATTAGCCCCAGAGAACAAAGTGCCCAGCTTTGATGCGTGATGCCTTTCTTTCCTAAGGCCCAGCGAAGCTGTGTCACCTGCCCTGAGGAGGGACCTTCAGGGATCTGTGCCTCCCTGTGTAGTGGGTGTTAGCAACCTTGAGACTTTCTGGGAACACTTATTCTACTTTTCTTAGGAGATTCTAGCTGGTTAAGACAAGATACAGCAACACAATACTTCCCACAAGGAAACTCAGGAATTTCTAACCTCAACACTCTTTGCTGACTTTGTCGAAAAACAGGCCCTCAGCCACAGTTGCCAAAGGCATGAAGCCTGGATTCTAATTCTTGCTACTATTCTGTTTTGAAAGACTTGAGCTCTATGTACCACACTCTGCCTGGGGTATCGTCTACCTGTCCCAAGCCCCAGCAACTCTGCTCTGTGCCTACCACTATGCCATTTATCTTCCTGACCAAATTTAGGGATTTGGTAGAAGGGATCCCATACCATTGTCTGTCTGTGGTCAAGGAACATTAGAGTTGGTGTATATACCAATCTGCTTAGTAGAGACAGGGAGTGTGGCTGGGCTATGACCCTCAAGGGCTCTTAGTACCCTATGCCCGTCAGCTAGACCCCTATGTCTCAAAGATTCTACAATGTTCCAAAAATTGCTACGAGCTAGGGGCCAAGTGTGAAAACACATGAGCTTGTGGAGAAACATTTTTCATTCAAATGATCCCACCATCTGACACTGGAGTTACTCTCTCATAGGCCCCCTTTGGGAAACTGTGTTAGTCCGTGTTAGGTGACGACAGCAAAACACCTGAAATAATTAACATACAAAACACAAGTTCAGGGGCTAGAGAGATGGCTCAGTGGTTAAGAGCACTGGGGCTGCTCTTCTAGAGGACCCGGGTTCAATTCCCAGCACCTACAGGGCAGCCCACAACTGTCTGTAACTCCAGTTCCAGGGGACCCGACACCTGCACACCAATGCACATAAAATAAAAGTTAAAAACAAAACAAAACACAAGTTCAGTTTAGGTCACAGTGAGGCAGGATCAGGTGGCAGAATGTATGGGGTGGGACTTGTTTACATCACAAACCAGAGAAGGAAAGAGAAAGTGTTAAGCTATTACTGTATCCTTTAAGGGCACACCCTCCATGGCCTGGGGAGCATCTACAAAATTGTGCTTCTCAAGGGCTTCACCAATCCCCAGTAGTACCCATTGGGGATCAAGTCATTAACACGCAAGATTTTGTTGTTGTTGTTGTTGTTGGATTATACAACTTCAGACTCTAGCAGCGACTAACGGTTGTTAGAGAGAAGGACAGCTCTGTAATCAAGTTTGGGGGGGGGGTATAAGAGCTAGCGAGTAGCGAGGTGGATCTGGATGGCAGAGATAGAGAATTGGCGTGGCTTCCTGTCACTGAGGTAGGTCTTGCTCCCACCTCTGCTGTAGAGCTACCAACAGTAATGTCTGAGAACCCGGCCCTAGTCTGAATGCTGCTGGCAGAGAAAACCTGAGGCAATGTTGTACAGCCTGGTTCTTCCTTTCCAGAGGCAAACAAACAAACCAAAACACGAAACCCCATCTCACTAACAACCTTAAGATGAACATGAATGAAAAGCCTTTCCTGCACGACATGAACGGGCCCAGGGTGGTGGTGTTCGGGGGTGGGGCCCTTGAGGAGCGAGTGGTTGACTCTAGTGGTTGGCACTAGGGGAGGCCCTATAGGATAAGGGCTTTGTCATGGGATTAGTGCCCTTTTAAGAGGGAGGAAAAGGTGATGTGTGGGGACTCTGAGAAAGGAAGTCTCAGCCTCCTTTGCGCCATCTGGCTTGTCCTTCCTCTGTCACCCAAGTCCCCACTCCTTTCTTCTGTCTCCCTTCCTGATTTGGCTCCAACACCGTGCCTGCCTCCTTCCAATTCCTGCCTCAGATCTATATTTTCACCTCTTTTTTTCTTGGGCCTAGGGAGGGGCTGACTTCTCTAACTTCCTCGCCATTCACGGGAACCTTTTTCTAACCCTTCTCAAAATCTCACCCATTTCCCTCCTTGGATTTTCGTGGCCTGTCAGCAGCTTGAGGGTGATAGTTTACCTGGTAAGAAGAGCTAACCTCGAGGATCAGTGACCACTGGGTTGTCTGTCTGTCTGTTCTGATTGGCAGGAGGCAATGTTTTTATTTATTTATTTATTTTTCTCACTTTATTTTATTTTTCAAAAAAGAAAACAAACATCTTTTTTCATTTTACATACTAATCCCAGTTCCCACTCCCTTCCCTCTTCCCATCCTCTCTACCTTCTCCTCTACCCCACCCCCACCCACTCCTCAGAGAGGATTAAGGCACATTGCTCTTAGGAAGGACCAAGTCCCTCCCTACTGTATCTAGGCTGAGCAAACTATCCATCCAAAGAGGATGGTTTCCAAAGAGCCAGTACAAGCAGCAGGGACAAATCCTGGTGCCACTGTCAGTTAACCCGCAGTCTGCCCCAGCCATATCAACTGTCACTCACATTCAGAGGATCTAGTTTGGTCCTGTGCTGGTTCCTTCCCTGTTTGACTGGAGTTGGTGAGCTCCCATTAGCTCAGGCAAACTGTTTCAGTGAGTGTCCCTTCCATGGTCTTGACCTCTTTGCTCATATTCTCATTCCTCCCACTCTTCAACTGGACTTTGGGAGCTTAGCCCAGTGCTCCGCTGTGGATCTCTGCGTCTGTCTCCATCGGGTGCTGGGTGAAGGTTCTATGGTGACATTTTAGTTAGTCATCAATCTGATTACAAGGTAAGACCAGTTCAGGCACCCTCTCCACTACGTGGCAATGTTTTAGAGGTTATATTGTCAGTTTACACAAGCCAGATGCCTCATCATTCAGACACGCTGCTCAGACATCTTTGTTACAGGGCCTCCAGGAGACCCTACTGTGTTTTCAGTCTCTGGGTTTTAATGGGATTCCTCATGTTTTGGCTGCACTGTGAGGCAGTGTCTAGAAGCCAGAAACTAAGCTTACTGAGCATTAGGATGGGCGTGTCTGTGCTGGGTGGTGCCTCTCTTCCCACAAGTAATGTGTTTTGAATTGAAGATGCTCTGTGGTCAAATGGCCCTCAAGAGCATGTACTAGTGGGCGCTGACGACTTCCTTATGTAACAGTGCTTAAGAAGAAAATCCCCAAGCTGGAAGCAATCTTTAAGTAAATTTCAAAGTCTACCAAACTCTCCACAGAGCCCAGAGTCATGCCAGAGTGACAAGAGGTCTCTCATAAGGTAGGCCATTAGCTACCTCCCCCAGGCCAGGGGTGGAGTGAGTGGGCGGAGTCTCGTCACATAGCAGCCTCAGACTTTACCTAACTCTAAATAATTTAGCTTGGATGTTTCCAGGGCAAAGGACTCGATCACACTTGTGCAAATGTGAGCCTACTGGCTCTATATTTCTTTCCCTTTCAAAAGCTTTTTTTCCTTTTGAATGCTGCTTCCTTCTCTCCATACAACAGGGCTAAGGTGATTCTGACTTCTGTATGTCTTTGAGATGCTTTCACAGACCATTTAATCATTAATTATAGAAAGCATAAATTTGGTATGACAAGGAGAAAGGGGCATAGCCACATGATGTATGGTGGACACTTGCCGATTGACCCTTTCGCTTCCGTTCTTTTCTCTTTTCCGCCACAGGCCATTTGGAGATCCTTGGCTGTATGAAATCTGATTCCTCCTTAAGATTTGGGTGGAATGCATGACATGGATCATTGTGTTTGTGTCCCCAGTCATCGCGATAGGTTCTGAGTGGACACAAGACGGAGAAAACCCAGTTAGAGTGAATCTTGGGGCATCTGCTTCGAATTCTGCACCAACTCCCTTCTTTCCCCTGCTGAATCTAAGTGAGGAATTACACAGCCTGGAGACCCGTTCATAGACATTTTAGAGCCACAAATGATACAGCGCAGAGACCAGAAAAGAAGAAGCTAGAGGCTGGATGACTTTGTTAAACTGCAGGATGAAGCCTTACCCAGAGTCTCTGTGCTTTATAGTCAAAGTGAACCTTTACAGGTTCCAGTCAAATTAGGTTGGGGTTTCTGCTATTTGTAACAAAAAGCTTGTGACTTATAAGACAATTGTATAATAACCCCAGGCCCAGGAGACCAAAGACTAGGTACTAGTGTCTGTCTACTTCATGCCAGTGAGATGAGAAAACTCTAAGTCTTATGTCCTCTCTTCTCTGGCTGGGCCTCAGTTTTGTCTCCATTGTGCAGGAAGGAAGCTGGGCTTGTTCAAGCTTTCAGATTCCCTGATTTCAGTCTTGCAAGCAGGCTTCTCCTCCTAACAGGTCTTCCCTTTCAGTTTCTGGATGGAATCCTCGACGTTTGATTCCCGTCTCTCACTTCTGCCATCTTATTCCCTTTACCTGCTCTACTTGAAGATGCTGTTGATTAAATTAGTATAAGTGATTGTCAAGAGTTCATCTGTCAGAAGCTTGGTCCAAGACCTCAAAGGTGATACAGGGAGTGGTGGAATGTTTAAGAGATGTGTCATTGGGTCCTTGGGGCCACTGCTCTCAGAAGGGATCAAGGTAACTCTCAGATGGCCCTATGGTAGTTGTTTGCTTTGAGAGAGTCTCCTTATGTAGCCCAGGCTAACCGCAAACTCATAATCTTTCAAACTCAGTCTCTAAATTCTGGGATTACAGGTAATCTTCATCGTCTAGCTCATAGTATTCTCACTGAAGGTTATTTGAAAAGTGCAAGCCTGTTCCTGCCCCAGCCTCTGCTAGTCGGAAATGTGGCTCTCCGCTCCCATGGTGCTCTTACCCAGATGTGATGTCATCTACAGCCCATGGTGCTCCTACCCAGATGTGATGTCATCTACCGCCTTCCCCAAAAGCCAAAACCATGGCGCAACCTCATCATGAAACGATGAATCTCTTAGATCTAAATAAATGTCCTCTCTTCACGACTAAACCACCCTGAGTGTTTTTTTACAGTGACAGTGAAGCTAATCCACAAAGGATGCACTAGCTCTTCTTCCTAAAGAACTTTTGATTTTTACTTCTTTTTCATACTTACTGACATTACTCATGTCCAGGCTTCTGGATGTTCCTTGCACGCCCTCAGGCTGCCTGTTCCTTCACAACTAAATATCCCCATAGTCTCTGAGAACTCCACTAAATCCCCTACTAGCAATGTAATAAACCTCCACTGCTCATCACAGCAGCCCAAGGCTTCATTTCTAATCAGAACGAGCTGCAGGCTCGACAGCAACATTGGAAAGAACACCGTCTTTGTGAGGATGAGTGCTTCATGCATAAACTACCTGTCTAACCCGCTCTAACAACAAAGAGTGCTCTACAGCTGAGAGTAAATTTCTAGCTCTATGTTTCAAGGCAATACTATCCCGGTAAATTCCAAAGGCCAGCAGCCTTGAAGCTGACAATGCAGGGTTCCAGAAGCTCCATGTCGTAGGAGAATGTGTAGCACATTTCAGATGCTATTCAAGCAAAATGTATATTATGTGGGGGTCAGCTCAGAAACAGTGTGCATTCTAAACTTTTGTGACTTTGACCTAACAGCACCAGCAACAACGAAACGGGTCCTGGTTAACATCTAACTACTTCACTCTTTAACAAATTCACGAATGTTCATTATGTCTTATGGAACATTTCACAGCAGGAAGCCATGGAGCAGTGATTGAGAGGAATTATTCTCTATTTTCTTTTTAAATCTGAGACACCCCGTGTGTGTGCGTGCGTGCCCGTGTGCACCGAGATAATGTGTGAACCAGTCTCTCCCCCCTCTTGTTTCCCTTGACAGGGAACGCCTCCTGCAGGCTCCTGCCAAGTCCTCATGCGTGTGGACTCCAAACATTGTGGATATGAGTTCGTCACACGTGAAGGAGGTTTTAAATAACAGCCTCTCATGCAAATGTATCACAGGCTCCTTCCAGTCAGGATTTCAGTTGAACTTTCCCGACGCCTGGAAAGTTGCATGCTGTGTGTACAATATCTCAGCATCCCCACTCAGGACTGAAGTGAGGCCGTTGGATCTCTGCCGTAGACTAAACAAATGAACGAGGCTGCGTGCAGTGTAGATCGTGTATCTACAGCTTCAGGCGTGGTCTGTTTAACAGCCTGATTTGCGGGTGCACTTATACACACGATGGTCCATTGCGCTGGTTCTGTGGCCAAAATAAAGATTAACACTCATCAAAAGCACCAGAGTTGGCCAATTTTGTTTGATTCCACCTAGAAATTAAGTCATCTTAAATATGTAAAGAAAAAATTAGACGTAATCACTGTCTTTTATTTTCGATCCTGGGAGGGGAGGCGATGAGATCAGGTAGCGAATCGGGATTGTTAGGGGCAGGAAAACCCCAGTGAGAAGGACATGGGGAGAGAGATGGCGGAAACGAACGCGAATCACGATATTGAGAGCCAGCCACTTCGCTGTTCTGCAGAGCTGCGTGCTGCACCTCAGTTTGTCTTCCCAGGTGATGTTGGGCCCAGATCTCCCACAGCAGGTGCAGATCTGAGTCGAGAGGGCCACAGCTGGAGCTCCCAGGTCTTCGCTTCTTGTGACTCTTCATAGCAAATTGTGCAGCGACGCATGCGTAGTTACAGGAAAGGGACGGGTTATGAAGGGGGACACAGAGCAGCCTAGAGGTGTGCCACCTCTCATCCATGGCCTTGGGTCCAGGAAGACAAAAAAGGGACAAAGCCAGGTCCACAGTGACTGTTTATGGCTCCTTAACTCAGCTTCCCATGGAGTTCTTTTATAGCAGGTTTTTCTCAGCGTGCTCCTTTGGTTGAATGAAGCCCAGGTAGGCTGAGGGTTGCTAGTCCTTCAGTTGTTGCCGTGTTTTATGTTAATTTCTGGAATTTTCTCCACCACAGGTTTTGGTTATCCTGCTTCAGAACCAAACAAGCACCCTGGTCAGCAATACGGTCACTCTGTGGCTAAGGAGCTTGAATAACTAAATTTTGATTTTTTTTTGTCATACCGTAACCTCAGTCCCTCAGATCCTGACAGTAGGATTATGCAGTAATTATTCCAAGAGAAATCGAAGGATGAAGAGCAGAGGAGGTGGTTCAAAACCAAAGGACTGTGATCTGAGTAAGGATAGACGGACATAGGGGGAATGTTCTTCTGAGTCAGGTGAGTTTCATCTTCGTAGGGCTCTTGTCCCCACTGTATCTGAAACTGCACCATCTTAGGTGGCTTTTCTCAAAAGATTTACCTTGGGAAAACTCAAACAAGTTCTTGAGTTAAATCTGGGGTAGAACGGCCTCCTTTTCAGAGGTGAGTGGGGGCTCAGTGGATTGCAGATTCACAGGTGAAAGTCTGGGACAACGTGGGGCTCCTGGCTGTGTCCCATCTCTTGTTCCTCTTTGCTGCTTCTTGACTCTTCCAGATTTCAAAGCGAGAGGAAGGAAGATTTATCTTCTGGTGATGACTCTATAAAAATATTTAGATGCAACACCAGATACATGCGTTCTTTTGTGCCTCGTCCCATAGTTTTGTAAGTCATAGTCAAAACCTGACATACTTTTGTGTATGAAAAGCAGGCCACATTAGGGAATGTCTTAAAGTATTAAAATAATACAAAGAAGCAATGTTAGAGCTAACCTGTGTGTGTGTGATGGTCTATTCTAAAAGCTAGGAAGATGTTTGCTGAGGTCCCAGACTGAGCTTGTCTTAATGAGCAGAGAAACACCTCTTGTGTTCACTGTGCTTTCTGTTCATGGATATTTACTGCTAGAATGTTTGGAGACAACTCATCCTGCTTAGCAGTTTAGAATTCCTTTTATTTACTGTGGCTGGAGAGATGGCTCAGCAGTTACAGCCCTTAACGCTGTGATATCAACTCCACATGTCTACAAGTGCCTGTAACTCCAGCTTCAGGGGATCCAACGCCTTCCTCCGGCCTCCACAGGTCCCTGCACTCATATGCACAAACCTCCACATAGACAAACACACATTCATATAGTTAAATAAAGCTTTATTAAACAAGAACTCCTCTTAATTACATTATTGTTGGCATCATTTAATATAAAGTCTTTGCTGCTGCAGACTTTAGATCTAGTTGGATCCAGTTCCTGGTGAACACACCCCCAGGACTGGATCAGTCAGACTGCAGCATGCATTTGTTTTAGGAAGTTGCTAGAATTCTACTGAGGAGTGTTTAGAAGGAACAGAGCAGAGACAAATATTCAAATATTTGTTGAGTCTTTCCCTTTTGTACCTAAACAAAACTTGATGTGGTAAAGTGGGGGACCTACGGGTGCAAGAGCTCAAAGGAAGATCAACCAAACCAAAGCCCACATTCCACAAACCACACTTCAGCCATGCCTCAGCTCAGAACCCTTAGGCAAAAGGCCAATCATCAGGAAAATAGGTGATTTGAATTTCACTTCCTTTTCCTTAGATTTTTCAAACACAGGCTGTGGGTGGAAAGACAGCAGGGAAATGTCAGGAGAGAAACAGAATCTAAACAGGCAGGTGGGTGAATTCCAAAGCAGACCTGGGAAAAGGAAGCTGTTAAAATATTTTTGTATCTGTGTGCTTTAATCTTTCTTTGAAAAATGTTTCTTTTTGGAATTTCATCTAGACTCTCTTTGCATGCATTTTATTACTTATAACAACTCCCTCTCTCTTTTCCTCCAGAGGGAGTGTGCTGAGCACTGGAGCCTGTTTGCTCCCACAGCTCGCCTCCTCTCCCTCTCTCTTCTCCTCCAGAGGGAGTGTTTGCCCCCACAGCTTACCCCCTCTCCATCTTGGATGTGCCCTGTACTTATCTTGTTGAACATTGTTTCCATGTGAAATTCAATGCTGTTCTTTCCACTTGACCAAGATTGCTACCCCTCAGGAAATCCTTGATGTCTTCTTCTCCAGCTCCAAGTTTTTTGTTTGTTTCTCAGCTTAGAGGAGTCATAGTTTGCAAATTGTAAAATTTAGTCTTCCTTAACCCCTCAATTTCTCTTTTTCACAACTCAATTTTAGTCTCCCATTTTTGATCTCATCCTTTCTCATTCTCTTTCAGTGTATAGAAGTTGTTTCTTATTTTATTATTTGACAAGCTTTTCTCCAACATCATGGATGAATAGTTTATATTAAAAACAGTGTCTACTGGGGCTGGAGTTGGGATAGCTCAATGGTAGAGTATTTATCTGGATGCATAAAGCACTGGTTTTGATCTCATAACAGAAAAAAGACACATACTTTAAAAATACAGTTTAATGACTTTATACATATACATATGAGATTTCCCCTAGACATTAATTTAGTATGCATCACTTCATATACTTAATATTTTGTTGGATACACAGGAAACACTCAAGATCTACTTTTTCAACAAGTTTAAAATGCAGAACACTGTCAGCGATAGTCACATTGTTTCTACAACCTTGGACAGCTTACGCTTCGTCCTCTTGACCACGATCTCCCATCTCCTTTCCCCCAAGATCTGGTTGTAGGGAGCAGATGAAATCCCGAGTAAACATGTATTATTGACATGGACACAGACATGTCAAAGACCCCAGTGACTCAGATCCATGGGAGGGGCAAAGCCTTCCCCACATGAGGCTCAGAGGAATGGCAAAGCCTTTCTCTGCTCTGAGTGTTTATAAAGGATTAGCCCATTGGAGCAAAAAACAGCTTTCACCTTCTGGATGACTGCAACTGGAGACTGCTTCCCTACACCAACTAGCTAACGTCCCAACCTGTGCAGTATGGAATAAAATACGCTGAGTTTCCGGGTGTTTGCATCAGAGTCAGAACAGTCCAGTTGATCCCAGCTTTTCTGTTCATGTATCTGTGTGTCTGTCCTTTCTTCATTCCTGAGTTGACCCAGCCAGACTACCAGGACCAAGATGCAGGACAAGATGACCAGTGCAATCATTCTGCTCTGTTTATGTGAGTGTAGCGTTTTCAGATTCTCTAAATAAGAACATGCAGCGTTTGTCCTTCTCATGTGGTTTATTTCACTTAGCATTGTGTCCTCCATGGTCATCCAAGTTGGTACAAATTGCAAGGTTTTCAAGGCTGATTGCTATTGTGTATAGGTAAGGAGGTTGCTTCTTCATCTCAGCTAATATAAATGAACATTGGAAGGCAGACATACTCTTGAGATCTTGACTTCAACATCCTTGGAAATATAGCGGGAAGAGAGTTTGTTTGATATAAGATCATTTTTCATTTTTGAGAAATTTTAAAGCTATTTTCTCAGGCTGTGCAGTAGGGAAACAATAACCCTTTCAACAAATGGTTTTGGGAAATTGGTCATTCACATGTAGAAGAAAACCAAACCTTTATCTCACACCACATAGCAAAATCAAGCAGTAGTGGAACAAATAACTTTAGTGTACAATCTGAAGTTCTAAAACTTTTAGAAGAAACAGTGAGGGAAATTCTGGACATTGGGATGAGAACCGATTGTTTGACAAGTACACTCAAAACACGGGCAGCAGAAACAAAGTTGGACAAATGAAACTGTAGACATCGCATGTCCCTGTCTCTGAGAATATTCATACCCAGAGGTGGCACTGATTTCAGCTCAAATCAGTGACATGAGGGGAGGAAGGCAGGTCACACACAACACAGTGACACTTTAGTGGAGAGAGGGGAACCAGATTCATCCATGGAATAACAAACTCATCCGTCCATCATAACAAACCCTAATACAGAGACACCAGATCACAGGAATAAGTTTTTGGCACAAAGGATGCATGGATAAGAAAGACAAGGAGATAAAAATCTTTCCCATCATCTCTGCATCGTACACAGCTAATTCTGTACCCCTACTCCCCTCATTCAGGTCTCTGATGGACACAAAAGTCATTTCTGTGCTTGATAGCACAATACAGGCATTTGGTATTAAAAACAAAGATATTTTCCTAATAGGCTTCTATTTTCTTTGGCAAAACATGGAACTAAAATTATCACATAAAGTTGCATTCAACATGGAGTTGATAAAACATGCTTAAAATGCATCACGCCATGAGGTACAGAAGGAAGGTAGCAAGAACATACTCCACTTTACCATTGGACAATGGATTGCTTTAAAGATGAAATATTCTAGTCCATTTGAGAAACCCTCTTCATGGAGGATTTGTACTTGCTGGTGCCTGAGTGTGCTAGCATGCAGATCACATCCACTGTATAAACAGCGTCAGTGGAGCAGAGGGCTCCCCCATGCCCGGCCTCCTGCTTTATTGTCCTCCAGGCTTTTATTTAAGAGTTCGCGAGCTTCCCCAGATGTAGGTGAGGTGCACAGCTGTATGGAGCAGGACACTGGGACTGGAACTCTTGGAGAAGGGCTTTTAATCAATGAAGTCTTCACTCTCATCTCAATTCTTCCTGTCACTACCCGAGGGACATTAAATTGCTATCTCTCCTGGGCCAGCAACTTCTGTTGTCTGTAGTTCTTTTGATAACCTTGAAAGAGAGATTTTTCTACTTTATCGATCTAACCCTAAAGGTCAGACAAGTTAGGATGCAATTCATATCACAGAATTGGCAAGTGGCAAAGATCTTACCGACACCTGACTGTACAGATGGTCCCTTTTTCTAGGCATTCTTGACTTCCTTGGGGATGCTGGGCTGATATTAGGGACACGGAAAACCACACAACCATGGGATTACTGATGGGAGAGAGGAACCATGTTGGTCCTTTTAATGTTCCCTATCTGTGTACTTATTTTATATACAATTTCATCTTTTTGAGACAAGTTCCCATTTCGCTTTACAGGCACACAGGCTATCAGTGTAGCCCCAAACAACACCGCAAGCTCCTACCCAATTTCCTGTCCCGGTATTTTCTAGAGGAATTACGGCTCAGCTCTCACTTCTCCCATTAGCACTTTGTTGACTTTTCTTCAGATGCATCGGGAGGCATGTGTCCAAACCAAACACTATTTTATCATTTCCTGCCTCTTATTTTAAGTTCTCTTTGTTCTTTACTCTCCGTGGAGCCGGCAACGTATTCCAATTAGTGCACTACAAATCTTGGCTGTTGGCTGCTAACCACACATTCATGTCACTAGACAACAAGCCCATGACTTAATTTCGCTTGCTTTTTAATATTAAACTCACAGAGATTAGAGTTCTGTCACAGATGATGCTTGGAACGTACCGCTGAAGATCACATCCGACCTTCAACTTGCATGCCTAATTCACCAACCACACAAGCTCCCCAGTCCAATAAGCAGGGCATAGTTCTCCATCGCTCAGATATAAGGTAACGAAGCCCAACAAGGATGTGAGACTTGCCCAGGCTTATGCCACGATATCACCGTGAGCAACTTTAAAAGCATTTGTGTTACACCTGGAAATATCAAAAGGGTTCGTGCTTCAAATGTACTTTATATAAAAGTGGTTGGAATTTTTGCTGTTGTTAAGCTGGACTATGTTGGCATAAGAACAGCGTTCAGGTTTTCTTAAGTGAGTTCTCACTTTGGAGTGGCTCCAGGTAGGAGGCTGACAGGGATGAACTGTTTTCAGCGCCTGGGACTTCCTGCTCCCTCTGGAAGGTTTAGAGCAGTGATTCTCAACCTTCCTAATGTTGCAACCCTTCTATACAGTTCTTCATGTTGTGGGGGACCACCAGCTATAAAATTCTTTTCTTTTTTTTAAATGTCATCAAAGTAAAAACTTTAATGCAGTAAAGAATATCAACAGAACAGAGAGCCCTACAGAATGATAGAAAACACTGTCATATAATACAAATCACGAGGGATTAATATCTGAAGTGTACAAAGAGCTATATATAACTCTACAACAAGGTCAAGCACCTCTATGTTAAAATGGCCTAGAGACTGAAGAATCATTCACGTGCCAATGTGAGCCATACGTGGAAAATATCACACTATTAAATCCTCTACCAAAGAGCCTAGGCAGTTTGGATGCTCACCTTACTAGACCTGGATGGAGATGGGTGGTCCTTGGACTTCCCACAGGTCAGGGAACCCTGATTGCTCTTCCAGCTGATGAGGGAGAGGGACTTGATCGGGGGAGGGGGAGGGAAATGGGAGGTGGTGGCGGGGAGGAGGCAGAAATCCTTAATAAATAAATAAATTAAAAAAATAAATCCTCTACCAAAATACTTTATACAGCTGTTTCCCTGGATCTGGGGAGACGGCTTTCTGGTTAAGAGCATCTTCTGCTCTCGCAAAGGACTGGGAAGAGGGTGTTCTACTTCCAAAAACCCAGAGGTGGTACACTGTAACTCCATCTTCAAGAGATCTGCTGCCTTATTCTGGAATCTGAGGACACATGCATGCATGTGAGGTAGTACACACATGCATGGAGGTAACTTATATGCATAAAATCAATAAACACTTTAAAATGATTTTCTTGTGGACCTTAGCATACTTGGAAAAGTTAATAAATTTTGTTTAAACTTATATTCCATCTTTAATATATTCCTTATGGATATGCAAATATTTCAGATTCCATAAACACAGTAAATCTAAAGTACTTCTGACCTTACATATTTTAGATACAAAATACTCAACTGTATTTAGAACTCTGGGTGGGGAGTATAAACACACCCATTAATAAGTACCATTGAGTAACAACATTCCTAAGAAATGTCCTTTTTATTGCATTTATTGAGCTATATATTTTTCTCCCCTCTCCTTCTACTCTCTCCCATGGTCCCCATGCTCCCAATTTACTCAGAAGATCTTGTCTTTTTCTGTTTCCCATGTACATTAAATCCATGTATGGCTCTCTGAGGGTCCTCTTTGTTGTCTAAGTTCTCTGGGATGGGGAATTGTAGGCTGGTTTTCTTTGCTTTATGTCTAAAAACCACTTATGATTGAGTACATATGATATTTGTCTTTCTGAGTCTGGGCTACCTCACTCAATATGATGTTTTCTAGATCTATCCATTTGCCTGTAAATTTCAAGATATCATTATTTTTTTCTGCTGTGTAGTACTCCATTGTATAAATGTACCATATTTTCCTTATCCATTCTTTGGTCAAGGGGCACTTAGGTTGTTTCCAGGTTCTGGCTATGACAAATAATGCTTCTGTGAACATAGTTGAGCATATGTCCTTGTGGTACAATTGAGCATCTTTTTTTTTTTTACAGTTTATCTGATGGATTACGTTGACAGATTTTTTTTTTGACAGATTTTTGTATGTTGAATCATCCCTGCATCTCTAGGATGAAGCTGACTTGATCATGGCAGATGATTTTTTGATGTGTTCTTGGATTCGGTTTACCACTATTTTAGAGTATTTTTGTATCAATGTTCACGAGTGAGATTGGTCTGTAATTCTCTTTCTTAGTAATGTCTTTGTGTGGTTTCTTCCTTGACCCATTGATAATTTAGGTGAGCACTGTTTAATTTTCATGTAACTGTGGGCTTTCTGAAATTAGTGTTGTTGTTGAATTCTAATTTAAAGCCCTAGTGATCCAATAAGATACATGGGTTTATTCCCATTTTTTTTTGTGTGTGTCTGTGCATGGAGGTTTGCTTTGTTACCTAGTATATGGTCAATTTTTGAGAAGGTTCAATGAGGTGCTGAGAAGAAGGTATATTCTTTTATGTTTGGATGGAATGTTCTATAGATGTCAAGTCCATTTGAATCGTAACAACTGCTAGTTCCCTTATTTATCTGTTAATTTTCCATCTGACAGACCTGTCCAGTGGCAAGAGTGGGGTTTAATATGTGATTTAAGCTTTAGTGTTGTTTCTTTTACATATGAGGGTGCCCTTGTATTTGGGGCACAGATGTTCATTATTGAGATTTCCTCTTGTTGGATTTTTCCTGTGACTAATATGAAATATCCTTCTTTGTATCTTTTGACTGATTTTATCTTGAAGTCTATTTTGTTAGATATTGGGTTAACCTAGGTCTATTTGATTGAAATTTTTTTCCATTCCTTTACTCTGAAGTGATGTCTGTCTTTGAGGTTGAAGTGTGTTTCTTATATGCAGAAGGATGGATTCTGTTTTCGTATCCAATCTACTAACTTGTGTCTTTTTATAGGTGAGTTGAGTCCATTTATATTAAGGGATATTAATGACCAGTGATTGTTAGTTCCTGTTATTTTAGTTTTTGTTGTTTGTAATGTTATTGTATCTATTTTTCTCCTTTTTGAGATTTGCTACTGTGAGATTATTATTGTCTGTGTTTTTGTGGATGTAGCTAACTTCCTTGGGTTAGAGTTTTCCTTCTAGTACTTTGTGTAGGGCTGGGGTTGTGGCTAGGTATTGTTTAAATCTGGTTCTGTCATGGAATATCTTTGTTTCTCTGTCTACAGTGATCGAAAATTTTGATGGGTATGGTAGTCTGGACTGTCATCTGTGGTCTCTTAATGTCTACATAATGCTTGACCAGGACCTTCTGGCTTTCATCATTTCCATTGAGAAGTCAGGTATAATTCTGATAGGTCTGCCTTTATATGTTACTTGGCCTTCTTCCTTTGTGACTTTTAATGTTTTTCCTTTATTCTGTATGTTTAGTCTTTTGATTATTATGTGGTGAGGGGACTTTTTGCTTTGTTTCCATCTATTTGGTGTTCTGTGAGTTTCTTGTATATGCATATCTTTCTTTAGGTTGGGAAAGTTTTCTTCTATGATTTTGTTGAATATATTTTCTGTGCTTTTGAGGTGGATTTCTCCTTCTTCTATTCCTATTATTCTTAGGTTTAGTCTTTTTATGGTGTCCCATACTTCCTGGATATGTTGTGTTAAGCTTTTGTTAGAGTTAATGTTTTCTTTGAGATGTGAGTCTATTTCCTCTATTGTATCTTCAGCGCTTGAGATTCTCTCTTCCATTTCTTGTATTCTGCTGTTTATGCTTGCATTTGTGGTTCCTGACAATTTTTTTTATTAGTTCTGTTTCTATAAATCCTTCAGTTTGTGCTTTCTTTATTGTCTCTATTTCAGTTTTCAAGTCTAGAATTGTTTCTTTCATCTGATTGTTTTTTTCTTTAAGGAATTTGTTGATTTCTTCAAATTTTTTTGTTTGTCTTTTCCCCCATTTCTTTGAGGGAATTTTTCATTTCTTCTTTAAGGACCTCAAACATTCTCCTAAACTTATGTTTTAGGCCATTTTCTTCTGCTTCATCTGTATTTGGGTATTCAAGTCTTGCTACTGTAGGACCACTAGTTTTTGTTGCCGTTGTATTGGTCTTTATGGTGTTGGGTGTATTCTTATCTTTACTACCCATTTTGTCCTCTGATTGGTGTAGTTGGGTCTGTGTCTCTGGTGATCAGTTTTCCAGGTGCCAGTGGATCCAGGCTCAGACGGTTGCTCCTTGTGGTGCAGTCATGTTCATGTGGTTCCAGTACCCTGGGCGGTCACTTGGTATTCCCAGGGTTTACTGGGGGCTCCTGTGCATTGCTATGCAATCCTGGGGGTTGTATGGGCCTGCCCCCATGGAGGTTGCTGCCTTGTACCTGCTCCAGTTGAGGTTGCTTGCTCAGGCCTGCTCTGGCAGAGGTGGTTGTCTCAGGCCTATTCCCACAGATGTCCCTGGCTTGAGTCACTGACCTGGCTTGGGCCTGCTCCCATAGAGGTCCCTGTTTTGGGCCCAGTCCTATAGAGATCTCTGGCTTGGGCCTGCTCCCTGGGTGGTCAGTCCCTCATACCTGCTCCTGTGGAGGTTGCTGTCTAGGGCCTGCTCTGGTGTAGGTCACTGCCTCAAGTCTGCTCCTGTGGAGGTCGCTGCCTTGCGCCTGCTCTGGCCTATTCTCACTGATATCCCTGGCTTGGGTCCAGTCCCGCAGAGGTCTCTGACTTGGGCCTTCCATAAAGTTCTTTTCATTGCTACTGCATAACTGTAATTTTGATACTGCCGTGAATCATAATGTAAATACCTGATAGGCAGGATAGCTGATCTGCCACCCCTGTGAAAGTGTCATTCAATGCCACAAGGGTCATGACCTACAGGCTGAGAAACATTGGTTTGTCATCTTCTGCTGCTGTTACCTTCCCTACCCCCCCCCAATCCTACCTCCTGGGTCCTGACTGAAATTCCAGTCTCTTGATTCTCTTCAGTTTGTCAATTGACTGTAAGGGTGGGTCCCTTGTCTCTAAAGTAGAAGGCCTATCTTTTGATAACTTCTGTCTTCAGGGTCCTACAGCAGGGAGCAAAGCTTTTCTTTCTCTATCAGAGTGGAGATTCAGGAGTGCCTTGCTGTAACTTATCCCTTAGCTGACCTTTGGCTGCTTTTAAGGAGAATGAAGGAGAGAAAGGAGGGGCGTCTGAGTGGGCTGACACAGAAGGGTTAGGCCTAGATGGACACGGGGGAAAGATCTGGCACACAGCCTAGAGTCATCCCAACTTCAGAGACTAGGAAAATCAGGAAGGCTGAGGCCGTGTGGGTAGCTGGTTAGGGAGAAAGGCAGAGAAAGTGGAAAATCCCTGTAAGGAATGGATATTTAAGAAACAGAGTGGTCAACATGGGCAAATACTTTTGAAAAGTTGAGTAAGATGGAGATGCTGAAGTGGCCTTTGGATTGGACACAGCAGGATGTTCACAGCCCTGAAGTAGCATGCAGATAAAGCAGGCTGGCGGAGCAGGCAGAGGCAACGACGGGCGGCTGGAAGTGCAGCAGCCATCACAGAAGGCTTTTTACAGGAGGAAGCTGTGCTGTGAAGGAGCTGAGGAAAGAGACTGCGGCTGGGAGGAACGTAATGTCAAAAGATTCTTCTTTTTGTTTTAAAAGGAAGATGCGCCCGTCAGGTCATGGAAATGATCCAAGAGAGAGGAAAATTTTCATTATGCAGGCGAGACAAGGGCTCTTAGGAAGAGAGTTCATGGGAAGGACAAGGAGATGGTTTTCAGGTCGCCGCCAGGAGACTGGCCTCTAGTGGAGTGAGAACGTGTTGGAGTTTACATGTAGAATGGTTCCCACAGGCTCGGTGTTCAAACACTTGGACTCCAGCTGGTGGGACCTTCTTTTGGGAGGTAGAACAGTTGGGAAGTGGGGCCTAGCTGGAGGAGGTGCCATCCTCATAGTAGGGGCCTTGAGGTCTGGCCCTGCTTCTTGCCCCTTTCTGCTTCTTGGTTCACCCAGATGTGAGCAAGAAACCTTGTGTCTCTGCTACCATGGCTATGAGAAACTTCTGCGGCAGTGCCAGACTGTACTCTCAAACCACGAGCTAAAATAAACGATTTTTTCTCTTGAGCTAATTCTTGGTGACTATTTGGTCATATCATCCAGAGAGATAACCAATACACATGTTTGTGGATCCTTGCTGTGCATAATAAGACCTTATACACATACCAGGTGTTGGTAAGTATTTGACATTATCATCTTATGTCAGGCTCTTTTAATAACAAAGAAAACAATTGCTGGATAGATTAATTCATTGCTCAAAATTTAGCCTTGAATGCACTGGTAGCTGACATAGCTTGACCAGAGAGGAACACAATCCAATAACAATCGCCCTTGTCCCTCCAGCCCTACTCGGGTGACATATACTCCTTACGGATGTGGATATGTCATGCTATGGATGCCATATGCTTGAAAAATAGGGCGACCCTAGTGATGAGTGGCTACCGACACGGCTGTCTGTAAGCAACACTTGTCATTTCCTTCTTCACTTGACTGTTGCTGATACTATTCTTCAGAACTCAGGAGAGTGGCAGCTGGGAGCATGGTTATGGGGAAAACTGCAACCTCAAGAATTCCATTATTGTGCAATCCCGATGGAAATCACTCTCAGCAGACAGAGGTCTCCAGAGCTCTTGTTTCACCTACCCCCGTGGAGAAGGCTTCCTGACCAACTTGGGTGGCAGCCCAAAAAAACCCAGTGAGAGCAAAAGTTTGATGTGGGCTGGGAACTCAGAGTTCTGTCTACACGGAATGTTGTTTTAGATCATCAGACCTCACTGCTGACACAGACTCACGGACACAGTTCACTGGTCTTGCTAAAGATCCAAGGAGGAAAACTCTGTGTTCTCAACAGTATTGTTAAAAAAAAAAAGTTTTTTGTTTCTTGCTTTTGTTTTTTTGTTTTAGAAAAACACAAATCTCCCTCCACTGTTTTAACCAACAAAAACCTAAATAGCCTAATAAAATTTCAAAATCAAAACAAAAGAATATCAGGCAAGGGCTTTAGTTCTAAACTAGTAACAAATCATCTCTAAAATGTTGGGCAGAAAACCGATTTGCCAAAGAACGGAAGGAAAGGGTCCTGCGAGCGAGTATACTGGGTTATAATCACACAATGAGCAATGAGAGAGAGGAAAAAGATACCACCTACAGGTAAAGCATCACGAATGCACCCTCACAAGGGTGGTGTCAAGCAAACAGATGGTGGCCCTGCTACGTAAAGTGTGTAAACAGGTAAAACCCGTGCTGCTCACGACAGGAGGGAGACACTAGAAAGAGTATGTGAGGAGGGTATCCGATTGCAAGGTGACCTCACTTGGGAAAAATTTACCCAGCTGTGCACTTTTTTATGGTACTGGGCTCTGAACTCAGAGCCTTGTGTATTCCATTAGCCCATATCCCAAACCCATTTAAAAACATTTTCTTATTGCTTGGGAATTTCATCTAGTGTATTTTTTTTTTTATCATATTCACCCCTTGCTCCTCCTCATATTTCTCCCGATCTTACCTCCCTACTTCCCACACCTCCCAACTTGATGTACTTTTTATTGTCTTATTAACATGCCAAGTTCAATTTATGTTGCCTAGATACTCACCGGTTTGGGGCCATCCACTGGGGTGTGGTCAACTTATCGTGGTCATGCCCTTAAGGAAAAGAAAACATCATCTATCAACAACTTCTTAGTTAGAGATGGGAGCTCTTGAGCCCCTCTCCATGCCTGGCTCACTTAACAGCTTTTTAAATTTTGAGACAAAGTCTCTCACTAAGTTGCTCATGCTGGCCTTGACCTCACTCTGACACTGAGGTAGACCTTGAACTCATGACCCTCTGCCTCAGCCTTCTGAGGAACAGGGATTCCAAGTGTGAGCCACTTGGACATGTTCTTTTCTTTGTGTGTAGGTCACAGAAGAACGAGAGATGCAGGTTTGTGGGTCCATGTCCAGCCCTGCTTCTAGGATGCAGTACTAGAGACACAGGTCTGTGGGTCCATGTCCAGCCCTGCTTCTAGGATGCAGTACTAG
>NC_022029.1:36492363-36503819 GCF_000317375.1 Microtus ochrogaster
GGATGCAGTACTAGAGACACAGGTCTGTGGGTCCATGTCCAGCCCTGCTTCTGGGATGAAGCAATGAACTTGACTCAGTTCCTCTCAGCTTTGGATGCTGCTGTTTGTTCCTTGGAACATGCGCGTATCAGTATCTGACCCAACCATGTACATCGATATTTCTGTCTCCCCAGATGGCATGTGAATAGACTGTCGGCACGCAGTAGGTACCCACAAGTAATCACGGATACAGTTGTCTTGTCTCTAGCCCAGCAGCACCCCTTCTCAAGCATGACACTGATCTCCGCAGTCAGAGTCCAGCTGAGCCCTGTTGTGGCAGGGACACAACTCTTCTCGAAAGGGATTGCTTATATTTTTGCATTGTTTGTAAAGCTTGGTTCTCAGAGAGCAATCTTACTTCCTGAAATTCCAGCCAGTCATCCCACTGTCCTCCCTGGGTACCCACAGCAGAGCATGCAATCTAAAAAAAACAAAATGCACATCAGAGGGCAGAATAGGTCAGTGCAGAGGTGGGCATCTGTCTATGGGAGATGAGGTGCTGAGCTACAAGATGCCGCACAGGCTGTCCGTTTTCATCCCTGTTGACACTGTCACTTACTTGCCTTCTGCTGAGGTCCCCAGTGGAATTTTGCCCTCTCTCTGCCCTTTCTGTTATTCAGGCTGGTGTAGGAGAAAACCGATTGGACTGACTCCTCCTGCCCGGTAGGGCCTCACCTCCAAGGCTCCCCAGCTGCGTCAGCCTTGCAAGCAAAGTCTCCCGTGATGGGAAGTGGGGTGGCTCTCGGAGAAGGACCAGTCTTCACGCTTTATTGCCTGGGGAAACAAAACAAAGCTGGCTTGCCTCTTGTTAAGTTAATTTAGAATCCTGATTTTACAAAACCTGCCTCTTTTCCTCCCAGAGATGGAACTTTAATGAATTCTTCTACGTGACTTTTTGTAAAACTTTGTCTTGGGCTTATTGGTTTCATTTCTGTGTGGAATAGATAATTTGGGAAGACCCAGCCAGGGAAAAAGTCATCTCAGGAAATCTTCCTCAAACATATCAGTGCTATTTACAGTTCAATGCAGTCGGAGGCAAACAGTAACCTTTATACTATAGCCAGCCTTCCTCTGGCTTTTTATTAGTGGAATATTATCCTTTCTTTCACCAACACCCCGAGTCAAGTATTTCCAGGGGCAGCTCTTTCCTAAGTCCCATCAATCCTACTTCTCAGGAGTTGGGTTCTTTCTACCACAGTTACGGCCACCTAATAAGATCTCCACTGGCGTCACCTATTCCAGATTCACTAAGAAGCAGTTGAGTAGGTACACACATCTAGATGAAAATATTGACTCTGTCTAGCTAGCTGTGCATTCAATCGCCCCAAACCTCAGTCTCTGGAGAGGGATGGTAATAATATCACTTACTATGAGAATTCAGACAAACAGTGGATATATAGAGATATACTGTAGTGGTTTAAAGAAAATGCCCCATGCCCCCCAGGCTCATAAGGTCTGGCACTATTAGA
This sequence comes from Microtus ochrogaster, assembly GCF_000317375.1. Classification (NCBI taxonomy): domain Eukaryota; kingdom Metazoa; phylum Chordata; class Mammalia; order Rodentia; family Cricetidae; genus Microtus; species Microtus ochrogaster. Next base: position 36,493,872 of record NC_022029.1, read on the forward strand.
AGGTGTGGCCTTGTTGAAATAAGTGTGGTGTTGTTGGAGGAAGTGTGTCACTGGGGGAAGGTCTCAGAAGCTCAAGCAAATGCACGCTAGTTTGCTGTTAAGTCCAGTTGCTGTGCCGCATAGGAGACGTCCGACACCTGCTCATTTTGCAGAACTGAACATTTCCACCCGTTGTTAACAACCCATTTTCCCCCTTCTCTCTGCTTCTGTTGAGTTCCGCTATTTTCCGTTCTGTACACCAGCGAGATATTACAGATTTGCGTGTGTTGTTCCTTGCACTCGGCTTAATTCCCTCCCCCCCCCCCCGTGTTCATTCACACAGTTACAAATGTATTCGCTTCAGATTTCAGAACTGTTGGAACTCTCTGAGGAATCCGAGAAAGCACCCCCCCCCCCGCCCCAGTGGCTGCTTTTTTCGGAATCCTGCTTAGAGTAGCAATACTTTTCTCCATAGACGCTGGCTGCACACCAGGGTGTGGGAGGAAGATTGTGAATCTTGCCAGAAAAGAAAGCTTTCAAAAGACGAGGTTCACTTCCATTTTGAAATTTACCCAATTTCCCTTCTCCCTCTCCTCCCCTCTCCTCCCCTCGCCTCACCTTGGTTTCTTATTATTCTTATTAGTATCCAATCCAGAGATGCTGTATTTCTTTCTTTTTTAAAAGCAAATCCATCTTCTTTAAAATTTTAAATCAATCAATGCAACATTTTTTGTAGCCCCTAGTTTCACATCTTTTTTTCTCCTTTTATTGAAGATTGATTTTTCCCCCTCATATATCCTGGTTGTGGTTTCCCCACACCACCTGGTACCCCTTCCATTTCCTCCCCACCTCCCCTCCCATCTGGCCCACTTCCTTTTTCCCCTCTCATTAGAAAACAAATTATCCGTAGACATCTAGGGATAATAATAAAATAAAACATAATAAGATAAGATAAAAACGACCACACTGGACTTGGGCAAGACAAGCGAACAGAAGGGGCAAAGCCCAAGAAAAGGCACAAGTATCAGGGAATGCTCACGCACTAGATACCCATGAGAACACTAACCTGGAAGCCAGAACACACAGGCAGAGCACCTGGTGCAGACCCGTGCGGGCCCTGTGTGCGTGGAGATACCCATGAGAACACTAACCTGGAAGCCAGAACACGCAGGCAGAGCACCTGGTGCAGACCCGTGCGGGCCCTGTGTGCGTGGCCTCAGTCTCCATGAGTTTGTATGAGCTTTGATCACGCTGGACCAAGGGTCTTGTTTGTTTGGTGTCCTCGGTCAGCCCTGGTTCTTACACTTTCTGCCTCTTCTTCTGCACAGTTCCCTGAGCCCTTAGGGGAGGGATTTGGAACATGGCTAATTTTAAGCCCAATATAAATTTAGGTACTGTTTTATGAACGAAAGTAGGCTCTTTTAGGCATAAAGGAGTGATAAACATATGAAATGTTACGTGTATACTCCTTCAGTAGTTGATGTATTTTTTTTGTAGACGTCTATTTGACACTATGCTATTCACTCACGGCTCCACGAAAGGCAATCATATATCAAGATTTTGATGGTCTGTCAACAATATATCTTTTATTATAGCTTTAAATGTGTTTCTTGGATTATTTTTTGTCTTTTAAGTGATGTCCTGATCTTTGTATTTGTTCTTCTCTTCCTGTCAGACTTTGTTTACTCACAGTATCCCATGCTATTTCGGTATTCTCCTGCCTCAGTCTCCTGAATATTAGTATGATAGGCGTTCATGCCCTAGACTCTTTTTTTTTTCCTTTAGAAAACAATTTTCCTAGGAAAAATTCAAGCATATCCCCGAATAGGGAAAATAAAATATAATGAACTTCACATAACAATTGTTTAAATTCCAAAGTTAACGCCATTTTTCTACTTTCACTTCATCCATGGCCTTTTCTTACTTCTTCATTTCTTTTGGCCAAAGTAAACTAAAGCAAATCCCAGAATTGAGCCATTTCACCCTGCGCATCTAAGTGTGGATTGCTAGAGACACGGCTGGTTTCCTACATAGCCACAATGCTGTTAGCTTACTTGTCAGCGCTAACAGTAAGTTATTGGTATCATCAATACACAACCCACACCCAAACGTCTCTCCTTATCTTCAGAACTTTACGATACAGTTGGTTTGTTTAAATGAGAATCTAAACAAGATCATATAATTATTGAATCGCCCAGGGCTGGAGGAATGGTTTAAGATCCAGACAGTGTGAACCCAAGAAGCAAACAGGAGAACGCTATGAGAGCATCTTGGAGGAGAAGCTCTGAAGGATTTCCTGAACGTTGATCTTCATGGGCAGCTGGAATGGTGTTAGCTGCTTCTTAGCTGCTATGTGATGGTCCCTCTGTGACTACCACCCCACACATATCCTGGCAGTTGAGGGACTGATTTCAGGACTTAGTGCCTTTAGGAATGTCACATTCTGAAGAGCTATTCTGCATCCTCTACTTCTTCTTACTCTAGTAAATTTCATAGGACGCCCGCCTAGAATACACCTATAGAAGTTAGGCACTGCTAAGGCTTTAACTGGAAAGCCATTGCAAACGACCTTTCCCCGTTTTCACAACTCTATTACCTGTTACTATCAAACCTTCCACCTACGTCTCTGTTCTCAGCAATGTAGACCTGGATATCAGAAGGTATTCTGTGTTGCTATTTGACAACTGTGCAATAGGAGATGTCAGCACCTCTGTGATTAAGAATTTAACCGATTAAATCATTTCTAAACGTAATCTTGAAAATTGCACAACCCACCTGTTCCCTAAGATTTCACCATCGTGGATCCTGGTGTTAGGTGGGCCCAATTCAAAAGGCTCACCTCAAAGAATTTTCCTTGGCTTTAGAAGTAAAAGTAATTGGCAATAAAAATTGAGAAGGCCGCTTCTGTCAATATATATTGGGAATCAACTCCTTCCCACATCTCTTCTAGCAGACTTCAAATACATTTCTTTCCCCACCTACCAGTGAGCTCTCTAGGCTTTGAATCGTTAGCCAGTGAGGTTCCCAGTGGCGGGGAATTTCATAAAACAAAATTCCCCAGAGAATTTCAACAGAGGTATTCAGGAAGCCAAAACCCCCTCAGCTCTTTGGCGTGACTCAAAAGCCCAGCTACAGAAGCGCCTCCTACACACTGGGCTTCTCACTTGTCAAGGTTCAGCAGTGCAGCTCTCCTCGGGGCAGCTCCTGTCTGCTGCTGGGAACCCTGAGAACCCTGGGAACGGCTGGGAGTGTGTGGGTCTCTACCCAGACTTTTTCAACTTTCTTTTCCCCAGGTTCCTATTTGCTGGAGACATTTTTACATGACCTTGGTATATAGCTACATAAAACAGGCATACAAACGAAGCATTTGCTGGTAAATCATCAAAAATTTATTTTAAGTCAAATATATGTATCAAATATATATATATTTAAATCACATCATCTATCTATCTATCTATCTATCTATCTATCTATCTATCTATCTATCTATCTATCTATCTATCTATCTATCTCGATTAACTAAAGAGAAGGTCAAATTTGATACAAATGAGATTAATGTGCTTGTTTATTTTCACATAAAGAATGAAATCTTGGCTGAACATTTGATCCTGCAGGACACAGAGTATCTTTAAACTTCTTCAGAGTTTCCCAATATTTGGCTTTTATAAACACCAATGGTGAGAACACCCCTTCAAATTTCTCTCCTTATAGAGCAATGGCAGAACTACGTTTAGGGTCATTGCAGAAATTATTGACAATTGTCTTCTAATTTAAAGTCAGAAATCCACTTAATATTTTGTTAATGAAATTCAAGTCAATGACCCAAATGGCAATTTGGAAAACCAAGCAATCCAACACAAAGCAATCCAAGTGTATGCTAAGTTGACATTTACATGCTCAGGAACCGCCGCAGGAACATGTTTGCCTTCTGCAATTAAACCATTAAGTTTCTGTGAGGGCAGAAAATTGTATGCGTACTCTAAACGCTGCACTTCATCGCATGTGAGAGTCTGGAGTCCGGGCTAAGACTGCATCCGTTGGTATTGTGTGGTGGGACAATGTGCCCGGTGGACTGAGCGTGTAGGGAGAAGCCTGCAGTAGAGCCATCTAGTATATACAAGTGAGCACTTGTGCAAACAACCGGGTTCATTATGTGTTAGAGCTTGAATTAATTTTCGGTTGCGGAGGGTTCAGAAACTTTTCCCTTGACAAATGTTTTGCAACCCCCACATTCAGTTCCATGACCTCATATGGAGCCGCAGCCCACAGACGCTGGGATCCAGACGGGAGCCGGGGTTTGCCGTTGCTGGGCAACTGCGCATTTCTGTAGCACTCTCTGATTGTAAAATAATTTGGGGACATACCTCGGTTCTCCCAGTGATCCATAAGGTAGAGGACATGGGTATTTCTTCATTTTATACAGAAGCAGAACAGGTTACCTGTCTTAGGGTTTCCACTGTTGCTAGGCGACACCATGATCAGAGCGACTCTTATAAAGGAAAACATGTAAAGGGTGGCTTACAGTTTCAGAGGTTTAGTCCGTTATCATCGTGGTGGGACATGGCAGCGTGCAGGAGACATGGTGCTGGAGAAGGAGCTAAGAGTTCTGTATCTTACAAGCAACAGGAAGTGAACTGTCTCACTGGGCATGGGTTGAGCACCTACAAGATATCAAAGTCTGTCTCCACAGTGACACACATCCTCCCACAAGACCACACCTGCTCCAACAAGGCCACACCTCCTAAGAGTGCCACTCCCTTTGGGGGCCGTTTTTCCCCTACCCTCCATATTTCCCAAGTGGAGCTTTTGTTCAGTGTCTTAAGCATTAGTAGAGCTAAAGCCAAAGTACTGAGTTCTTCCTCTAGTTTTAGGTTTTTTCCTCTTTCCCATGAGGCTTCAGTACAAACTTGGTCTCTTAGACATTCTGGGCTTCCCACCTCACTTGTGGCCAGAAGAGGTATTTCTCAGTTGGTAGACTCGTCTGTCTGAGGTAGCAACTTCTGCCTCAGATGATCTGTTCCTTCCACCTCTATGAAGCTGTCATTTTCCGCATGCACAATGGCAGAAAAACGATGGAAAACACCATTTATAAGGAAACTTTTTAAAAAAGTTCTCTCTTCACAGAACTCGATATTCGAAAGCCAGTTACTATGTCTGGAGCTGGGAGGCCAAGTTCATCAGTTGTAAGTAGAAAATAAAGTATAATTTGCTATCCTTCCATGGCTTTAACAAATTACATGTACACAATGAGTTTCTTGGAATCTACGTGTGTTGGATCGCTGTTAGATTGCAGCTTTTAAAGACCCTCTGTGGTCGGTCAACTGCTGTTGAAGAATGTGTCGTTCCCTCTGCTGTCTGGCAGAATGGTTAGTCTCCACCTCCCTTGCCCCCAGTCTGCTTAAGCCAGATTCCCCATCTACCCTCTATTCCACTGTGTTTAGCCCAGAAATAAAATGACTCAATCCCGTTGCACGAAAGAACTTCTTCGTTTAAACTTCAAATTGAATTAGCTCAGATTGTTACTCTCACTTGGGTTGTTATGAAAAAGTTTTCTTCACTCTGTGGGTTCTGTTTTTATTGGGCTTTCATTTCTGCTATTTTTGACACGAGTCCAAAAGTCAATTAATGGAAACATGACCTCAGGCAAGACTCAGCTTGTTTTTAATACTTTTTCATTCCGTTCCCCTTTCCCTAGCCTGGCCCCCTTCTCTTTACCCCAAGTTCTAACTCACTTTAGGGAGATACAAGAATCCCGTGTGTTCTCTGTGAACTCACAGCGGCATGGCTGGCTATCACTCCACACTGGCCCTCAGTCTGCTGCTCCCAAGTTGTCGGTCACACACGGACAAGATTCTGGGTACAGCCGTGGCTCGGTAGAGACCTGTTTTGATGTCAGTCTGTCCCACAACAATATCCCTTTGCAAGAAAAGCACCAATCTGATCATCATCAAAAGAGGGTGGTAACAGGAACTCTTCACTCAACAAAAAGAAAACCAACACGCTTGGCTTAAACGAACATAATCTGCTTCCTTGTGTGGCTGAAAAACCTACAGCTACACTCAAGTCATCACTGGACCCACAGTTCCAGATTATGTCAGAAGAACCTAGTTCCGCTCGACTCTTGGCTTACTGCTCTTCTCTGTGGGCTCTCTTTTAACACCAACTCTCTGCGACCAGGTGGCTGCCAGCTCAGTCTCGCAGGTTCACTTTCGCGTGGCTCTGTCCAGAAGCGAAGAGTCGTACTGAAAGCCAAGGCTGGGATGAATTCTGATTGGTTCCCTTGGTTTCGATGGGCACCGCTGGGTCGTTCCTTGTCCAGATTCTAAGCAATAGATACATGCCATACCTTATGAGGTGCAGATTTACTGAATGCAGATTAAAAGAAAAGTAAAACTTCCTCTTTAAAGAGCAGCCAGAATCAGGGAAGGCACATCACGACAATGCCATAATTTGGATTTTTGTTATTTGAGATAAAAGATCACTGTCACCCAAACTGGCCTCAGTCTCTCAATGATCCTCCCACTTCAGCCTCCCTTGTGTTAGGAATACAGGTGTGTTCCAGCTCATAGTTGGGCCTTACTGTCCCCCAAATGCATGTGTTTTTGGAAGCTTGGTCTCCAGGAAGATGCACTTGTAAGTTCTAAGCGACTCTTTGAGATGAACAGTGTCTGAAATTCTGGGAAGAACTGCTTCACTGGTCTTTGTGGAATTTTCAGGTAAGTTTTACTGAGAGAACTTTTTATTTAGGGCCCAGATGCCAACAACTGGACTCTTCTTCCCTTCCAATCCCCACATCTGTTTGCTGACATAAACTTACAAAAAAAGAAGAGACACCCCTGGAGGGAAAGCATTTGTAGTTTAGATTCATTAAACATCCTCACAATCAGAGCTGGTTTTAACTAAGAATATGGGATGGGGGATCAACAGGGAATGACAGTATGAACTGGTAACTCCCTGCTTGATGTCACAGTCCAATGGAAAGGGCATCCTTTGTAGAGATGTCCATGTTTGTGTTCTGACCTGGCCTAGCTCAGGAAGAAGAATGCTCTCAATTTTAAGGAAACAGCAGCAAGATTGGGCAGGAGTGGCTTGGGGTGAGGGACAGAGGGAGACCCTGCTTTGATATGAATAAGCCTTCTCCCATGGTCCCCATGCTCCCAATTTACTCAGGAGATCCTGTCCTTTTCTACTTCCCATGGAGATTAGATACAAGTAAGTCTCTCTTAGTGTCCTCATTGTTGTCTAGGTTCTCTGGGATTGTGAATTGTAGGCTGGTTTTCTTTGCTTTATGTTTAAAAACCACTTATGAGTGAGTACATGTGATAATTGTCTTTCTGGGTCTGGGTTACCTCACTCAACATGATGTTTTCTAGCTCCATCCATTTGCCTGAAAATTTCAAGATATCATTATTTTTTTCTGCTGTGTAGTACTCCATTGTGTAAATGGACCACATTTCCTTATCCATTCTTTGGTCAAAGGGCATTTAGGTTGTTTCCAGGTTCTGGCTATGACAAACAATGCTGCTATGAACATAGCTGAGCACATGTCCTTGTGGCACAATTGAGCGTCCTTTGGATATATACCCCAAAGTGGTATTTCTGGGTCTTGAGGAAGGTTGTTTCCTATTTTTTCTGAGAAATTGCCATACTGATATCCAAATGGTTGTACCAGCTTGCACTCCCACCAGCAATGCAGAAGTGTTCCCTTTACCCCACAACCTCTCCAGCATAAGTTGTCATCAGTGTTTTTAATCTTGGCCATTCTTACAGGTATAAGATGGAATCTCAGAGTTGTCTTGATTTGCATTTCTCTGGTGGCTAAGGATGTTAAGCATTTCCTTAAGTTGAGCATTTCAGCCATTTTAGATTCCTCTGTTGAGAGTTCTCTGATTAGATCTGTACTCTTTTTTTTTTTTTTTGATTTGAAGTATAGATTTTAATGCTAGGTAGCCACCAAAACAAATAGCCCTAAGATGTAAGGGAAAGCCCAGAATTTAGGAAAACAAAGCACATTAAAACTGACCTCCCAGTTATCTATATTTCTCTTCTTCTCTTGTCTCTCAAAGGGGGCATTTATAGCCACATTGCTTACCCCCAGTCCTGAGTCGGTCTCCTTTGGGGTCTCAGAGATGAGCCCGGCAGTGCAACATACAATTTTTTTATGTTTTGCTGCTAGTATCCGTCCTGTAAGAAGGCATGACTTTGAATTCCCACCAGATCCTTGTAGGGGTCCAAACTGCCCTGGGCCACCCGGGGAAAGCTGGGGAATCAACTGGTCATCAACTGCCACTGGCCACACAATTACAGTCAAGTGGGTGCTAGGAAAGAGATATGAACGCTTAATGAGAACCTCAGGAAGGAAGCTAATGGTTGGCAGTTTGGCACGCAGGTGTGGGAGGTAAGGAGAAAAATCTCTTCTTTGAACTTTGAAATCAGTTCATGTTGAAAATAAGAAATGCAACATATTCCTTTCAGGTTCGCTTAAGTCAGAGATCAAGTATTATATCCACACTGGCCCATGCATACGGCTAGGCGACCAGTCGGTACGCAAGTATAAACAGGTGTGGTCTGAAGTCATGATGACAGCATAAAGTATTCCTTAGCCTGAAATCGCTCCCCAGATGGAAGCAGGGCTGAGAACTGAAAATTGTGGGGATCCGAGGGAGCTCAGTCAAGCCTAGTAAACTGAGGGGAAGGCAGAATTTTGACACGCAGGACAGACTCAAGAACAGACAGATTGCCTCTTTCTACTTTTGTTCTCAACGTCCTCTGACTCTGTAGGACTCTGCCCTGGGCCACTGGACTAGACAGTGTTAGGCTGGAATAAGCCATGGAGCTCTAGGATTCTTCATCTCTAGTCCTCCACCCCAGGTGAATTCAGCTTCCATGTGTTCTGGGCTGTGCAGCGGTCTAGTATGAAATAGTTACATACTAAGGTTACAGCATAAGCCCTCTGCATTCCAAGACAGGAAGGTTTTCTCTGCTTGGACAGCCTACATCTTTTTCTATAAATAGGGATTTTCTGATACAGAATTTGGAGGTAAAATGACAATGGCTATGTTTTCAGTTGATTACGTTTATTTCATGTAATAACGATTAGGAAGCAGGTCACAAGAAAATAATACAAAAACCCTTTACACTTGTTAGACCGTTGAGAGGTGTGTGTGTGTATGTGTGGTGCTGGGGATTGAGCACAGGGCCTGTTTTGTACACTTAGCTATACTCCTATTCGCTAGAGATTATTTTGAATTGATCTGATTTAACTGAATTTGACAAGCACATCATTTGATATTAACTGGGGTATAATATTCTCAGTGGGAAGATCCAATAAAGCAATGACTGCTGGGGTGGAAAAAGTCACTGTTCCTTAGGGGTGTTGTGCACCAGTGTCAGCCCTGTGCCCAGGTGTGCATGGCAAGCACTAATGGGGCTCAGTGGATAATTTAAAAAGAAGAAAGGAAAGAAATGATATAAAAGACAAGAGGGGAAGGAAGAAAGGAAGAAAAAGGAAAGAAGGAAGAACATATATTAGAAGGAAGATGTGTTGAGGGTCCTGAAGAATTAGATGAAGAAGGTGAATAAGATCAAGATATACTACATCCATTTCCAAAATTTCCGAAGAGTACATTAAGAATTAAAAAAAAAAATCCTCAGTGGATTGACATCAGAATTCTGGGAACAGAGACTGCCTGGGACATAGAGGTGACAGGCGGGACACTGAATTATGTGACAGACTCAGATGGACGAGGCAGAGTTGGAGAAGGTCTCTAAAACCAAGGGACTTAAAAGCTTGGAAAAGGATAAAAAGTAGAAGAAAAAGAAAATATGACTTTTACTGAAGATTTTTTTTTCTAGCAGTTGGTGGCAACATGATTTGCTACTGAGTCCCAGGTTCCCATGACCCATCTCATCTCAGTTTAATGCTTCTCTCTCTCTCTCTCTCTCTCTCTCTCTCTCTCTCTCTCTCTC
>NC_022029.1:36503956-36504830 GCF_000317375.1 Microtus ochrogaster
GAGTCTGTTCTAGGTCTCAGACATTCTGTTTTCCAGGCTGAGTCAGTCTGGCCTCTATGGATGGTTCTGAGGATGGAGAAAAGGGACAGTCTTTGAAAGTCACAGTCTTTCTTACAAAGCAAAAATGCTTAAGCAGAAAGGGACAGAGGGGCTGGGTAGCTTTAGCCAAACTGTTTGTAATTATTCGTCCTACAGTGGGGATGATTAAAGACTATTCTGTCAAGCAGACAGTGGCTTTAAAGTCAAGCAGGGGTGAGGCTCGAGGGGACCAGAAGTGGAGTCCGAGTCCATACCTGAAGAACAAAGTGTGTAAAACATTCAGGAGGCCGGTGCCAGATGAGGCTGTTTCATAATGCATCCATATGTTTCCGTATGAAAGAGTGAGCTGAGTTTTCCTGCCGTTTCTGATTCCCTCCAGCTGCAAACCTCCCAAGGTGGCATACCCCAGTTTACAGGGTGTGGCCTTAGAGCAAGTAAAAGCGTATTTCTCTCCCCTTGGAGATGCTCTAGAAATAAATCGGATGTAGTTTCAACCATACCACACTGCTAATTGTCCCGATTATTACTAATTGATAGAGAAGGGCTCAGACCATTGTGGGTGGCACCATTTCCTGGGCAGTTGTTCCTAGGGTAGCTGAGAGCAAGCCAGGCACGAGTCAGCAAGCAGCTCAATTCCAAGGTTTCGACTGTACTTTCTTGGCTGTGACTGAGTTCTTGGATTAGAAGTAATTTTGTGTGGAACAGCAAGCAGGGTTTCCATCAGGTTCCTGCCTTAACTTTCCACAATGGTGGACTGTAGCATGAATTCTAATTGATATTAATAATAAAAACCCAGAGTCAGATATAGGGGTGAAAACTGAAGGACCAGAGAAGC
>NC_022029.1:36505320-36517410 GCF_000317375.1 Microtus ochrogaster
TGTGAGCCACCACCGCCTGGTCTCTAGTGGCTTAGCTTTGCACTCTGATCTTCAGGCAAGCTTTGATTGTTAATACACAAACATCTCCACAGTGCACAGTGCACTGTGATGTGTAAGGAGAGATGAACCCCTTTCTTTTGTAAGTTGCTTTTGCTCAATGTTTCATCACAGCAGCAGAAACAGAGCCAGACCAGAGAGCTGTCCTTGAAGGCCATTCCTAAAACTGCACCCATTGCTGAGACTGTAGCTGTTCAGCTGCAGATAAAATTCTAGGAAGAGAAGCTGGCATTGTGGGCACAGGGGACCATCCCAGACTGTTCCCAGAAAGTCACAGGCCAGAAGGCAGTGCCTCCTCCCATAGTTCAGAAGAGTTGAAAATGCCAGTCTGAAAGCTCCTGCTCATAGGTATCGAGTAAGGAAGTACCAGAGGGAGGCTTTTATAGAAGTGATAAAATGGCATGCTGGGGAGGGGGGAGAAGGAGGGAGGGAGGGAGGGAGGGAGGGAGGGAGGGGGAGGAAGGGAGGGAGGGAGGGAAGGAGGGAGAAGGAGATCCATCTTAAAAAAAAAAACCCTAGCTGTTATAGAAAATTATTTGACATACTTCATTACCAGTAAAACAGGGTGGCATTGAAGAGCATCTAGCAGCCCCTGGTCCCTGTAGTTTGGAAAAGGCCCTTCCTTAATTTCGGTCCTACCAAAACCATTATTTTTAGGATTCCCCTCCAGAATAAGGCCACCAACAGCAACACAGGGGACACTCCTAACTCCAACTCCCTTTTTCTCAGCTTCTACCAGCGCCTTGGACCCTCCAGGCTTTGGCCAGAATCTTTGTCTCAATTCCTCCAACTTTTCCTTGGAGTGAATGCAATAGTTGGGTTTGACCTGTGCGTTCATCCGCCGCCAAGGAGTCAGCAGAGAGGAAACGGAGAGCGGCAAGAGAAGCAAACACACACAGAGTGACCCCTTGACTAGACCGGAAAGCAAAGATGCCATCCGCGTCTGCAGATTTATTTCTGGAAGGCTCAGATGTGAGTTCTCCTGACTTCAAGCGGACTCCATCAGCTTGGTTTGGCAGAGAGTCTGCGGTTTCCTCTGCAAAGATCTCTAAAGCCCTTGCAGAATTGGAAGACCCCTTCGAGTAACCTAAGCATGGTCTGAGTTCCCTGTGTTTTCATAGAATTCATTATAATCAGTTCCCTATTGCCCCTTTACAATGGCGCTAGCTTGGCTCCACTAGCTAACATCCGTTTGTCTCATCCCTCTGCCCCTTCTTCCCACTCTCGGTCTGGCGGCCAGCTACGATTGCTGAATCTTTTGTGTCAGTGTTTTTCTCTCCAGGCCTGAACTTTGCCTCACTTGGCTTCATTTCCTTAATGCATTTTATTTTATTTTATTTTTTAAATCTGAGATGGAGTGAGAGAGCTAACGGGATGAGAGCTATGTCCGCAGCCAAAAATACGAACTGGAAATTTCGGCAGTTATCTTGGGTTTCCTTAGGCTGAACAGCAATATTTATCCAGAAACGATGAAAAATGGGCAGAATGTAATTCTGCGGGGACTGAATTGAGCAAGCCTTATTCTTCTTGTCTGTGCTGACGAATAACTCCTCTGGTTGATTCTTCCATCTGGACTCCTTCATGCTGACCACTGATGCTCCATGTGGGGGACTCGGGTGGGTGGAGACCAGAAGCCGTCTCGTGGAAAAACTGGGCTGTATAGAAGCAGCAACAGCAACAGAATTTAGACTTGTTCTTAATCTCCTTTCATTTAGCTCTCTGCCCTAAGTCTGGGGTTCACTGTCTATAGTGATCTGTGCTCCCCAAACTTGAAGAGGTTTCGTGAAGAAAGCATCAAGTGCTTTCCTTCCTGGTGAAGACCCTGTAACATCTTGGCACACAAACCAAAAGGTTTTGACAAATGTCTGCTCAAACTCCTGGTGCTTTCTCCCCAAATCAGATGCATTCTCCCCCAATAAAGACAAAGGCCTATGTGGCTGGGCCTTGCTCTCTACAAAGTGGCACACTTTTCCTTCTTCAGAATATGTCTGACTGATACATGAATCTTCGGGCAGTCAGGTTTCTGGGGGATCTCTTGTGTCTGCTCTTGTTGGCCATGGCTTCCTTTCAGTGACATTACATGGAGCTCTTGGCCCTCATGTGTCTGATGCCCTCATGGGGACATCGCCCAGCAGGTGAAGGGTACGGGGCCCCGGTCTTCCCTTTGTTCCCACTCAAATGCCACATATATCCTGATTACCTAAGTTTGCCTTCTGTTTGAGTGGTGGCATCATTCACCCTGCGCCACTGGCACCCACAAACAGGGTGTGCTAAGTTCTAAGCGGGATTCCACAAATACCACACGGCAGCTGGAAAAGCCAACACAAAAAGGGATGCAACAGAAGCATGGCTTATTCTTATTATTCATTAGCTTTGCTAATCCTGAGGTTCTCGCTATTGCTGAGCACACAAGACTCTCAACTATCTCTCCTTCCATCTTTCATAGGCCGTGACGTTTTCTTCTTTCTCTCATTTTTCACTATGTCACCAAGGAGCTGCTTCCCATGGAGTGCTAGGATAGTGGACGATGATGGCCTCATTCTGAGAGAAGGATATTTTACTCAAAGACTGCCCACAAAATCTATACTAATAGGAGAAGTTTGAGCTCCACCAGCAACCACTGAGGAAGTTATTTCTGATCAACAATAATCATCTCCAATGACGATAACATCATTTTGTGGGAAGCTTTTACCCTCGGTGTGTTCGCAAAGGTATAACTATGATTCAGTGTTCTCATGAATCAGAGAATAAGAATCCTCGAAGTGGTGTCTTCAGAGATCATACCTGCCCAGGGAATGACTCCCACCATTGTTAATCAACAACCATGAAGTGGAGGGAATTGAATAGCTATTAGCAGCTCTGAGGCAAACCACACTGTTTGGAGACCAGCCATAGAACCAAGCCAGATGCAGCAGTCCGGACCTGTCCACAAGGCTGCAGACAGGGCCGCCCTCTCTCCTAGAGGACACTGATTTCATTCTACTTTACAAGATACACTCTAAAATCTTTTAAGTATGCCTCTCTTTCCTGACATCTCTCTGTAGAGAATGTCCTCACTCTGACAGCCTGCATGAGCTCTTTGGACCAGTTGTATTAAAGCTACTACAACTTATGAACAACAGAAATTTATCCCCTCAGAGTTGAGAAGGCCAGAAGTCCAAAATCAAGGTGCTGGCATGGTGAGTTCCCTTTGGAAGTTCTGGGGTAGAATTCGTTGCATGCCTACCTCCTACTTCTGGTAGGTTCTGGAAGCTATTTGCTTTAGGCCTAGGGTTACATAGCTCTTTATCTTTACACGTTTCATCCTAAGATTCCAGATCTGTTTCCCCTTCTCTTATAAAGATGCTAGTTAACAGATTTAGCCCCTCCCCACTCCTAAGAATGAGCTCATTTCAAGGTAGTTAAGTTAACTTTATTACATCTACAGAAAGATTTTTTTTCCCAAGTAAGATCACATTAAAAATATAATACGATTTAATGCAAGGACATCTGGTGGGAGGGTGACATGATTCATCTACCCCTTAGTCTAAGAGAAACAATGTCAGGTGTGTTGGGAAGGGACTTGAGACTTTGAAGACATTTATTTCTGGGATGGAGTCTCACTTTTTGCCAGTGATTGGCTCTGGATTTTGGTTAAATGCCTTACCACTCTGTGCCTCATCTGGTTAAAAATGGAACAAAGCCCAACTTTCATAGAAATATAGACATCCTCACAGTAACAGTAGGATGTAATCAGAGCGTCGTAGTGTTCAGGACAGTCCTATCATAGTGAAATATTTCTCTTTTCTTTTGTGTTTGTTTGTTTGACTCCCTACATCGGTAGAGCAGGTTTCTGTCCTGGCCTTAGGGTTTGTCTTCGGAGACATTAGGTGTTTCAGCTAGCTGTATTTACTGGAAGTAAATGCCTACTCATTTCTTACATGTTTTATAAAACTTTGTATGGTGCTTTGTGGTCAACAAGAAATCAACAAATGTTTCTTAATTATTAAGTGTTTTTATGAAATTGGAAACTTCAAGTTAAAAGAATCTCGGAGAAACCAAAACACTCTTGAGAAATTCTTCTTGGGTGTGAATGGAAAGGCCGGGTTAACAATTAGAGCTGGTTGGTGTTTTTTCTGATATTATGAACATTTGTTTTGGGCATGTGACTTTTCCCAAGGTTATCAACAAGCAGAGCACTCAAGGGGACAGAACACGTGTGGTCTGGGATCTCAAGGAGCTTTAGAGAGTTCTCAGGACATGCATTAGGATGAAAAGAGGAGGGCTTGGGAATCAGGGCTACCAGGAGCTGGGAGATATTTTCCAATGTTTTTGTGCGTGTGTGTGATTGTGTTTTTATTTCCACATTTCACTTCAACAACTTTGAGAGGATATGCTTAGGTCTGTGATTATTAAGATGGCTAAGTCACTCTCTTGTGCTTGTCGAATCAGTCAATCATAGTTTTTACATGTTTTGAAACATCTTATGCAGGTTACTACATGTTGATGGAACAAAAAGTGATTTTAAAATATTTTCCACATAGTATTTTATTCATTTGATGCTCTTTTGTCCTTCACTTGTTACATTAAAAATTGCCACCAACTATGTCCCCCATGTTGCAACTTGTGCAATATTGTGATTATTTCTTTATCACACGGCTGTAAGACCCACTGGGATTGCCAAACTGGATCTTGAAATGAAGGAACACAGGGCATGCATGTTCTATTAGAGGGAACACTAGGCTTACTTCCTCCTCCTAAAATAAATGAATGGCTACATCCCCTAAGGTCTCTGCATTCAGATGTACTTAGTTCTTGGGGACCAAACTGCTAAAGTCCTTCCTAATAGGGCTCACGTGTGCCCAGAATAGCTGCCTTTAACCACAGCATCTTCTACTGACTTTCAGCACTCACTGATGCTCATCACATGAAATTATAGTGAGTACACATAGCAGAATCATTTGAAGAACACTAAACAATAAAGGCTGTAAACTAGCAGAGATAAAGGTGGGATCCCCGAGGTCAAACGCTACAAACCTGTGTTATGATTGATTTGGGTGTCCCCTAAAGGTTTATACTTCTTCCTGGGTGTGGCAGTAGGACCTTTAAGAGGCAACGCCTTGTGTGATGTCGTTGCAGACCTGGTCCATGACCATTCTCTTCTACTGTCGTGGAATAGGGCAAACTACCTGTGGCTGATCTCTTCTGAACCTCAGTTGACAAGGTTATAACACTGTGTGATTAACTTTCAGGAAAAACACCCTGAATGTAGCATTGTGATATCACCCTTCATTCATCAACTTAAAAAAAAAAAAAGATTCATTGTACTGGAAGACATCTGTAGAAAGATAACATTTCTCAGGAAAACAGTTTCTGGGAAATTCCCACTACAGCGAGCCTAGCCGAGTGGAACTCCGTATCAAAGCCACCTGGCACTGGTTCCAGGTCATTGTTGGGGATTTTTGTGTGTGTCTGGGACACAAATTAAGGAAGGTTTCTTGTTTTTCATTCAGAATTCCAAGAAAGATATTACAGTTTGGATCTGAAATGGTCCCCCCCCCCCATGCTCATGTTTTAAATGAGGAGCCCATAACCAGTGAAAGCGCTTTAGAAGATTCTGGAAACGCTGGGAAGTGGGGCCTAGTTGGTAAAAGTAGATCACTTGTGGTACGTCTTCAAAAGTTGTACCAAGTCCCTGGTTCCTGATCCATGTTTTATTTACTGCTATGCTGTGGCATGAACAGTGTCTTCTGAATTCTTCTGCTACCACGAACTGAATGACTCTGCCATGCAGTCTCTACAACGATGGACTGGACTCTCTAAAACCTTGAGACAAGATAAATCTTTCCTCTGTTAAGATACTTCTGTCACAGAAACACAAAAGTAACAAGGCATAAATCAGTACCAGAGAAGTGGGATTCCTGCTTTGACTAAAACCTGACTATGTGGTTCATAGGCCTTTGGAACTGGCTTGCAGGAGAAATTTGGAAGCGTTTGATGAGGCAGGCAAGGAAAGTCCTAGAACAATCCTGAAAGCAGACCTTAGAAGATAATTCTGGAACCAGAATGCCTAGACTGTGAAGGACAGACTCGTGAGCTTTCGGATGAGAACAGGAACTCTGTCAGGGATTACACAGACGATGCATGCTATGTTCTGCAAATTATTTGTCTAGGTTCAGTCTATATGAGAATTTGAGTGAAACTTAATTTCAAAGTAATGGATTAGTGAATTTGGAAGAGGGAATGTCAAGACTGCTCAGCATTCAAGCTGTGGCACAGTTACTGCTGACCTGTTTTAGCCAAGTTTACAGTGAGAATGGGGATCAGAAAGTAAAACAGATCAAATGACAGCAACAACTATGCTGTTTGTCAGGAAGGAAGCTTATTTTTGAAGTTGATGACAAAGAGGCCTTGATTGTCAAAAAGACTTGTGCTAAGTATTTGCAATGGGGAAATAGAAAAGGTGCCTCAAGGGCTTTTAAGCGCAGGCAAGATCCCATCTATTGCAGGCTCTGTGATGTAAAACTGAAAACTCATTTACAGGAGTTTTCTTTGAAAAGAGAGAATTTCCAATGTCCTGCTAAAGAAGAGTCATCAAGGAAGCTATTTTCCCATGCTCAGCCACTCGGGCACTAAAAACTGCTACAGACCCATGGTCTAAGGAGGCCTGGCTACTCCTTGAGTTTACAGTGGAACTAGGCAGCATTCACATGGTAACTGGCTTTGCAGACATGCAGAATATGAATTACAGGGTCCTGGAGGCTTCCATCAAGATTTTAGAAAATGCCTGCCAGATTAAGATGTAAATGGAAGTTTCTGTCCTGTCCAGACCTACAGTCATTCAGTCCCAAATGAACACATAAAGGCTAATATTAATTATAAGCTGTTTGGCCTATTGGTTCAGGATTATTATTAACTAGCTCTTACAACATAAATTAACCCATAATCCTTGTTTATGTTTAGCCACATGACTTGGTACCTTTTCTCAGTAAGCCATTCTCATCTTGCTCCCTCTACATCTGGCTGGTGACTGCATCTGCCTTTCCTCTTCCCAGAATTCTCCTAGTCTGGTTGCCCTGCCTATTCTTCCTGCCTGGCTACTGGCCAATCAGCATTTTATTAATCAATATGAGTGACACATCCTCACAGTGTACAAGAGCATTATTTCACAGCACCAAGCAGTGCATTATAGAGATGGCTCCTCCACAGGGAATACCAGAGAGGGCTATATGTGAAACTGTAAAAGTGGTACCCAAGTGACAGTAGAGATGACAGGATCAGGGAGATACAGAAACAGAGATGTCTACCAGGAAATCGGTAGGCACTTTGTGGTCATCTGGGATGCAAAGAGCAGAACCCTAGAGGTGATGAGACAGCTCAGACCTGTGCCGTTGAAGCTGGAGATGGAGCTGCCAGACTTAATGTTTCCCTGCTGTGTTTCAGTCTTGCTTTGATCCAATTCCTTCTTTCTATGGCCTTATTCTTGCCCTTTGGAACATGAATGTTTATTTTTTTGTCATTATATATTAGAAGCAGCTAACTACCTTTTTGACTTCACAGTTAAGAAGTTGCCTTTATGTGACTTCATTGAGAATCATCATTACTTGAGTGAGCAGGTGAAATCCATCAAAGAACTGAGTGACCATGTAGCTTGAGAAAGACGTGAGCTCCCTAATCTGGCGTGGTGGGAAATATCTTTGAAAACCAAACCCTGGGACAGTGATATTGAGAGGTAACCTGACCTGCCAAAGCCACAAGTGACTTCTCTGGTCACCAAGGCAGTGTATGCAGGTTGGGGACTATCTTTGCCTTTTTTATAAGTTGCTCCAAAACATCTACCTAAGTTCTTTAACTTGTACCATTCCTTCAAGGTTTTGATTATGGGATCCATAGGCCTTTGAAACTGACCTGCAGGAGTAATTTGGAAGTATTTGACAATGCAGGATAGAAAAGTTCCAGAAAAATCCTGTAAGCAGAACTTAGTGGGTGGTTCTGGTAGAACTTCAAAACCATGACTATTTAGACCTGATTTTCTTCCCTACCTCACTTCCGAGCTTACCTCCAGTCTGTGCTATATTTTCTTAAGACTTTGGCATTTCCTTTAATCTTTGTTCTTCTTCCTTTCACACTTCTCCTTTTCTCCATTCCAATTTTCTTCCATTTTCTTCTCTCTCTTTTTTTTTTTGACCATACACTTTATGCTGATGGGCAGTGTTGGCTAATTTTGATTGTCAACTTGATTGAATGAAGAAATGCCCAGGACACCAGTACACCTAGGACAGAAGAACACTGCTGGATGTGTTAGTGAAGATGTTTCCAGAGAAGATGAACTGAGGTGGGGAGATCTGCCATGAACGTGGGTAGCACCATCTCCTAGTGGGAAAAGGGGTACCAGTTAGACTCTAGGTTCTCTGTTCTTGGTCCACTGAGATGTGTGAAAACAGTTGGCACATTTCCCCACTCCTGTAGAGACACCCAATCCCATGTCTTCCCTACCACAAGGGACTGTAGCTCCTCAAACTGTAAACCAAAGTTAAACTTCTTCTTCCTTAACTAGTTTCAAGTCGGGAATCCCATCATAGCAATAACGAAAAAGGTAACCAGTGCAGAAAATCGATCCTGAAAACGTTGTTGCATTCATAACACAACGGTGTAGTTCATAGGACTTTGGAACTGACTTGTGAGAGGAATCTGGAAGGGTTTGAAGTTACAGACTTGGGAAGCCCGAGATCGTTGTAAACAGAACTCAGCTGGCCATTTTAATGGGAGTTTGGAAGGTGAGAATGTTGAGATGCAAGCTGTGAAGGGCAGGCTCATGGGCTTTCAGGACTCTTAGGAATTAAACCAGAGGCCACCCCATTACATTTTAACAAGGAATGTAGCTGATTTCTATATGGATGTTTACATTAGGCTGAGTTCAGTAGTAACAAACCAATTCATTTGGCAGAGGGGAATCCAAGATAGCAAAATAATGATGGGGCAGGGTCAGCGTTTATGAGAAGAAGATCTGATTATGGATTGTATGCAAGATACTAAGCTTAAAACAGTGAAAGTGACTTTAAGGCCAAATCTGAAATGATGTTTAGTGGCCAGAATTGAGTTGATATCCACAGCTACCATAGAGCAGGGGTTCTCAACCTTCCTACTGCTGTGACCCTGTAGCACCGTTCCTCACATTGTGGTGACCCCGAACCATAAAATATGTTTGTTGCTACATCATAACTGAAATTTTGCTACAGTTATGAATGGTAAAGTTGGTAACTAAAGTATAGGACCTCTTTGAAAGGGTTTTCCACCCACCCAGAAGGGTTGCAACCCACATGTTGAGAAGCACTGCTCTAGACGGATGGTATCCAGTAAACAGTAAAGAGTCTGGGCTAAAATCTGAGAGTTATAGAAGGTGTAAGGATAATCCATAAACAAGGTGGAATGCACAAGGTAGATATCCAGGGTAAAAAGATACCGGGCAGGACCACGGATGTACTTGTCTGCAACACAAGGCAGTAATAGATCTGTGGTAGATGAATGTAGGGCCCACAGGTCTACCCTTCCTCCCAGGCTTCATATTGAGGATAGCTTGCAGTTTCTGCCCAAACGTCTTGTTTGTTCCTGTGCTCCCTCTGCCCACCCTGGTGGTTAGCTATAGGGGAGCTGTTGGCTCAGTCTTGAGCCTGGTAATTTCTCACCTACCTGGGTGATTTCCACCTTGCAATAGTTAGGTATATAAGGCTTCCTCTAAGCTTGAATAAACAGCATTTGGCATTCCTTCTTCACAAATGACCCACGTCTCTCGTGTTCCTTAACCTCCAGCCCCTTGCCCAACTGAACCTTCCCATAGCACAGGCACTACAGTTTAAATGTCATTGGCCCCCGTTATCTCATAGGGAGTGACACTATTCGGAGGTGTGGCTTTGTTGGAGGAAGTGTGTCACTGTGGGTGTGGGCTTTGAGGTTTCCTAAGCCCAGTCAACTTCCTGTTGCATGCAAGATGTAGAATTCTTAGCTTCTACTCCAGCACCACGTTTGCCTGCATGTGGTCATGCTCCCCATCATGATGATAATGGACTGAACCTCTGAAACTAAGTGAACCCCTTCGATGAAAGGTTTTCCTTGTAAGAGTTGCTGTGCTCATGGTGTCTCTTCACAGCATCAGAAAACCCTGAGTTTATCATTAAGTCCCAGGGTTTTGTTGATGATGAAACCAGATGGATTCTTAGGTGTTTTTATCAATGCCTTCCTCTCATGTGACATTTTCTTTCTTGGCATCTTGGGTAAGTTTGGAATTTCATATGCTTTAAAGAAGAAAGACAATAGTGATCCTTAGCTTTCTAATTAGTGAGGGACAAAGCATTTGATGACACCAACCAGTTCTTTCACAGTGGCCTTTGTTCTTCACTGGATTAGTGTGGTGGCGCACCCCTTTAATCCCAGCACTCGGGAGGCAGAGGCAGGCGGATCTCTGTGAGTTTGAGGTCAGCCTGGTCTACAAGAGCTAGTTCCAGGTCAGGATCCAAAGCTACAGAGAAACCCTGTCTCGAAAAACAAACAAACAAATACATAACTTTAAGAAATAAAAAAAAAGAAAAGAAAGCACAGCCTGTACCTCCCTTTTTAACTAAATGCTTCCAACTGATGTATCTGTCTGGAACGGAGTCTTTCATCCCACACAGTAAGTTCACATATTTAAACATGTCCCTTTGTCCCCCGGCTCTTTAGTTCTCAGGGAAAAAGTTTCAACGTTTGAACTTAGCTGAAAAAAGGTTTTTGGTTGTGTGTGTGTGATTCAGCCCACACATGGGAAGTGAAAGAATCCCAAAAGAGCAACTACGAGTTCGCCACAGGCTGAGAGCACATTCTTTTCAAGGGTCACAGAATCTAAGGCTTGTCCTAGCTTCAGGAAAAATGACCTCTGACACCTGGCAGTTTGGATGGACTAAGGTGAGTCCTACCATGAGGCGGGCAGCAGCAGCTGGGAGAGACCACACAGGGCACTCCGTTGACCTCCAGCTGGCTAGCTCCTCTCCCTGGAGACCTCTTCTGGGTGGGAGGGAAGGCCCATTGCCAGAGGACAGTCTGGTGTTTTCTGCTTCAGCTGCAGAAACTTCCCCTGCCCCTTCCACCCCCGCATTCTCCGTCTGGGAACAACATTTAGAGAGGAGAGATGCGAAGCCGAGACAGCCCGTGGTGCCTGGGGAAGAAATGGTCCTTTGTTCAAGCATTTCTCCTTCAGGCTTGAAGGACACTCTAGTTTTGATGGTTTTTTTTTTTGTTTGTTTGTTTGTAATTGGGTAGTTACTAAGGAAATATATTTGGCAAGACAAATTCCTGAGCTGAACCAAATACACCTAGTTATTACCTCATAACACTTAACATCCACTTTCCATGATAGTGAGCAGAGAGAGGCTATGTTACCTCACCCGGAGGAGTGTGCTCAGCGACATGTGGGTCTCTACATCCAGCGATTCCACCCTTCTCTCTGCTGCAGGCATCGTGGGGGTGTCCTGTCCTGGGTAGGCCTGTTTCTGCACCGACCTTCTAAACCTAGAAGAGAAGTAGACAGGTAAAGATGGTGTTACAGTTTGGAGATAGACTGTCTCTCTAGGAAAATACTCATGTTTTAGGGCCTTTTCTCTAGATGGTGGTTAATTTTGGGAAGTTCTGGAAACTTTAGAAGATATCTAGGCAATAGGTAAAGGAGCAGGATAGTGGAAGAAATCTTGCCCCATCCCTTTCCTTATTCTCTCTCTGCTTCCTATCTTCGGTCTCTGCCACGTGCTCCTGCCACCAAACCTTCCCTGCCACGCACTCCTGTCCACACCATACTTCTCCTGCCACGTGCTCCTGCCACCAAACTTCCCCTGCGACGTGCTCCTACCACCAAACTTCCCCTGCCACATGCTCCTGCCACCAAACCTTCCCTGCCACGCACTCCTGTCCACACCACACTTCTCCTGCCACATGCTCCTGCCACTACACTTCCCCTGCCACGTGTTCCTGTCCACACCACACTTCCCCTGCCACGTGCTCCTGCCACCAAACTTCCCCTGCCACGTG
>NC_022029.1:36517515-36521046 GCF_000317375.1 Microtus ochrogaster
CCTGCCACATGCTCCTGTCCATCACACTTCCCCTGCCACGTGTTCCTGTCCACACCACACTTCCCCTGCCATGTGCTTCTGTCACCACATTTTCCCTGCCACGTGCTCCTGTCCATCACACTTCCCCTGCCACAGGCCCCAAACAGCCAAGCTGACTGTGATGGATTGACCTTAGCAAAACTGTGAGTCAAATAAACCTTTCCACTCTTAGACACATCTCCCTAGTATTTGGTCAGAGTTAAACAAAGTAACTAATGGAGAAGGCAGTCATAAAGAGCGGCTGATTGGCTATCAGGAGGGGTATGCTCTCATAATGTGTGTGTGTTTGGTGTGTAAGGCTAGGACAGGTAGTGGCATCATGGGCGCATATTTGTTTAAGAGGTCTAGAGACTTCCTAAAGAATAAGTTAGTACTCCCACCCCTCCTGTGGATTATAAAAGATTAAAAAAAACCCACAAACAAACAAAGCCAGCACCTCCCACAATTCAGGGAGGTGTATCTTTCTAGAAACCTCCATGGGAAAAGCAAGTGACAATGGTGTCCTTCCTTTGCGCTCTGTCTCTTCCGAATCCGAAAGTCTGGGCCCCCAAGCTTTAGTGTTAATTATTCTTAAACCAAAAAGAAACAGTTCTTTCTTTCATTTTTTTTAATGCAAAGAAAATATATTGGCCGTATATATTTGGCCATATGTCTACAAAGAACATTTTTAAAGATATTTGAAGATGAAATTCTGCCACAAAAAAATGAGTTTTTTGTTATTTGTTTTATACAAAACAAGACATTTAAATGCAAGTTTTAAGTCCCACACAGCCTAAGTTAACTAGAAAACTAAAATGCTCTTGGGAAATGGTTTACCTTTGGCTCATTCAGCAGTCAGATAAACTGAAGGACAAATCAATTAAGATGAGAATATGGTCACTTGGAATGAAATCTAAGAAGCTGGACTGCAGCTACCTTGTAGCAAACACTTGTGGCCTACCTTAGCTTGCTGGTTCCTCTCCAGGGAGCACCACGCACCTTGGAGAAGAAGGCACAGCATTTTAACAGATGAGCAAACTGAGAGTCACTGAGGTTTACAATGAACAATCACGTCATTGTAAATGTCAGAACCAAGCTACCAGGAGTGCATTGGTGCTCCAGGGCATGCATCTCTGCTACTCAAGAGCAGCACTCTGCTTTCCTTCCTTCCTTCTTCCTTCCTTCCTTCCTTCCTTCCTTCCTTCCTTCCTTCCTTCCTTCCTTCCTTCCTTCCTTTTTAAGATTTATTTAGTATGTATACATTTGGCCTCCCTATATACCTATAGACCAGAGGAGGGCACCAGATATCATTATTACAGATGGTTATGAACCACCATGTGGTTGCTGGGAATTGAACTCAGGACCTCTGGAAGAACAGTCAGTGCTCTTAACCTCTGAGCCATCTCTCCAGCCCACCCTGCTTTTCTCTATCACCTTCCTTCCCCGCTAAAAGTGCCAATCATTTTGGAGCCATGCATTTCAACTCTGGCATTCACAAGCATTGAGTGCAATGGTGAATTTGCCTGTTCCTAACCCACGGGCATGATTACGGCTCTGAAGAGTAAAGATCCCAGAACTAAAGCCAGCTCTCCTGTCTTCCTTAGTACCTGTGAAATGCGGGCCCACTAGAGAGCCAGAAAGGAGAGCAGCTGAGGCGAGGTCTCACCGTGTAACTCCAGGCTTGAGCTGCAGGACGAGAGTCTGCTTGGGCCCTGACAATCCCGTGACATGTGATACACTAGGGTGAACCAGATGTGGGGGAAACAGTCAGGGACTTTGTTGTGATGTCCACACTCCAATACCAGGAAGAGGGGAGGGTTTCATAAGGCTGGGAAGTTGAAAAGATTTGAGGAGTCACAAATAGATAAGACATATTTCATTTATTGGCACATAGGTTGCTAGGAGGGTAGATGCCAGCAGGCACCCAGGCACACACTGGCATACACAGGCTGCACAGAGGCACAGCTGCCGACCAATACAGACCCTTAGAACCTGGGTACATCTGGAGGTGGTAGCAAGAATCTATAGTCATAAATAGGTTGGAAGCTAGCAGGCCAAATAACATGGTTAACAGTTTACATAAAGGTGAACAATAAGAGACCCTGCCTCAAATAAGGTGCAAAACACCAAGGTTTGACCTCCACAAAAGCACTGTGGCATGCGTGTTTCTGCACTTGCATGTAAATGTGTACTCATGTATGTGCACGTACACACACACACACACACACACACACACACACACACACACACACACACCAGAAGGCATTGGAAGAAAGAGGGACTCTGTGTTTGCACGTCGTTAGGAGCTCCAGGATGCCTCAGTACTTTGGTCCTGAACTTTCAGCTCAGGGACTTGCAGTTTTTTCACTGGCCTTTGTGATTCAGTTCAGGGAAGACTGGTGTCTCTGGCTCCTCCGTACTGACCTCACCTTATGCCTTTGAGGGCCCTAGACTCTCAGCCGGAAAGGACCCTCAACACAGACGGATCGCTCAGATGCCCAGCTTTGCATGCACGCGGAACTCTGAGACCTTGGCCTCATGTTTTTCCTCTCCTCTCCGGGCCACCGTGCCTGCCCTGGCCTCCACCCAGCCCTGATGGAGGCCCCAACATGTGTGCCTCAAACCAGACAGGCCCCCAGAGTTTGGCAAAGCACCCTACATGCACTAACTTTTACGTCAATGGCGCCGGCCCATGCCATCCACACCCAGCATCTGCAATGTCTTGGAGCCTACCAAGGAGCTAAGGTTTCTAGAATATTCATAATCATAATGGAGTTATGCTCTGAGAACACTTATCTAGTTTCCAATTCGTCCTCATCCTGGATGCCTTAGCAGGTCCTTGCTGTAACTGCTTACATTCACTGTCACCAGGGGAGCAGCCAGCCAAGGGGAGGATGGGCCAGGACGTTGCTGTCATTCGGTTCTGCACAAGCAGTACTTGGAAAAAATAAACGATGAGCTTAGGAGATAACTCCCCAGCTCGTCCATCTCTCCCGAACAATACAAAGGTTCACTGTGTTTAAGCAGTAGACATTTAGTGGTACCCTTCTGGCGTGTTGGCCTGGGGCCTATTTCTTCAGCTTGTTTGTCAGTGGAGACATATTGAAGGGAGGGTTGTGTGTTCTCTTACTCACAAACCCTGCCTTAGTTTCAGTGTCTCCCCTGTAGTGGAGCGATCCCTTGCAATGTATGGGAACCGGCTCCAGGACCCTCTATGGATATGAAAATCTACAGGGACCCAAGTCCCTTGCATGAATAGTGTGGTGTTTGCATGTAACCCAGACCCATCCTTCTGCATGTTTTAGATCATCCCCAGTTTGCACACATCTTCTGATGCAGTGTAAGTGCTGGGTAAACAGATGTACTGCTTAGAGAGTAATTATAAGAAACAAGTTTCTACATATTTAATACAGACGCAATCCTTCCTCCCACCAAACATTTCAATTTGTAGTTGGCTGACTCCATAAATACAAAGTAGGCAGATACATAGAAATATTTTAACAAAAAGCTATA
>NC_022029.1:36521146-36521442 GCF_000317375.1 Microtus ochrogaster
CCTCCGGCCTCCAAGAGTACTGCATTCATGGTGCATAGACATGCAGGCAGGCAAAACACCATTACACATAAAATGGGGGAAAAAATCAATCTTGCTAAGCATACATTAGAACATAGTACCTGTAAGAGATTTCTTGTTACTCTTCGGAACTTGTGTGAGTCCCTTGAAAAAGTGTCTGAAACAAGAGATGTGCCTCAGGAGCTGGAGAGATGGCTCAGACGTTAAGAGCGCTGGCTGCTCTTCCAAAGGTCCTGAGTTCAATTCCCAGCAACCACATGGTGGCTCACAACCATCTG
>NC_022029.1:36521567-36528311 GCF_000317375.1 Microtus ochrogaster
AATGTGCCTCCATCCCAGGTAAGAAGGTGGCCGGGCTGAGTCCAGATCCCAGAGGAGTGAGAAAAAGTCCTGGATCTCCTGGAGACAAGTGAGCAGCACCAGGGGCCGGTAGCTGAAGGAGAGGCAGAGGGATGGCCATTTCTTGTCTGTCATGCCACATTCATGTTCCTGCTGCCTGGAGCCTTCTGTCTGGTGGAAGGGAAAGCTCTTGCTTTCTTTCTGTTTTAGAGAAGATAATGACACACATCGGTTGATACATTGAAGAGACACAGTATGTGGAATGTGGCATCTGCTAACCAATACTATCTCAAGCTCTTTCCCCTGTACCAGCAGCGTACTGAGTGTCCAAGCGAATATCATCGCCTATGAGTCCCACCGGCCCCATCCACACACCCAGTTCTCAGTCTGGGAATGAACTGTAGCTCCTGTGCTCCACGCTGGAGGAGTCTGTGTACTGCAGTACCCGGGACTGCTATGCCAGTCTGTGCACTGCAGTACCTAGGACTGCTATGCCAGTCTGTGCACTGCAGTACCCGGGAATGCTATGCCAGTCTGTGCACTGCAGTACCCGGGAATGCTATGCCAGTCTGTGCACTGCAGTACCTAGGACTGCTATGCCAGTCTGTGCACTGCAGTACCTAGGACTGCTATGCCAGTCTGTGTCCTCCTGTACCCCAGACTATAGTGCCAGTTTGGAGGTTGGGAGCTCTGGCAGCCTTCGGTATGCATTCCCTGCTGTTCACTTCAGTAATCCATTTCTCTCCTGAAGTAACATGCAGGTGACTTGGCTTATGTCCTCCTGGGAAATGGTGGCAGGGGACCAGTATTGACCCAAAGCGTTTAGGAGGCACAAAAGCAAATGTGATGTGTGGCTGCCCTTCCCTTCTGGCTGGGCCACTGTTTAAACACAGAGCTGTAGTTCCAAAGGCAAGCTCCTGCAGAAGTTGGCAAATAAGACCTGCGGGCCAAAGTCACACTGAGCTAAACCCGCTGATTTATATTCTTCTTGCAGATGGCGTCTTGCAGAGCAGAGTTAAATATCTGGCTGCAAAACCACAAAACCAGAAAATTCTCTTCTCAGAAGCATTTTTTAAAAAAAGATATTTAAATCCATGAAGAAGATCCAGGGGACAGTGCTGAGATTTAAATTGTTTTGCTTCTTTCTACCCTCACACACCCCAGTCATATGACTAGACTAAATTGTAGCATGAGGTACAAACAGGAATGGGCCAGAAAACTTTCACTACATGCCTCCTGTCTTCCTCTCCAGTGGTGGCCTTCATGGGGGCAAGTGGCCTCACTACACAGTCCCCATATTTCCAGAAGTCCCCTTGGCTGGGTCTCCTGCAATAGGCTGGCACTTATCTGTCTGTAACTCAGATTTTTCTCTCCACAATGCCTATGAAGATGTACCTTTATGTCAGAGTTTTTTTCCTAGGGGATAGGACTACAGACTCTCTGCCCCCATACCTCCTCACACAAAGGTGCTAAAAATGGCACAAATAACACCATGGGCAAAGAAAACTCAGCTATGGGCAAATCAAGGGAATACAAATCAGTGTGCAATAGGGTCTGGGGTCACGACCCGTTCAAGCAGTCATCTCTTTATTGCCACACCTCCTTCTTTGGAAACTTTACCTTGCTTGCTATTCCTCAGTGGCAGGTGCATGACCTCTTCCCTGATCTTCAAGAATTGTGTCAGAAGTGGACACAGGCCCCCTTTGAACCAATCAGGCCTCTTCATCCGTACTTGGGATTGGAACCCGGAAAGCTCAAGGCCACCAGCTGTCTGTGGGTGTAGGATCTGTGAGATCCTATAGGACAAAGGGCCAGAGTAGTGGTTCTCAACCTGTGGGTCGAGACCACCTTTGCGGGTTGAATCACCCTTTCAAGGGGTAACCTAAGACCACATGCATATCAGATACTTTCATTGCAATTCATAACAGTAGAAAAATTACAGTTATGAAGTAGCAACGAAAGTAATTTTATGGTTGGGGGTCACCACACCATGAGGAACTTTATTGAGGGGTCGCAGCATTAGGAAGGCTGAGAACCACTGATCTGTGGGGAATCAGCTAGAGGGAACCAGCTGTATGCAGTCAATACAGTCAGAGGATCTAGACGGAGGGAAGTGACGGAGAAACGCTGAGCCGAAGACAGCTGAGAGACAGGGTTGGGAGAACCGCTGCTGGAGACCCCACCTCCAGAGTGTCTCAAGCTGGGCGTTGCCACGTTCCTTTACGAATGTGGAAGTCTTACAACAGTCTGAGTGGGTTTGTGGTCTAGAAACAAAATGTTTCTCCATGCTAAGATGAAAGAATTGGGGTGAGCAAAAGATAGCGAGGGAGCCAGAGGGGGCTTTTCCAAAGAGAGTAAATTTTAGGAGTCCCAGCTCGTGTACAACAACCCATACATTCCAAATGTATGAAAACAGTGAGGCAGTCTGCTTCCAGGGTGTCAGCTTGCCCAGATTTCTGTTTGGACAAGTGTGGTCCATTTGCTTAGGTTTATAATCTTAGCATTGGGTGTCATTGCTGGGAAGATGCAGACCTGGCAACCATGAAGAAAATATGGAAGGTTGAGACCAACTAACTCCAAATCTTGAATTGTCTTTAACGAAGGCATTAGGAACAAAACCGAAGGCAATTGGATCTTGTGGATGCGCACGAACTCCCTCCTGTTGCAGACTGCACACACTTCAAGGGAGGCCATTGGCTGGGCCCAGCCTTGGCTTCATGGTTGCCACATCTGCCAAGAGTATTGCAACTGTTGGCAGGAAGACCAGGGCCTCTCCTTGTCTCAGAGCGAGACAATTAACCGGAAGGAAGAAGGAAGGCACAGGACGCGAGGAAAACTGTCTGAGAGAAGCGGAGGGAGCAAGAGATTTGGAGACGGTTAGCTGTTGCTTCCTTTTCTGCAGCTGAGCCGTTTTTCCTGCCACCCTCGTGGCACACTGACTCACTGGCATGTGGCTGTTTTAGGGACTTGCTGTAAAAAGCAGCTCGGGAGCTTCGCAAGCCGGCAACAATAGTGACATTACGTGAGTGGTCCTAACACTGATTCAGAATTCAAACCTACTTCATCATTCCCTAAGCCTGTGGTTGGGCAAATTCATTTACTGCATGGACGGACCAAAGGCCTCTGAGCAGACTTTTCAACATCTGACATTTCCTTCCTATTTCCTTTTCTCCTAAGCAAAATTCCCTTTATTTTTACCACCCACTAGAAGGGAGAATTGAAATTAGGTCCTTTTATTTAATAGCTTGCCAAACAATAAACAGCTCTCTCAAACTAAGCCACATCTTATCTAGGGAGAGGGCAATAAAAATT
This sequence comes from Microtus ochrogaster, assembly GCF_000317375.1. Taxonomy (NCBI): domain Eukaryota; kingdom Metazoa; phylum Chordata; class Mammalia; order Rodentia; family Cricetidae; genus Microtus; species Microtus ochrogaster. The sequence continues at coordinate 36,524,898 of NC_022029.1, forward strand.
GTGATTTATGTAGTCAAGAGGATGGCGAGACATTTTTATAGCATCACAGATGGTTTTGCAAATTGCAGAGCAGCGTTATTTGGTTCTGTGTATCGCGGTCTTTCAGCCTGTAATGTGCAAACTGTGAGCAGGCTCCTTCCCGCATCTCCGGTTGCTTGGGTAGACGGTGATTGCCAATGCATAGAAGCACCTTGAGCCTTTGAAGAGGAGATTCAGATGGTGAAATCAGTCCATTGTCTCTGCATGGCAGGTTAATATGAGGGAGGCTTACAGGAATGCTTATGGGAAAGTGAGTTGACCCAGAGGATGCTAGACTTCACGTGGCTCCTTGTGCTGTTTGCAGGGATGTGAATATGCACAGGACCATTAATTTGCACACACCTTCCACAGCCCTAGAGCAATCCTTTGAGGCACCCGAAGGGTGGGATGATAAGAGAAACGAGACCCACACTTACATTTCACTCCACCTATGCATGTCTGGAATACAGTCTCCAGTCTAGCTGCAGCAAGAGGGTACATGTGTGCAGCACGTTTGATTTTGCTGTAGCAGAACGCCTACGAGAGACAACTTAAAGGAGGAGATATCCTTTTGGCTCACAGTTTCTGAGGCTTCAGTCCATAGACATTTAGTTCCATATCTTTGGGTCATGGCAAAGCAGTAGTGAGGATCAAGCCATAGAACAAAGGGAAGTGGGGGAGAAGGAGGGAGAAGGTGGGAGGGAGAAGTAGGCAGGAGAGGAATACCTGGGATAAACATCTACAGCTAGAGCCTTCAAGGGCAGACTTCTAAAGACATCAATTAGCTCTAAGTTTCTGTCATTGTCCAGTAGCCAATTAAACAATGAGCCATCAATAGGTCAATTAGTTATTGAGGTGGGAGCCCTTTAGTCATCTGAACATGGCTGGGGATCATGCCTTCAGCAAATAAGCATTTAGGGAATGTTTAAAATCCAAACCATGACAATGGATATTAGTATTCTCAGTATTCCTCTGGTCTCCTTTTCTTCGGGCCAAGCCATGGGTGCCGTGTCTTTGAGATTGGCCAACCTGGGTCAGAGGATGTCCCCAGAACACTGTTGAAAGCACAAGGCCTGGAGCCATCTTGGCTGCCCGTGAATGCCAGCTCCACTCTGGGATTTGAAGTGTTGCTTCATCTTTAAAATGGGCACGCTACAAATAGACCTACAGAGAAGGCTCTCAGGATAACTACATGTGATGAGATTTGTAGGGCGGTTAGCTCCCTTCCTGCCACCATAAATGATGACTGGTTTGAAAAGCATAGGGGGTGGTGTCTTAGTTAGGGTTTCTGTTTCTGTGAAGAGACACCTTGGCCATGGCAACTCTTATAAAGGAAAATATTTCACTGGGGGTGGCTCCCTTACAGTTTCAGAGGTTCCGTACACTATCATCATGGCGGGGAGCATGGAGGCATGCAGGCAGACATGGTGCTGGCTACATCTTGATCAGAAGGCAACAGGAAGTGAACTCTCAGTCATACTGAGCAAAGTCTGAGCAAAGCAGACCTCAAAGCCCTCCCCCATAGTGACACATTTCCTCCAACAAGGCCATACCTACTTCAACAAGACCACACCTACTTCAACAAGGCCATACCTACTTCAAATAGTGCCACTCCCTTTGGAATTATGGGGTCCAGTTACATTCAGACTACTACAGGTGGGGAGCAGTGGTTCTTCCAAAGGCAGAGCCCAATATTTCCTCTTGCTTTTATTTATTTTTCTTGCATAAAATATTCTCTTTTAAATTGTAACCAGATAAAATTGCTGGAATTTTACAATTCACATAACTGAACTGATAAATCTTTGGTAGTTTTATAGTGTTTCCAATTTTAACAAAAGTCTGCTTTCTTTTCCCTTTCTTTCTTTTTTTCTCTTTTGGGATTTTAGGGCATTGCCCTGGAAAATAGGCACTGCATTGGTGTGAGATTGTACTTTGACATGGGATATACATTGATACAGGATGTACATTGATGTAGGAGGGTCTTCTATCTATCTTTTGCTTTCATTGTTTACTTAATGAGGAAACCTGCTTGGCCTGATAGGTCAGAACATAGTAGACGGGAAAGACAGAACAGAATGCTGGGAGGAAGAAAGCAGAGTCAGGCAGACACCATGAAGCTCCAGCCCAAGATGAATGTAGGTTAGAATCTTCCGGGTAAGCCACCACCTCGTGGTGCTACACACATTAATAGAAATGGGTTAATCAAGATCTGAGAGTTAGCCAGTAAGAGGCTAGAGCTAATGGGCCAAGCAGTGTTTAAATGAATACAATTTGTGTGTTGTTATTTCAGGTGTAAACCTAGCCATGTGGGAGCTGGAAGGGACAAAAAGCAGGCCTGCTCACCTCATCACTACAGTACATTGATATGGGACTTAGATCGTGGTATATCCTATAAGATCCACCTCTGGGCTTTACATTATAGTTCAGAGGGCTTATGTTTCTGAATTTAAGGCCAACCATAAGCACCTAGACCCAGAGTTTGCAGAAAAAGAGCATAGCCATTTCGTGTATACTGAACACACTGTGGGAAACTGTTGGCTTTTTATGTGCCAATTCTTGATCCTCAGTGAAGTGAGTCCTGCCACCAGGTCCATTTCACAGATGTGGAAACAGAACTTTAAAGTGACTGCCCTATGCCACTAGGAAATGATAGGGTCAAAGTCCAAACCAAAGGCATCTGGGCTGACAGCCCACATTTCGGCAATTTGCTGCACTTCTGAGCATCTGTACTCAGCAGCGGCAGACCTGCACGGACTAGCCTTGGACTCTGATGTTTAGCTCTGCCATCCCACGGCAGCTGGCAGGTTCGTGTGAGGCCACCAGTGACTAGTGCCAAGTCACCAGGTGTGGTGCCCAGAGAGCGAAGCTGGTAAGAGGATGGGTGACATGGGGACGATGAAGAAAGACTCTGCCAGTCAGAATGTGCATGTCCAGAATACTCGTAGATGCTTCAAGGCATGCAAGTTCCACATGCTCATAAAAATGCCCATGCATTTATTTCAGTGGGAACACAGGGTGGCTAATTCATCCCTTCTTCTTGATAAAATGGTTAGAATTTGTTCAACAATACCTTCCATGGACAACAGAAATGATAGCCATTAGCCTCATTTGCTGTCTTCATTTCTTCCCCTGTTCCTTAAGCTCTCATCCCTACCTCCATCTTCGCCTCTTGCTCACTGTGCTCTTTCATAGCACACAACCAACTCATCCAGACATCAACTCACACATTTTCCCCTCGAGCAGATGTAGATTGACCCCCCTCCCTGATTGGCTGGCCCTCTTACCTTTGGCGAATGACTTTGCCAGGAACATTAAGGGAAAGAGTAGTACTTCCTTTAGGAGATCTAGCCCGTTAAACATGTATCATCTCACACTGACTTTTATAAGCACTTAATG
>NC_022029.1:36528466-36544374 GCF_000317375.1 Microtus ochrogaster
ACACAGCTATCCCTTCTGACATGAATGGTCACTTGGTCCACAGTGCTCAGACTGACCAAGGTCATGAGCCTATGATAGGTTTACTTGAAGTGTGCCTGACACTCGAGCCTGATCTCTCAACACTAAACCAGACCGTCCTTCCAGGAGGTCGGGCTGTGGCCCTCTGACATAACTTTCCCTAGGAAGCGTAAATAGCCGCTGTTTACACTAGGGATGGAAGTGTCAGGGGCTGTAGCGTTTTTGGACTGTGACTGGGGCTTTCTGAACTTAGGATGAAAAATGAAGGTGATTTAGCAGATTCCATTTGTTCAGACAGGGATCCTGGAACTCCCCAACATCTAGGGAAAAGAATGCATTCAAGTATGTCTCATTGTGTCTCAGGCTGAGCTGGACTTCATGATGACCTCCTCTGACCCCATTGTTGGCTGCAGAGGAAGTCAAGAAACCAAGAAGCTTGATGAAATTTCTGAAGAAGCAGCCCTGTTTGAGGCAGGCCAAGACTGAATTTGACTTTTATTTAAAATAACTTGCTTTTCCCAGTCCACCTTCATTCTGCTTGGGTTTGCTTGTTTGTAAGAAGTCGTGAAGATCAGAAAATTAACTGCCTTGTAAAAATACAATTTCATATTAGAGAGTTTAATGGCAAATAATTGTAACAATAATGTCGACAGTTCTAAACCTGTGGATTATGAAGTATTTCTGCCTTTACCAAGCTGATATACAGAATTCCAGAGTCGCATTTATGCCCCATAAAATTTCCAGAGATCTGGATGATTTCCTGTAAAAACCCAGTTGAATGCTGATTGCCAAAGTTGAGAAACCCAGGATTTTCCAGCAACTTTTACTTTCTTGTCTGGAGGAAATGCACACTGGGAAGCAGGCAATCTTTCCCAGCTTCCCCTTCTACCAGCCCCGCAGCTCAGCCTCACCAACCCTTTCTGTCCTTGAGACTTTGTACATTTCTCTTAGGATCCTGTATATGCCCTTCCCTCAAAGCTCATCACATAAGCGCTACATTCCCAAGCTGAAGGTTCATATTTTTTCTCCACATTCCAGGACTTCTGGCCTAAAATGTAGGCGAATTTAGCCTTGTTTCTGGTGTAAATCTTAATCAATCACTTGAATTCTTTGGTGCTTAATTTCTCACTAATAATTCCTGCCCGGTTTCCTCCAAAGCTGTTCTGAACATTTCAAAAGTTAGAGATCTTGAAGTCAGGCATACTGACTTTGGTCTCTGGTGTTAGAACTGAAAGAACAGGGCCCCTGGAGTTCGCTAACCCCTGCAAGATCACTGAGACTCTGAGGTCATCAAAGTCCTGATCAATGACACAACCAGGGCCAAGCTTCAGGTCTTCCTGGAAGTTCCTTCACTGTTTAGCTTTGATAAATACCACAGAGACAGCACGCAATTATTTTATTAATTAATAGACTGTACTTTGAGTCAACAACACTAATGAAATATTTTTCATGCCTTGACAGGACTGTAGGTTGTTAGGAATTTCTGAAGACAGAAAAAAAATATGTATCAGAAGACAAATTCTTCCTCTTCCAGTAAATACAAGGGAAGCAGCAATTTTATCAAGAGTTCCTTAGGCTCAGCCTCCTCCAGCAACCATCTTATTGCTTTCTTTAAAGATTTGTTATTGAGATGTATTTTACATAAGTTCCCCGTGTTCTGGCATAAGTTCAGTGGCATTTATATATACGCAAGATTATGTTTCCGGTACCACTCTGTAACGTGTTTACCATCTTGCTGCTTTTTGGTGGCCATCCTTGCCAGGCTGAGGGTAATGTCACTCATGGATGGTACTTAATTCAGGCGAATTGTGTCCCGTCCTTGTGTAGACTTCATCTTGTCTGAGATGATCAGCTGTCTCAAGGGACTCTCTCCCATGGAAGGTCTAATTTCCTTGACCCTGGGCTAGGAGTAGAGATAGCAAGGCCCTCGAAGTAAGCCTAAGCACATTTGTCTTGTTTTCCAAAGCAGATCTCAGCCATCAAAGAAGGCTGACCTGCAAGGAGAAAAATTGCAGGCTGAGGATAAGTAGAGCTAGAAGTTAAAGGGATGGCTAGCATCAAGACTATGGGGGGGGTAGTATTCAAGACTATGGGGGGGGTAGCGTCAAGACTATGGAGGGGTTCTCCAAGAGTTATTCTTTGAACAACACTGCTGACTCCATTGTGGATCTCATGGATGCTGAAATCACCCCCTCCCCAGCACCATCTCATCTCATGTTTGTTTGATCTAAGTCTTCAGGGATTCATGAGTACACATTATGAGATGTCTCCACTGCGCCTATGCTGGCCTGTCTCACTCTGTGCCTATACGATTACCTACATGATTGTCTGCATTTCTTAACAAACCACAAGTTTCAAAGAGGAAGAATCAGCTTTGCCTCTTTCTGTTGTTGTCCTGGTTAGTTTTTTGTCAACCTGATAAAAGCTAGAGTCATCTGGGAAGTAGGAGGGATTTTTGTTTTGTTTTGTTTTTTAAGAAAATGCCTTCATCAGATTGTCTGTAGGCAACTCTGAGGGACATTCCCCTAATTAGGGATGAGGAAGGAGGACCCAATCCACTGTGAACGGCACCATCCTTGAGCGTTTGGTCCAGGATTGTATAACAGAGAAGGATGAGAAAGGCGTGGAGGGAAATCCGGTATGCAGGACTCCTGTATGACTTCTACTTCAGGTCCTGCCTCCAGGTTCTGCCCTTTTGTCCCTCAGTGATGGAGTGCGACCAGGACATGTAAGCCAAACAAGCCCTTCCCTTCTCCAGTTGTTTTTGGTTGTGTTGTCTTTATCACAGCAATGGAAAGTCAACCAAGATAGTAGCCCCTCCTCTCAATGTCGTCTGGCATCAGGACCAGTAACAACTTCTTAACCAGGTAGCTAATTTGAGCACATCCCTCTTGCCTTTATTTGTTCCTCCAAAATTTCAAATCGGGTGCTGAGAATGTGCCCAATCACCACAGTACTTTTCAAAGCAATAACAGTTCTGAGTAGGAGCCATGTTTCTGTGTCTTTCCCTAATCTAGTTCTCTTCTGCACACCAGAGGATGAGAGGGCTCTGCCCACTACTCTGTGATAATTCTTCAGGTGTTGAAACAGAGCTGCCACATCTCTGTGTCTTGTTTACCTGTGCTAACCGTCCCTGCTACCGTCAAGAAGTACACATAAAGCACGGTTTTATACACACTCATTCTGTGGAAGGGAGTTTGCACAATGGGGTCAAGAGAGGGTCAAGACACAGACCCTGTCCTGAAGTACCTAGGTTCATTTTGGTTGTGCTTCCCCATGCTCTGGCCTTTCTCTTAATTGATTAACATCCCTTTCCAAACATGGTTTCCAGAATTCGACAGTGTATTCCCCAAGGGTCTGATGAGCGCGGGATTCAGGGAGAAGATGACTCAGGCCCCCATGCCACAGACCTCCTGCTTGTAAGAGCTTTTAGTCATTCTCCCTAGGGAGTGCTCAAGACTCATTGATTCTCTCTCTCTCTCTCTCTCTCTCTCTCTCTCTCTCTCTCTCTCTCTCTCTCTCTCTCTCTGTGTGTGTGTGTGTGTGTGTGTGTGTGTGTGGGTGTGTGTGTGTGTGTGGGTGCATGCGCGTGCATGTATGTTTCTGTAACAGAGAAAGAGAGATTATTAAAAGACATTTTGTGAAAATTTTATAAGCTCTTTGTGTGTGGCAGGATTTCAGCGTTTGGTGAATGTACATCCTCACCATGAGCCCCTTCTCTGCAGCATACAAAGACCTTTAAGAGGAATCAAATGGCACTGTTTTGTCAGATTGAAAACATAAGGATGGACAGATTAAAAAATAAAGACAAGCCAGGACATTTCACACTGTCGCTAATGGTTCTTTATGATATTTCTGAAAATGGAAGGGAAGCCCAGACATGTGGCATGTGACTAAAGCTGTTTCTAATTATGGGGGGGGGATGTTTGTCTTCAAAGCAGAACAGACACTGGGGTGTCCTTGCATGTGCTTTTCTTTAATGATACTTGCTCAGGACCTGGCAACCTCCAACAGCCTGTTCAAAGCAGAACAATCGACTCCCCTCCCCCCATTTTCACCTCTGACCTGAACAATTTGGTTCTTAACTTCTTTAGAGTTTGAGGTGTTTTTTTTTTTCCTTTTTTTTTCGGTGGGGAGAGTGTTACTTTGAAGCTGAAAATTGGAGGGGTTGGTTGTTCTGTTTTGGGGTACTTTCCGTCCATTTGGGACACAGCATCATCTGGGGCCAGCAGGTCAGCGGAAGAGAAAGTGCTCCTCCTCAAACAGACTTGGGTGAATGTTGGAGAAGTCTGCACACTTGGATGGGCAGTGACCAAGGAATGGTTCCAGAAAAAGGCATGATGTACTCTGACAAAGTTTAGAGATGGCTTTGTGTGGAGTAGATATAGATGGGCTATTTCACTAGTTAATATGTTGTCTCTATTTTTTATATCTATCTATATCTATCTATCTATCTATCATCTATCTATCTATCTATCTATCTATCTATCTATCTATCTATCTATCTATCATCTATCTATCTTGTGTGTGTGCATGTGTGTACCCTGCAAGTGTCAAAGGACAACGTGCAGGAGTTGGTTCTCTCTATTTACCATGTAGTTTCCAGTGATCAAACTCAGGTTTAGTGACAAATGTTTTATGCACCCACCCATCTTGCTGACCCTAATCAATATTTTAAAATAATTTTTCTTGATTCAATATGTTTCTACTTGGCAATTATCTATTAGGTACTGAATATGTGCCAGGAACTTGAGCCTCCAGGGGAAAAGCTTCCAATAATGATTCTCACAAAGGTGGCTTTATAAAGAACCTGCAGCTTCCGGTCCTGTGCATCACCCCGCAGTGCACCAAAAACCTCAGTCATCACGGTGGAGACTTCTGGAGACAGATGAGGCGGAGGTCTCGGAACTCTCCCATGGGGTAGTCTTCTTACAGGATTTCACTGATGTGTGAAAGACAGCAGGGGAGGCTCTCATAATCCCCAACTCTCTTTCAGAAATTACTCCTGGCCCTTGAGGTACATCTAGCTATGCCCGAAAGGGGGATGGTTGGATTTATAAAATTTTAAACAGACTTTGTCCCGATTATAATGTTTTCACCAAATTTATTCTTCATTAGATATTCTAATAAAATAATGATAAATAAGAAGGCAGCATTGTCTTCCTCCTCCCGTCCTTGCTTTCTAACTTCTTATATTATACTTTATTGTCAGTATGTGAGTATGTGTCTAGACTGGCATGTTATCTCCACTAATAGCAATGATTCTCTATTTGTGGGTCACTGTCCCTTTGGGGAGGTCACATATCACATATCCTGCATGCCAGATATTTACACTGTGATTCATAACAGTAACAAAATTACAGTTATGAAGTGGCAACAAAATAATTTTATAGCTGGGGGTTGTCACAACATGAGAAGCTGTATTAAAAGGTCCCAGCATCAGGAAGGTTGAGAACCGCTGCTGTATAACGTTAGTTCTGGCCACCAGCTTCTTTGTGTTCTTTCTCAGTAATATGAAATGTTTTAAGTCTCTTACAGATTTTTTTAAAGTCTTGTATTCTGTTCCTTCCCATTTTTTTAAAGTCTCAAATGAATACTTAAGTGGAAAGGATAGTACTCATATCACCTGTCTAGAAATGACTCAGTTTATATGTAAACTAATTAAATATTTACTAAACCCAAAGGGCCCCAACTGGGCCTTCCAATTTGGACATAGAATCAGTAGAGTTTTCAAGTTGGAAGAAAATTTGGTGCCCCGAAATTCTGATCTCTGTTTGTAGATGAGAAAACTGAGGTTCAGAGAGACATAGTACAAAGCCATGTGCTCCCCAGGCAGCAGCTGCAGGAGATCTCCATGGCACCCCAGCATGTCTACTGCTGTTTCCGTGGGAATATGCATGCCAGAACACATCACAGCTGGTCCTTTCAATCTTGTTTTCCGGTAAACCAATAAATAAATCTACCCTTTAGGACTGGAGAGATGGCTCAGTGGTTAAGAGCATGGGCTGCTCTTCCAGAGGATCCAGGTTCAATTCCCAGCACCCACATGACAGCTTACAGCTGTCTGTAACTCCAGTTCTAGAAAATCTGATACTTTCACAGCAATGCACATAAAATAAAGTTAAACAATTAAAAGAAAATCTGCCCTCGGTAGCAAGAACGCAGAGAGCAATACTTCTGCCTGCTACACTAGAAGTCCAAGCTGTTCTCTTGCTCCTCTCTGAGTCTTTCTGGAAGTCCTCGTCTCACTGTCAATGGCCCCCACAGACTGGCACAGCCATACAAGTGTCATCCACATTCAGAGGGTGTCAGTCCTGTGAAGGTTCTCCTGCTGTCATTCTGGAGTCACTGAGTTCCCATTAGCTCAGGTCAGCTGTTTTAGTGGGTATCCATCATGGTCTTGAACCCTTTGCTCATATTATCGCTCCTCCCTCTCTTTGACTGGACTTTGGGAGCTCAGCCCTTCTAGAATAATTTCTATAGGAATATTAAACACAGGTTAGAAGATCAGTGGCCCCAGGAGAAATTTAACTCTTAGAGGGACTTTAAGTCAAGAAAACATGTAAAATGATGTTTGTGGGAGCCCTGTGCCCCCTTCATCTGTTTCACTCTACCTATAAATTCTGTTGAGATAAGAAAGGTCTTTCCATTACACAATGACACATGATACTTAAGATGTAAATACCATAAGAGCCTTATTTGCAGACCAAGGAATAAAGTCTGAGGATGAAGAATTCACCAACTATAGACACTGACAGAGACCATGAATCACCTAGCAACTTCTCTATCTTATGGATGAAGAAACTGGGTTCAAACATGTACTCGTGGAGAATCCAGAGTCCTGTACATGTTAGGCAAGGGTTCTACTATCGAATTCGTCCTGGATTCTTATGAGAAGTGTGGTTAGATTGCAAATTGGAAAGCCATAGAGACTTCCCAGAGGATAGCGGCGCTGGGGTAAGACCTTCCTCACCTGTCCCTACGCTCTTGTCCTTTGTAGGGGTCAGCGTCTGTAGGAGAAATGGCTTACACCAGTTGTCTCTCTGCTGCTTTCTGCCTATTGAAGGCAGGAGTTTCCCCCATGTGTTGTGCAACTATATAAGTACAGATGTTTCTGGATCATTCTCAATTATTTATGATAGAGCCCATGCTGAGGAGAAAGTTGGAAGATGCGTTCAAAGCCACTGTCAAGAGGGGGACCGTTTAGATGAAGAAAGAATTTGGGGGAAGTACCTGGTGCCCAAGGGAAGAAAGAGCCAGTTGGAGGGATGGAAGAGGAAGGTTAGGATTGACTGAAGAAGGTCCATTGTGAGCAGAGAGCAGAGAAGGCTCCCTGCTGAACTGAACCATCCACTGAGGGCTGAAGAGAGCAGACAAAAGCTGGAGGAGCTCACAGCAAGAACCGTAACTGCTCGAGTGGAGAAAGGGTAGGTGTGAGGCATCAGAAGAGGTATATGATGCCAGGAAGAATTTGAATGGGAAACCATGAGCCCCGCTGGGCAAAATTCACCTTCTGCTTGGAACCTAGGGACGCTGCTCAGTGTGGCTGAATGAATGTGGTCTCCGGGAATCGCTGCAGACACCTCACTATTGAGAAACCACTTTCTCCCAACCTTTCCGTGGCATTCTTCATTGAGCCCATGGCCAACCATTGAGCCCCAAGTTTTGATTGAGAAAGGATGCTCGCTCTAGGGAAATGAGGAGGTGAAGAGAGTCATATCAACAAGGAGGAGGAGTCACAGGGTCTTGGGAGGTGATGACAGAGTTGGTATTTGTATGAGTCAAGGGCATCCCACTGTGGGTGCGTGTGTATGAACCTGCATACCCTAAAACCCCCTTACACTCTACTTTGTTGTTGTTGTTATTTGTTATTTTTTCAGCTTGGTCACATCTGGCAGCATTTAGTCTCCCTCTCCAAGCTAATGCTTTGAAACACTGAGACAACCTGGTGTCACTAATTGTCACCAGCTGTATCTAGATTTTGAAATCTGTTATTAATCTCAGAGCTGGATGTTGCTTATTAACCAAACACAGCTTATTAATTATTTACAGGTATGTGGCGATGATCAGACTTGGGCCACCAGAGACACTGCCTTGGTGGCTAAGGATATGCAGGCTTTTTACCAAAAACAAACAAACAAAAAAAAGTACTAGCATGTGAGAAAGGACCTCCCAGACACAAAAAGGAAAGGGGTATAGGAAAACATATACCGTATACTGAAGTCCAACACTGTCCTACTGAACTGTCTTAGAAAATGCATAAGAAAAGAAAGGAGAAAATTCTGCTAATGCCAGAAGAAACACAAACCTCAGATAGTAACTCTAGAACAGGGAGTCCAGCTCCCTACACTGAGTCTGAGGGTGCCCACGCGGTAGTATGTCTCAGAGTACCCTTGAATCTGGGCAGTTTCAGGGTTTCACTCTCTTGGAGTGTCCTCTTTATATTCTAAAAATGTGGGAATCACTTTTAAACACCCCTGTTAAAGGGTTTATGAGCCAAGCTGTAGGCTAGCTTCCGAGAAAGTAACCCTGGGACTCAAAAGCAGGGTCCATGATGATCCTATCCAAGCTGAGCTTGGGAATGGTCACCTTCTAGAAACCCTCACAAGAAGGCAGGAGTTTCAGTCCTTGGAGTTCATCTTTCCAGAAAAGTGGTCTGAGTGTGTGGAGGATTGGAGAGTTGACAAGAGGCCAAGAGGATTCTTGTAGAAATGGAAGGTGGAAGCCAGAACTTTGGAACATGCAGACACATGAACACCACATACATGTGAGCACCTCGTACATATGAGCACAGCATGCATGTACATGCACACATATAGTGTGTATTACCATGTCAGAATATTAATGGATAGTGGAGAAATAAACATAATCATGGGATCATTCATCTAACCAAAAATTTCTCAAGTTTGACTTCTCAGATTACAGTAGAAACATATGGTCATTTAGGGGAAATAGTAAAAGTACAAAGAAGAAAACAATCCCATCACCAAGAGAAACATTTCCCACTTTGTATTTGGCAAATAGAGAGTTCTTTATTTTTCAGGATTGAAATCCTACTGAATACATTGTTTTACTTGCATTATGGATGTGTTCTTCCCCTGTTTTAAGTTAAGAATGCGTAGCAAATGTTTCCCTACATTTCCATATATCCAACTGGACCATCATCGGATGAACACATTTCCTCATAGGTTAGCTTGACAATATTAGTAAAAATGATTCTATCTCTAGTTAGGTTGATGGGGTCCTAATCTAGAGGCCTGACCCTGGGGTTTCCAGTGTCAGAGTTAGCCACTCATGACAAGCAGAAACAATGGTGAAAAGGCAGGAAAGGGTTTTAATCAGCAGAGCTATGTGAGGAATATGATTAAGAGTAAGAGGCTAGTCTGGTCTCAAATGGAGGCCATAACCCAATGGAACCAGAACAGTTGAGGAAGCTGTTTATTGGGGATCTGAGCTTTGCAACCAACAGCTTAAGAGGACATTCTGAGAAATGGAGCATGCTTGCAGACTATGTGATAATGAGAGATACCCAAACACAACGTCCCAGGGACTTTGGTTTTGTGACTTACTCATGTATTGAAGAGGTGGTTGTTGTGAAGTGTGCTTGGTCACACAGGTTGATGGGCGTGTGCTGGAACCAAAGACAGCCTTTTCTAGGAGGGGTGTTCTGTAAAGCCCCGTGCCCTTCCAACAGTAAAGAAAATGTTTGTTAGTGGTATTCAAGAAGATACAGAAGAATAGAATCTGAGAGACTACTTTGAAAAGTATGGCAAGATTGAAACCATAGAAGTTCCGGAAGACAGGCCCAGTGGAAAAAAGAGGGTTTGCTTTGGTAACTTTGGATGATCATGGCACAGCTGATAATGTTGTTTAAAATGCCAGAGAGGTCAGTGGGCAAAATTGTTAAGTGGAAAAGGCCCTTTCTAAATAAGAAATGTAGTCTGCTGGATTATGGAAGCTGTCTTTGGAGTCCAGGAAAAGACACTGGATCCCCCAGAGCTAGAATTACAGGCCATCGTAAATGGAACTATGTGGGTGCTGGGGATTGAACTTGGGTCCTCTGAAGGAGCAGCAAGTGATATTTACCACTGAGCCATCTCTTTAACCCCCTTCATTTTTTTCTTGATTATTGGTTGATAGCTACACTTGCAAGGTCTCCCTACAGATCCTTCTGATAATATAAACAGACTTGGTGTTTTTAAATGGTTACATAAATTACAACAGAGGTCTTCCAAAGATCCTGGCTCTTTAACATACCTTGTATTTCTTCTTATCTGATCTGATGGAATTTTAAATTTCCTTGTCAAAATAATGAAAGAAAGAAAGGAAGGAAGGAAGAAAGAAAGAAAGAAAGAAAGAAAGAAAGAAAGAGAGGAAGGAACGGAGGGAGGGAGGGAGGGAGGGAAGGGAGGAGGGAAGGAGGGAGAAAGGAAGGAAAGAAGGAAGGAAGGTCACCTTCAAACAAAGGAAAGAAATGGTTTATTCCCAGAATAGACCAACAGAACTCTAATGACAAAGAAACAAGAAACTGACTACAATTCCTACAAATTTTCAAGGTTTTATTTTTAAAAAGCATATGCCTAGAATAGGCTCCAAGGAGCTCAGACAACAAAAAGTCAAAAGAACAAAGCCCCAAGTGTGTGTTTGGGAAGACAACTCAGCAGGGGTCTTATGTTAAAGGTCTCTGAATTCAAACACTCTCTTCCTGGCTTCACCAGGTAATGGGATTTAGATAATGCCAGCCAAAGTGGAAAGATAAAACAGAAGTCTCTGGAATAACAGAAATCCTAGCAGCTGTGTGGGTTCATTCTGTGTTTCCATTCAGTGTCAACTTTCTGCAAGTGGTCAGTGCTCAAAGGTTTGCTTTCTTCTACCTGGCTCAACAGAGTGTTATTGGAATATGGGAGCAAAAGTTACAGCTCTTTTGGGAGCCCCAGGAGCTAGGCTTGGTCTCTGATTCCAATGTGCCAAGTAAAAGGATAAGGAGTGTTGAGAGGCAGAGAAAAGAGATGTAATCAATGTGGCCATGTTCAGAGTAATGGATAAAGGGGTCTAATGGTTCCAAGTTTCTTTAAGGGACAAATGAGATCACTGAGGTTTTTTACAGGAAAGGGAAGCAGGAGGGCTTTTTGGAGGGTATGTTCAGTGGATGGAGAGGTAATCTTTTTGGGTACAGTGTCTAACTGATGGTTAACTCTCTGCTAGTTCTATAAGGACCTTGGTCATCTCTCAAAGGGAACAATTTCAATTCCACAAAATGATTTCATCTGCTCCAGGACACAGCTTCACCACCATGGGTAATCAATCACCCTTATTTGGAGGGTAGTCTGTCCTGTAAGTTGCTGTTGTTTAACAAGGGCCCTTGTCATGAAGAAGCTAATTGGTCAGTCCTGTAATTCCTGGGATTCAAGGTTACTTCAGGAGAGGTAACTCAAGGAGAAATTTTTAAAATTAAGCTAGAGAGGAACAAAGTCAGGAACTCTTCAGGCCAATCACTGGGATGCTCTTTCAGTCGGGCAGTTTAACCTCTGAAGTCCCAGGACTCCTGTGTGTATATACAAACATAAGTGCAGAAAAGCAATAATACACACAAAATTTAAAATATGTGTATTTGCTGGCTTTCACAGGAGGGAAATTACTTTTGAAAGGTTCAAGAAATGTTCTTAGTTTTCTGTTCATGCTTCTGACTCCCTGAGGTATTTACAGCCTGTCCAAATCACACCTCGAGTTTTCCCTCGGGTCTTTCTCTCCCCTCTCACTTTCAAGCCCTTGCTGTATCTGTGCATTGCTAGGGTAGCTTTTCCCTTTCTTCAGGATCCTGCTCTCCAGATAACTCAAAAGACATGGTCTATGTTGCCATCATCATCTCAGGAGAGAAGAATGGCACGTGGACACCTTGTTCCCCTGGCCTGGATGGTCCAGCATACTTAATGCTATCTCAGATGAACGGAGGTCCTTATCCCTGATGGGACCATCTGAGCAGTGGGCATCACAGAAAAGCACAGGGCATTTCTACTCTCGGATTCTACGTCACTTTTCCTTCTTATCCTCTTCCCCCAAGCTTATCTAGGAAGAAAACAGATGTAACATTGTTCAAGCCCAGAGGAAATGAGAAAAGGGCAGGAGCACGACACTGACAACAGAAGGTGAGGGCTGGCAATACTCTGCTGGTCCTTTCCAGTTCTCATAGCATCTTCCCTCTGTTCCTCTCAACAGCCTGCGGAGAAATGTCAGTAGCCATGTGCCCACCCATTCTGCGGACTAGAAAGCACCTGCTGGTCTGCAGGGGCTACCATGCTGGGCCATGAGACTGGTTGCCAATGCAAGCACAGACCTTGCTGGGAACCTTACTGGGCTGTCTTTTCTCATTCTCCTTCTGAGATCATCGCGTTGTGCCATATACAAGTCCTGTAGTTCCACGACATCTCCCCTTTCCTTTCTTCATAAGATGAAGCTAACGATTTTATGTTTGCAGAGTGATTGTGGGTACTGTTAAATGTAAATCACCCTGCATAGTGCTGCCATGCAAGAGGAACTCCACAAGTGTTTGCTTCAGGCTTGCTGGAAAGGAAATGTCCCTTATCAGCCACTGTACTGTAATCACTGCCTAGAAAATATGACTTTCAATGCCACCCTAAACCCACCACCCCTTTATACACCAAGTAGATAGCCTTTCAGCTCCGGTTGCTGGTGGAAGGCCAGCATCTCTGGCCCTGCATAAGCTTTGTGGCTGGCCTTTCAGAGCCCCCGGAACACTGAGCTAATGGAGTCAATGAATAAGGCAGAGAATAAACCGAAGAAGGAAAGAAAGAGCACCACGTAGGCGAATATGCCCCTCCTTCCACATATTTTCTTTAAAATGTCTGCTGTGGAGTGTGTCAGCCCACCCGAGAGAAGAGAACGAGAGATTCGGGTGGATTTCTTTTCTTATCTTTCTCTGTGCTGAAGCTCAGAGACACAGGCAGTGATGGAAGCACGCGAGTGTTACTCTATGCACTGCTTGGAAGCTGCATTCTCTTTGGCTCCATAGCTCATTACAGTTGTCTATCCATATTGATAAATATGAAGCATCTTTCGTAGCTGCGAATGATCCCGTCTTATTGATATCTCTAATTTATTGCTCGTATGCCTGGATGTTTAGGTGTTACACTAGCTGCTTTTCTTACTCCCATGACAAAGGATCTGACAAAAGCCCCCTAAGGAAGGAGGGTTTATTTGGTCATAGTTTGAGGATATTGTCCACCATGGCAGGGAAGTCTTGGGGCCGAGAGTGTGGGGGCAACCAATCACAAGCAACCACAGTCAGGATGCAGAGACAACATGGCTGCTCAGCTCACTCTCTTCCTTTTGTTCAGTCTGAGACCACTGCCCATCAACAGTGCCTCCCACATTCAGGGTGGGTCCTCTCACCTTGGTTAAGCCTTTCTGAGAAAAACCATATGGACAAACCCCAAGTGTGTGTGTCTCCATGGCGATTCTAAATTCAGTTATGGTTGACAGTGGAGATTAGCCATCACAGGTGCTTTACAGCTATTTGTTCTCAATTACAAATTCTTTATTAAGTATCTTTGTTTATGTATCTTAAACATGGCCAGTTCTCTGTAGGCTAAATTCCTAGTAAGGCTACTGAGTCAAAGACACGGCCTTCCAGAAAAGAGGTAATCATATTGGGTTCCATCTCAAGTATTGGGGAACCGTCCCCCATTATCGCTGTCTCATGTATGGTGTGCGGCTTAAATGGAAACATTTACTCTTATCGCACACATCTACATTCTTTTTCAATATTTGCAGCAATTCTTTTTAGCCCTTTTCATTTCGAATTAATTCTACTATATCCTTTTCTCTTTTCACATGTTTTGATTTCAAACTTTAACAAAACAATTTTTTATATATATTTTGTATTTCTCTTTTTATTCAACAGGGACATCTAAGTGTACAGAGGGAACAATCTCAGAAACACAGAACATTTCCTAATCTATCATATCGTGCACAGTGTAGACATTGGAGCAGCCACGGTATTAAGTCAGGTGACGTCTTGGCTCTGATGGAATTATATGTTCATTCATAGGGGGGGGGGATATCTCAGGTCCCAACCACAACCATTTATTAGCAGCAAATTGTGGAGGAAAAATAGGCCGATGTGTTGACCCTGTGAAAGCAGTAACAGTTTCTAATTTCCTTGTGCTCTCTGTGGCGTGTGAAACGTTTCAGAAACTCACTTAAAAATGAGAAAATAAGCCATTCCTTAGGTAACACAAAACAGCTCATTTATGAATCTGAGAACTATAGAGAACATTAACCTTGTCTGTCTACCTTCAAATCAACACACATATACACATACAAACACACAGACACCACATACAGACACAGTCACACACTACCCCACACCCACACCACACAGTCATACCATACCATACATGCACACACCACAACACACACACCACACCACACACACACACCATACAAATACAGACACAGTCACACACCACCCCACATCCACACCACACAATCATACCATACCATACGTGCACACACCACAACACACACACCACACTACACACACACACACCACCACACACACACACACACACCATACCACACCACACACACACCATACCATACCACATATGTTTTCTCTGACTTCACCATGGAAGAATCTACATGGAAGACATTGATTGACACCTTTTTGAACCACATTTGTCCCATGAGTCATGGATTTCTACTTAGTAGTTGCCATGTAAATTTGATACCATAGTTGAACAAGAAGGCCACTGATATTTAGGGAGAGGAGGTCCAAGAGTGAAGCACAGTTTCTGCTCAGCTCTCATGAAGCCCATTGGTGAATGGCGTTACCATGCCCAGGATCATGTGTGGAACAAGGCTATCTCGGGGTAGATGAGGGCAAGCCAGACTCCCCTCTATAATGACCTACTCTCAAGGGAGTGAACAAGAGTCCCCCAAGAATGACTAATCCTTCCAGAGGACAATCCCCAGTGTTCTATGTAACTCCCACAGGCCCCCCCTCTGAACAGTCCAGTACTTTTTTTTTTTCTTTTGGTTTTTCGAGACAGGGTTTCTCTGTGGTTTTGGCGCCTGTCCTGGAACTAGCTCTTGTAGACCAGGCTGGTCTCGAACTCACAGAGATCCGCCTGCCTCTGCCTCCCGAGTGCTGGGATTAAAGGCGTGAGCCACCATCGCCCTACCAGTCCAGTATTTTTTAATTCTATCTTATAGAAGCCCGGGCTACTGACACAAACCTTTGAGAAACCTGCTTGTAAGATATCCAAACCCACAGATATAAACCAATCAAGAAAGATGAGACCATGGTGATGGGTGCCAGGTAACGAGAGAAGGACAGAAAAGACAGCAATGGGGAAGATGTGGGACACCTCTTCAGAAAGAAAGGACAGGAAATAAGTGATGAAGGCAGCCGTGAAAGGATCAGGGAGGAATGTTCTAGACAAAACAAGAGGAAGTCTGGCTGAGGCGGGAAAGCTCTGGGATGTTCCAGCCACTGTAAGGGGGCACAAGGCTAGCTAGACAGCAGTTCACAGTAAAGAGTAGTCAGAGTCCGGGTGCTGTGGGCCCAGATAAGAAGGCTGTGCTTCCTTACAGACCCAGTGGGAACTCATTGCAAAATTCCAAGCAACAAGGTTGAAATTTAATTTTTTTTAAAGGAATTCTTGTGGAAATTAAATCATAGGAGAGGATAAACAACTAGCTGCAGAATGCTCTCGTTTTTATATTAAATCATACAGAACTCTAATAATCCAATGATGCAATCATAAAAATCAACCCAAAAGATATATATATATATCAAAAAATCCCACTCTCAAAACTAACGTGAATTACTTGTGAAGATCTCTGAGTGTTACAGTCTATAAAACCTC
>NC_022029.1:36544764-36550803 GCF_000317375.1 Microtus ochrogaster
CCCCCCCATGAATGAACATATAATTCCACCAGAGCCAAGACGTCACCTGACTTAAGGCCGTGGCTGCTCCAGTGTCTATGTGCACTATATGATGAATAGGAAATGTTCTGTGTTTCTGAGACTGTTCTCTCTGTACTCTGTTGGATGAAAAAAGAAATATAAAGAGAGGACCTGATTGCTCCTAGATATGCTGGAGAAGAGGGTTTATTGTAGATGAAAGGGAGAGAGCATTGTCAGAGTCCGGAGTGAGAGTTCAGGAGACGGGGAAGGGGAGAAGGGAGGGGGGAGAGGAGCGCCTGGGCCAAGAAACTGGCCAAGAAAGGGGCACAGCCAAAATGGCCGAGTTACATAGGGGCTAGAGGAGCTGGCGGGGTGGGTGAGAAGGAAGCCCAGCCCAATATCTGAGCTGGAGAGTTTAGGGTAGGGGGCAGGGTAAACCAGCCAGGAGAACCTTCCTGTGACAGGAAGACATTGGCCGAGGTTTCTGTCCCACCTGGTCTCACAGCATTCAGTCCCAAAGAAACACACAGAGGTCTACATCAATCATAAACTGGTTGGCCTATTAGCTCAGGCTTCTTATTAACTCTTACAACTTAAGTTAACCCATAATTCTTGTCTGTGTTAGCCACATGGCTTGGTATCATCAGGGAGGCATTCTCATCTTGTTTCCTCTGTGTCTGGCTTCCTCTGTGATGACTGCAGACCGACTCTTTCCTCTTCCCAGAATTCTCCTGTTCTCCTCGCTCCGCCTCTACTTCCTGCCTGGTTGCCCCATCTATACTTCCTGCCTGGTTACTGGCCAATCAGCGTTTTATTAAAATACAAGTAACAAATCTTTACAAGGTACAAGACCATTGTACTTCCCTCCCCTCCCCAAGTAGAGATTGAGGGATGCTGGAAGAACCAGCATCCGCTTTGATATGTTAATGGATACCTGGGTTACCCATTTGTCCATGAGTTAGAGAAACCTGTAACCTTGCTGTAAGTAAAAATAAGATGGGTGGTGTGTGAGCAGGTCTGGAGTTGCTTTCAGCCAACACACATTTGACTAAGTTTATAGAAATGGAGCCATTTTCTTTCCAAGTCATTGTTTCTCGGTGCAAACCACTGGCAGTAGAGTTTTCACATGCAGGAAGGCTGAATTCCCTTGCTCCCAAGGCTCTCATATGTGGCTCGCGTCCCTGCAGACTCAGTGTGGACATCTTTGGTCATGAATTTTCAAGGCTTAATTTTCCAGCAGTCGGAGGCTTGATAAGGGTTTCGGATTACTGTGACTCTCTGAGATAAACGTTCCCGCCTCCTCTTTATTTAGGTTCCAGATCTTTAAGGGTGATCAGAAACTTTCCATCTCTTAGAACCCCAGAGATTTGGAGGTGTCGTTGTTCCTGTGTCAACTAGGTCCACCTTGGCAGCCTTCCGTTACCACAGGCGCCTGTGAAATTCTGCAAACAAAGCTAATTTCCCGGCCCTGGAAAGGCAGCCATTTATCTAATGCAGTTGAAGGGACACTGTCACAGACTGTCAGTCATTGTAGAAATTCTTGTGGGGGATTTTAAGTCAGGTAATTAGAAACCTTCCAGGCATGGGGGTAGGGCCATCCCCCACCCGCTCCTAAAATAATTCTCAGCACAAATTTCCCTTTCGGGTTAGAAAGAAAAACTGCACCCCTACCCCCACCACCCCCGCTAGGTCACATGTCTCTGACTCTAGCAAACTTGTTCTGGGGTTTACACCACTCTGCTCTGGCCCATCCACATCCCCAGAATCCTTCCCGCTCCAGCCAGGGCACACTCTTCTACAGGTCGTGGTGGTCTCCAGCTTCCCCTGCCATTACCCTCCCCCTCACTTCCTTGCCTTCTATAGACAGCTTTGCCACATTCATGAACATTTCTGAAATGTTACAGCCAAGACCGTATTCCAGAACTGAGCCTTTCCCTTCCTTTAAGCCTTAATCGCAGTCAGGCATGGGGGAAAGAGCACGGTAGAGTGGTTTCTCCCTGCTAGGACCTCTCCCAATAGGTAACTTCAAGCCTCCTCTGTACCCTGTGAACCTGGGAGAAGCGATATGCACAGTTCTCTTGGCCACTGCGCAGGAACCATCACATAGACTCTTGTTAAGCACCACTTCTTGGTAAGAAAGTTCATGTTTCTTTAAGGAAATGAGAGGGTCCTCCAAGGACATGCACTATTTGTCTGCACACTTCCTTCGGTGGTCACATGTTTATCAAGCTGACCACTGTAATCCTTTCCTGAAGAAATGGTCAAAGCTGGCTATTGTGACCTCACCATTCCCGCTGGCCAGCCTGGAAGAGCATCCTTGGAGAATGGGGCTTGTGCTCTCTGCCCAACATGGCGCACTTTTATCCCAGCCCTGTGGAGCTTCCTCTGTCTGCCGTGATGAAATCCACAGGGTTCAGCAGCCAACTCATCAACAATGGATGTGCAGCGGGGCGCAGAGGGGGAGAGGGAAAGAGACAAAGACAGAGGAGGATTCCACACAGAAAACTCAGTCCCCGAGGCTGAGGAGATACACTGGAATCACATGAGACAGAATGAAATCAGTGGAGCTGCAGGCCAAGGCTGCGCTGGTGTTGAAATGGTTCTACACGGAGGAAGGGAGGATGGGGGCAAGAGTTTTCCCAGTGGAGGGTTTTGAGGAAAAGTACAGCCTCAGGCAGGCCGTGGAGCCTGTATTGTTGTGGATACAGAGTTAACTGAAAGAAGGTGAGGGGGGCTCTTACTAAATCAGAGTGCTATACTCTTTCTCACCTCGAGTCACTAGAGAGAACACTTTAAACTAAGAATCTTAAAGGAATGGCATGGATAGTGAAGTTCTCGGAAATAATCATAATAATAACGGTCATGATAACGTGATTATTGTTTGTGAAACTGCAAACGACAGCATTGTAGCTGAGGACCAGCTTACCCATTGTGCAGATGAGCTCGCTGGAGCTCAGAGGCCCTTGTCTCATTAGCGGCAAAGCAGTGCTGGGCTTCTTCTGCACCTGAGCGTTTAAGTGAGATCGCTGCCACTGACGTATATCCCCTGCAGGGCCAACATGTCCTGTATCTCAGAGGAGGCTAGACAGTGCTTGGAGGTGTGATGTCCTCTCAGATAGAGCTCAAAGCTGGGGTGTTGGGGGGTGGCACAGCCCACACCGGTTCTGCAAACTTTCTCAGCAAAAGAAAAGCCAGTTGCGAGCGATGGGGTATGAGCCAGACGCATAAGGCCTGTGTTTAGAGCCTTCTGTCTTCGAATCCCCAGTCACGACCTGATTAAGAAGCACAGGGGGCTGGGGGGGGGGGTCTGTTGTGCCTCAGCTGTCATCGTCTAGCCACACACCAGCTAAGCTTCGCTCCGGAGCTTACCAGCAATCTGGTTCCAATCAGATGTGTTCTGCCTGAGTAGAATAAATCACTTAGGTGATATGCTGACAAAAAGAAAAAAAAAAAAAAAAAAAAAAAAAAAAAAGGAACAGTCTGCGTGCTTGGAAAGCTTAGGAGAATTTAAATTATGTGCTGTCACTTCGGAGAGGCTCCTCTGTCCCCCACACCACCACCTCCGAATTGCCTGTGGGAGGGAGCCACGGAGCCTTGCGTGCAAGCTCTGCCATAACCCAAGGCTTAACATAAACTTCAGGCTCTCAGGTCATTGGGAAAGAACAGGTATATCCGGTTAGGTCTTTTGTGCTTGTCTGCACGCAAATTGAAAAGCGCAAGCGCGTGCAAAGCTAAACTCTTCGGAGCCTCTGGTTCCGGAGAAGGGAGGATGCCTTGGAATGGAATTTGTTCACAATCTCCCCCTCCCTCCTCCCCCTTTTTTTTTCATGGAGTGAGGGCGATAGAGCTTGTTTGCGGGACATTCTTGCGCCTCTGAGAGGCTGAGGTCAGAACGGGTGGGATGTGAAAGTGGGCCTGGTGCCAGATAGCCTGCTGGGCAGGAGGGCTGCAGAGAACCAGGGGTCAGGGCTTCGAAGGGGCATGGTTTTGTGGGGGAGGAGGCAGGGGTGCCGAACTTCAGCTGGTGCCCACACTGCCAAGTTGGCTTGGTCCTGAATGGAATTCACAGATGGAGGTGTGTTGGGAAGGGTGTGAAAGGACTCCCGAACCTTGGGGGACCACGCCCTGAAGGCCATGGTCGCCTCAGCTCCCCACTTCTCTACCTCCCCTAAGTCTGTCCTGTCCCTAAAGCCGTTCATCTCTGAGCCCTCCAGGCGGATGTCTACACTAGGAGCAGGATCCACTCTGTCTTCATGCTCTCTCCAACTGCTCTAGCGGCGACAATAGCCTTCTGTTTCAACAGTGTGCATTTGGCCCTCTCTTAGCGACATTTCTACTGTCATCAATTTTCCCACTTAGTATGGTAGACCAGCAAGAGAGTTCTTAGAACCTGGTAGATGAAGCCAAATTCCAGGTCAGCCACAATAGAGACTTGTGATTTTGATGGATAACTTCACATTTTCCTGCCTTGTTCTGTTTCTCTATAAAAGGGGGATTAGGATAATAGCTATTTCCAGCAGTTGATTGTGAGGGATTAAAGTAAAAGATTTATATCAAGCGCTTGGCACACCACCTGCCTCAAAGTGCTCAGTCTATAGTAGCACTTAATATATTATTAGTAATATATTATTATTGTCACCCTTAGTATTGTTAGCATCACTGCCAACCAAGATGCCACTGCAGTTTTAGGCTTTGGCTCAATGCCTGCTGGCCCCAATCTCAGAGTACCCCCTTCTTCTCCAGCCTACCTGACTCAGGTACCTCCGGGCTCAGAGCAACTTGGATTTGAGGACTAGATCTCTCTATTTCCTTCCTTGCCCTTCCTGGGCTTACAGGCCATCAATCAGATGGGTGGTTGCCATGGGAAGGTGTCGTCTTTCTGGTCAGACCCCTGCTGGGACCCCTCTTGAGGTGCTGCCTGAATGTACCCACACTTGTCTTAGGAGCTTGTCTCAGAACATCAGTATTTGGGACATCACTCCTTTGAGAGCCACCATGTGCCTGGCAACTTTCTACATCACAAGAAAATCAGACTGCTTGAGGCGGGGGTCCCCAAAGGGTGGTCCAGGAGCCCCGTGCCTCTGAGGCCCTCTTTTTGAGGGACCCATCAGGTTGAAACTATGATCATATCTTTTGCCAATCTCACTCTTTAGCAACTGGATGCAGAAACAGGAGAATCCAGCTGTTTTCTGTTAAATTGGAAATTAAAGAGATTTGTAAAAACACAAAGCAATGTCCTTCTGACTAAATATTTTGGTTTTGGAAAATATAATCATTTCCTTAAAAGATTTGTATTACCATGCACTATCTTTATTGTTTTTAATGGACTAATGTGTAAATATTTTTTAATTTTTTAAGCCTTCATTTCTAAAACTGTAAATATTGATAGTTATAACTCAAGATAAACAATAGTTCCTTGGACTCTAGTAATTTTTCAGAGTATGAAGAGGTCGTGAAAGAAAAATGTTAGAGAAATATTGAGTTAAGCTTTTGGCACCGTGACCCATGAAGTCACGGTTTTGCTCCTCTCCTCCTGAATAAACCTGTCACCTCTGGGGACTGGAAGAGTGTGAACTTTATGAGGATTTCAATATAATGGGTTTGAGTGTAGCAGATCTAGCTACAAAGCCTTCGTTTTTAAGTTCACACCAACCCTCTCATCTTCTAGCCACTGTTTTAAAGAAAGCGTTGTAATGCTCACTCAAGATTTGTCCGGAAATTACAGACTTTAGGTTGTACCAGCAAAAGATTAAAGATATCCCAGGTCGGGAGAGGAGGGGAGAGCTTGATTCACGTTCACCACTGGAACAAAGATGGTTGCTTTTTGGAGTCTTAGGCTCCTGTAGGGAGTCACCTTATCTGGCCATGGAGGGCACTTGTATGGCCCAGATCCTTAATAGACTTATGAGAGAAGCCTATACGTGGTGTGAGGTTGGAAGGGAGAGGCTTGCCAAGTCTTGGTGATGAACAGGAAGTCAATGATGGCTTGCTTACTGGTATAGTAGTGGTGGCCTTTGGAGTCGGCTCACCTGAGTTCAA
>NC_022029.1:36551003-36570149 GCF_000317375.1 Microtus ochrogaster
AAACCTCTTTATGTTTCCCCGCTTTGTGTATTTTGTGCTAGCAACACAAAGTGGACTCATTGCCACCTTCCTTTACAACCCACATGACTCTAGACAAACACACAAAAAACAAAACAAAACAAAAGAAACCTTTATGTATAAAATAGGCTAACATAAATCTCTTGAGGGTGCTTTGGAGAAATATGAAGCAAGATTTAAACACAGAGGACAATGTCCATCACTTGGGGGTACAGTGGGAATCTAGTTCCTTTCCTTTCTCTGTCTCCAACTAGTTTTATTGTTTGGGGGGATGCTAAGAGAGTAGCCCGAGGAACACAAGCCCCAGGCCCTGTCTTATGATTATGATTATGACATAAGAGGAACAACTTCATACTTGGGCATAGTGGCCTGTATGTAGAGCTCAAAATGTTGGTGTGTGCCTTTCTTGTTCAATGATGTATGCAATTTGATTTTGTCCTCTTTAATCTTCTGAAGGAAACCCAGGCTAGTACTCACATAGCCTGGCAGTAAAAGAGTACAGAAATAAGTCCTCTGCTAGTGGAGAGTCCCTTACATGTCCCTGTGGTAGCTCATACCCCAGAGAGTCCACTGGGATGTGGCTGGACCTCAGAGGACTCCAGGCACAGGCACATCCCTACTGCATGAGGCGTCCCTGAAACAGGAGAGCAAGAATCGAAAGGACATGGCTGCTGGCTGGATGCCCCGACCAGCCCCAAGCAGGTCACAGTGCCAGGTTGTCCAAGCTTGGATGCTAACAAACCCATCCCTCTTCACTTAAATTCTTAAAACGGATGACCCAGCGGGGACTGACTCAGCACAAGGGGGGAAAAGAAAATTGGAGGTTAGTCAGTGCCAAAGTACAGACTGTTGCTTGTAATTTTTCCAGTTTGGACTGGGAAGGCTTCTGGCCACTTTCCTCCCTGGTATTCAGGAGGGAGAGCTGAAGATCTCCATGCCCTGTTTTCTGCTGCAGGCACCTGTGACAGGATCATGGTATGGCTGTCATATGGGTCATACGTCCCATGTCTCCAGTCATGTGCATTTCTTCCCAGGGCTGGAAGAGAGGCAAGCGGATGAACCTTCTAGAAAGCAGCTCAGTACTGCTCGTTGGTGTCCATCCTCAGCATGGCCCCACAACACACCCTTGAGTTTTCACCCAGTCTAGCTCCCTTATCTTTGTTGCCAAGGACGGTTGAGTACTACCCTGGAGCCTTCTGTCAGCTCTGGGCTGCAAAACACACCCATCAAAGTCAACAGAGAGCCTGGACAAGAGCCTCAGAAGGAGGAAGCCAGCATGGTCCCTCCAGGGGCTTTTGGGAGCGAGCACACAGCTCCCACAGAGGCAAGCCCGGGTCAGGTAAGATGGGATAAGATAGGGTGAGGAAGAAGTGCCGCAAAACCACCAGCTGGAGTTGGTGGAAATCACAGGTTGGCCCCTGCTGCTGAGCCTGTCTGCCAAGAGTAAGTCGGCTGGGCGAGAGCCTTTTAAAGGCTGCAGCAAATGGCCTCCCACAGAACAGCGACAACGGATGCTGTCTGAGTGGCTGCCACGGGACAGACACCAGTCTAGAAGCTTGGCATGAGCTCGCTCGTTCATCCTCACACAGCTCTGGGAACCAGTTCCTGCTGTCATTGCCATTTTACAGACATCTAAACTGGGCCTAGAGGAATGACGTAAAACAGGGAAGCCACTCAGCTCTACACGAAGAGCAGCATTCAGACCCTGGGATTTTGGCTGGCACTCAGTGCAGTACCTAAGAAAGATACTACCCAGAAACTCAGGGTTCTGAGTCTGGGCTGGCAGGAGTTGGCAGGTGGCTGAGCAGTTACTGTCCTAGTAGCTGTCACACAGAGCTGACAGACTAGGTGCTTATTCCTGTGACAGAGAATAAAGCACTCCTTTGAGACCATGGTTGGCAGCTCAAAAGTAAAGAAGTCGTAAGAGTAGGCATAATACTGATACCACTATCGCTACTGGTTGATTTTTATTGAGAGTTCATTTTGTCATGCACTATAATAATTGATTTTCTCATTCACTCCTCATCACCACTTATCGTGGTTGGGATCTTATTTTTTTTAGACCCTAACCTTAACCCTAAACTGGGGAAACTCAGGCTCAGGAGTGCTTAACAGACCTAAAGCCACTATTTATATAAAGAACCCAGCCTTAGACCCATGAGTGCCAACCTCCTGATGAGTGGCGTGTTGGATGCATGGCTTCTAGTGTCCTGTAAAGCTTTAGAAGATCTTGAAAGGCATCTGGGCCTGGGCCAGCGGGGGGGTATGTGAAGAACTGTAATTATTTTAGAGTGGGTCTGTGCGGGGTGCTGCTGCTTCTCTCCCCAGACTCCGGGAAGCCTCCCTTTGGGATGAGGAGATCTGGAATCCCCCCTTCTATTGTTTCACCGTCTTGAGCCTGGGGTTTTCCTCATTTGTCAGGAGGGAAAGATCTTCTGAACCCAGGCACATATCTCCTTTGAAATAAGAACGAGTTTGGAAGACAGCTGATATTTGTAACTTTGTGTCCGGTGTTTGCAGAGCTAAGTTAAAGTAACAGGGCTCTGTAGGGGGAGCAGTGAGTGCTCTGGCCACAAGCTACCTGGGACAGAACTCAAGAGCTGTGAGCATGCACCTAGCAGGCCTTTGCAGGAGGTAATCGGGTGAAGTTATTCTATATGTCTGGGTAAGCTTCAACACTTGCAGATACCTACAGAAGCAGGAGAAGCGAACTCACTGGAGTCAATAGTATCAGAGTCAAGGACAGCACAAATGATCACCTAAGTCATTACTTAGGGTTAAACCATGTCAGAACTGTTCTCCAGGGTCGTCTAAAAGCAGTAGCTCTACATCTTCCTTTGAAGTCAACACTGCTCAGCTGGAAAAGGTCACCACATAGTAATAATCTGAATAAGATCTATTCATATATGTGTGTGTGTGTGTATGTGTGTGTGCGTGTGTGTATGTGTGCGCGTGTGCGCGCAAATAGGTAGAAGGTCCAGGGTTTCTACTCCTGGGGTCTGGGAAGCAGTGAGAGCATCTTTCCAGTTGTTCTGTGTCATCTACTGGTTGGCTCTTGCAGCAGGAATCTACTTATGGACTGTGCAGGCATGCTTTAAGAATGTGTTTCTGGGGCTGGGGTGATGCTCAGCTGGATGTCCAAGTCCCCGTGGTCCAATGCCCTCTTCTGACACACATGCATATATGCATAAATAAAAAGCTTTAAATGTCTTATCTCATCAAAACAGAAAATAATAAAATGTGTATAACATTGTGATTATAGGATATTGTAAGAGCAGAGCACAGTGCAAACCATGGCCCAAAGCTCATTGTCTTGAAAAAATCAAGAGGAGGCCACAGTCACCTGGACATAGACAGGTTCTTCAAATGCTTTTACTGTCCTGAGCTAGTCTCCATTTTTCAGGGTTGACAAAAGCATAAATATGGTTTTTCTAAACAAATGCAATGACACATTTCCTTCTAAATATTTATCTTAATAACCATGGCTCCATGCAGCCTCTTGGGCCTCATCAGGGCTGCTTCATTTTGCAGGAGATAGTAAATATTACAAACTGTCATAAGTGGTAGAGGGCAGAGAATAAGTGTCTGTGCAGTGTTCAGCCCTAAATGCCTGAAGCACACCAGCTCCCTCCAAGGCTCAGGGAACCAGAGAAGGGGTAGGGAGAGTGTAAGAACTAGAGCTTACTAGTTCTTACTAGGAAGGCTGTTGCCAAACAACGTGTCTGGATAGAACAGGGGCTGTTGGACTTTTGTTGAAATCACAGCAGCTGTGGTTTGCCTGGACAAGACCTACACAAGATGAAGCCAAGTAACATCACAGCACGGACGTGGCTGGGACTTTGGCGCTCTCTCTCTCTCTCTCTCTCTCTCTCTCTCTCTCTTTCTCTTTAAACTTGCATTGATTCCTTGTGGATATCACATCATGCATTCTGATTCTACTCATCTCCCCATCCCCTCTCATCATCCCTCTGCCCTTGCAACACCCCCAAACAAAAAGCAATTTTAAAGAAAAACAAAAAAAGTAAAGAAACAAAACAGAAAGAAAAACTAAACAGAAAGGGAGAGAAGGAGAGAGAGAGAGAGAGAGAGAGAGAGAGAGAGAGAGAAGACTCTTGTACTGAAAGCTGTAGTGTGGCCCGTTGAGTCACAGTTAACCCTTTAGTCCGTTCATCTCTTCTTGGAAGTGTTCATTGCCACAAGCCATTGGTCTGTCTTGAAGCCCCTGGCTTCTGGCTTCCGACACACCACCAGCAAAGAGCTCTCATGGGGGCTCCTCTTGAATATCCTGTTGTCTGTGTCATGGAGATCCTGCTGTTTTGAATCTGTAGGCTCATCCCCTTACATGCTCCAACATTCATAGATTCGGTGGATGTTGGGGTAGTCAACTCATAGCCCTGGTTCTGGGCTAGGTCAGCCTGCCAGCTTTCCCTCATTGTCACTAACGGTGGGGCAAGCTCTCCATCACTGCCTGGCTCTGGGGTCACGAGAGTGGGAAAGCTGGCCCTGAGCTTCACTAGCTGTAGCCCACAAGACAGTGGGCTCTGTGCCCATCTAAACATCTGGACTGCACACTAGAACTGACCCTGCTGTTGGGGACATGGGTGAGCCAGCCCTGGGGGAGTGAGAGCAACAGAGCTGACCTCCCCATTTGGGCACGGATAAGGGGATGATGCCCTCCCCCTTTGCCCCTTGTTTCCTGTGGCAGGCCAAAGGACTGGTTGGAAAGTTCTCACAAGAGTAAGAGAACTAGCCCTGCCTGTCACCAGCTGCAGCCCCGGGCACAGGAGAATGGTCCTACAACCCACCTGGGCCAAAAGGTAGAGCTGGCCATGGTGATGTGTGGAGTGTGGGTGACCTGAATCTGGAGACTTGAGAGCGGGACAACTGGCCCAGCTCCTTGCTTCAGGCTGCATTGGGTGAGGTAGGGGATGCAGTGAGTGGGGACTCTTGATGTCCAAGCCCTAGCTGAGCAGCTATTGGTAGCCTATGGCCGCTTTAGGATGAGCAGCCAGTATTCTTCAGGAGAGTGGCCCTTAGTACGCTGCCCATGCTCTTGTGGATGGCTCTGTGATCATGTACAACCAGACAGCACTAATTGGCCTCAGTGGGTTATTCAGAGAGAGGGAGGGAGGGAGGGAGAGAGGGAGGGAGGGAGAGAGAGATAGAGAGAAAGTTGGGAAGGTATTGTGAAGGATTTCAGACCAAGTTGGAGGAATGGAGTTGGGGGTTGCAGATGATAAAAATACATTGTAACCGTGTATAAATTTCTTAAAGAACAAATAAAAAATAGTACACACTTAAAAAACCAAACAGAGCAAAACAAAACCAAAAAAACCCCAAGAGTATCAACATGGCCTCCAGGGCTAGAAAATTATCCTCAAGCTGTAAGATGTGTTTGGGAAGAATAAATGTAAAGTTTATATTGAGAAAAATAAAACATTGGTTGAAAATGGGCAATTCAAGGCTGCGCCAGCTCTCAGGTGTGGTCTCACAAGGTGAGGGTGCTTCTCCATCGCGACCTCAGCCAAGTGTAACTATTCTAACCGGAGGCACTTAGAAAGGACAGGACAGCAGACCTGGGATATGTTCAGTTCCAGGCATTTGCTTCAACAGGAATATTAAAAACTCACATTGTCCAGGTAACCCAGACGCTAGACACAATGCTTGAAACCAGGTTATTCAAATGTTGAGTAAGGGACCAGGACATTGTGTAAGTGATGGAGAATAGTTCAGAGGCAACATGGCGGCTCTCCTCAGGCATGCCACTTGAAAGGTATGTTCATTCAGATGGATGTCAAAGAGTAGCTCGAGGTTTATTATACTTTAACAAAGTTCATTCTGGAACTTTCTTGCTTCTGAAAAGAGCCTCTTAGTATCCAGAACTTTCTCGCTAAAGAAATGGAAAGGCCGTAGCGTCTTTAATAGCAGAAGGGGTGAATTCCATTGAGGTCAAGGCCAAAAAAATGCTAACATGTAATTATCCAGCTCTTATGTTCTCTCTGGGATTATGAAGGAAAAACAGCCACTTAGGTTATTTAACTACCAATTATTTTTTTTCAAACCTTGGGCATGAGTACAACTTTTTTTTTTCAAGCCTGAATTTTTATCTCATTGTGGTAAAAGAAGAAAACTTGGGAGAAAAAAGACAAATATAATATCAAAATTAAGAGGCTAAATGAACAAAAATAAAAGCCTGGCCCTGAAGCTGGGATCTGCTGTTCATTTTCCCAGAGCCAAGTGTACATTCTCTCTCTCTCTCTCTCTTTTTTTTAAATGGGAACTTTGTTGAAATATATATTTTCTTAGTAACCTAGTAAGCACTTAACTTTAGAAAAGGAAAACAAAAAACAATATCCCCCGTTTTTCTACAGAGTTTCATGTGAAGTCAAAGGATCAGGGGGAACAGGGCCTTTATTCCCCCTGCTCTTGTCTGAAAGGCACACTTCAGAACTGGACCAGGCTGTGGCAGAACCCCAGAGGATAGATGCGCAAAATCAACCATAGACCATGGCATCCTTTCTTTTCCCATGGCCCCATTGCTGTGCCCAGTTGTTCTAGTCAATGGCTGGAACACTAGATGAAATGATCACAAAGTTTAATATTTAGACCGACTAGTTTGCATTCTGCTCCCTTTCTTTTTTCTTAGTCTCTCTTTCCCCTACTCCTCCTCTTATTTTCTTTGCTCCCACTTTTCTGCCCCCATCCTGGTCTGCTCTTTACTCTTCCATGAGAAAGAAAAGGGTTCAAAGAAAGTAGAAAGTATGTGGGCATGGGTTTGTATGGGGTGTGGGGTGGGCAGAGAGGCCAGGGTGTATGTAGCTCAGTGATAGGACACTTGTATGGCATGTGTAAGGTTCTGGCTTCCGCCCTTCAAATGGAGGGGGAAAGGAAGAAAGAAGAGAAGGGGAAAGGAAGGAAGAGAAGGAGGGAGGGAGGGAGGGAGGGAGAGAGGAAAGGAGGGGAGGAAGGAGGGAGGGAGGGTGAAAGGGAGATAGAGTTACAGATAGAACTGCAAGGTAGGGAAATTGGAGAAAAGTTTGCCTTAGAGGAAAGGAGACACGGAAGCTGGAAATGGACCCAGGGAAAGGGAAAATGAGACCCAAGAACAAAGGGGAAGAAAAAAGGCCCTAAAGGAAGGCAGCCGAGAAAAAAGGAGGAAGTGAAGTGGCTGGGGAGGCTGTTGTTGGTACAGGCAGCTACAGGGTCACTGCACCAACTGCTGTGTCTATGTCTTGGAACCTTGAATGGGAGATGTGAGAGGATTCTGAGAACAGAGTCAGGATTCTGTGCATGGATGGAAAGATGGGGTGGATTGTGGTGCCTCCTTATCTTCCTGGTGTTTTGCCCGTCTTTCTTTTTCTGATGATAAAACAAGTTCTGAACTATCGTGTGAAACCCAAACACCAGCCTGGCCTTTCAGAGCCCTTCTAGGACCTTGGAAGAGATGCTTTCCTTCTCTCAGGGTTTCCAATGGAAGGCTGCCCATGGCCAGTTTCCCCGCCCAGCATGTGGAGGAATTAGAAGAACGAAAATCAGCAGAAGTAGAGGCAAGAAAGAGCCGCTTTGCCTGGGTTGTTCCAGGCTGTGAGCAGTTTTAACTAATCCTCTGAGCTGGTGCATTTTTGCCCTGTGTAAACTTCAGCTGGGTCTTGGAGTCAATACACTATGAAGCATTTAAAAAAAACACACTTTAAACTGGGCGGTGGTGGCGCATGCCTTTAATCCCAGCACTCGGGAGGCAGAGGCAGGTGGATCTCTGTGAGTTAAAAGCCAGCTTGGTCTACAAGAGCGAGTTCCAGGACAGGAACCAAAAGCTACGGAGAAACCCTGTTTTGAAAAATAAAAAAACAAAAAACAAACAAAAAAACAAACAACAACAACAACAACAACAAAAAACCCACAAAAACCCCCACTTTAAACCATTCTCTAACTTAACTGCTCTTCCTGAAAGTTAGTTTCAGGAAAGAAAAAAACAAAAAGAAAATAAATCAAGTTTGAGATTTCAGAGGGCAAGATCCTTCACCCTTTCTGTTTTGTTGACTGAGAGGGGATTTCTAAGCTAGGATCCACAGGTTGGCTGAGAAATTCTGATGGTTATCCCAAAGCCCCAACACGGATGCTTGGCTAAGAGAGAACAGAACCCCATTTTGAGATGGATTAGGAATATATATCAGTACTTTGGATGGATCTATCTATATACCTATCTACATTTATGCTAAAGTTTTAATTGAAAACTAAGTAGTCAGCCCCTTCGGTGACATTTGTACTAAAAAAAAAAAGCCTGGAAGAGACTGAGACCTGATGATGGTGCACTATGGCCAGTCACATCAGTGTCTATGTCTTCTTTGATAAGATCCTATCTCCCTGACAGCATTGGTCCAAGTGGTTCCTCTACAATTTGAGACCCTGTTCTAGCACAGGAGCTGTGCCCAAGGACAACATTTTGCTGTGGCAGGCAGGCAGGCGTGCACACGGTGATCTAAAAGCTACCCAGCATTTGTTAAACAGGAGTTCTAGCCTTGCTTTATATTTTAAAGCAGCAGTTGACTTGGCTTGAAGGCAGCTTCCACCTTCTCTAATTCTGGCAGAGATGCTGTGAGATGCGCTCGGAATGTGCACCAGCCGGTTGTAGATTCTTATCTCCTAACCTAGTGCTTTGGTGGGAGCCTAGGTCGCTAGTCAGGGTCCTGCAAAGCTGAATATCAAAAGTTGCTCCACACCTCCTTTGGAAGTAAGGTTTGCACGTGTCTCCAAAGAGTGCTGTGTGCTCCTTTAATTCCTCAGTGTCGTGCTGGTGCCTAGTGGGAACTTCTAGGCACTGGGAGCAAAGAACATGCTGCATTGTGGCCTCTCCTGGTACGTTCTGCTCTAAGGGACTGTGGCCATGGCTGCCCCCTTCCTTCTTCCTCTTCTCAGGAGCTGGGATAATGCTCTTGGAGGGCTGGCTTTCCTGCTAACTGAACTGTGATCCCAAATAAACCTATTTTCTTCTGTAAATGGGCCAGTCTCGAGCCTTTTGTTACAACATGAGAAAAACAAAGACAGACACGTTGGAGTAGTGCAGCTCTGAGAAACCAAGGCTTATTATTAAACTAGTGCTCTTGCCCCCCCAGGCGAACTTCATCTCTGGTCTGAGTACTTGACCGTGGTGTCTATAAAATCCCATTCAGAAAATAGCAGAAGTTACCGAAAACACTTATAAAAAGGCATTTTCTTAGCAGGCCAGGCATTTCATTCACAGATGTTAGACACTTCTTCAGACACCTTCGTTAAGTTTCTTTAGAATGTACTCAGTTATCCCAGCGTCATCTGTGAGGCACCTCCCACTGGCCTCTCTCATAAATGCCAATTTAAGTGTAGTAAGCATACCTTTTCTTTGTGAGTCTTTCAACCCTCGGCCATGAACAAAGAGCATCAGATTCTTCCGTCTGATTGAAAAGGTATTGTATTTATTATGCGTGTGTCTGTGTGTTCTGGTGGGGAAGTCTAAGGATCACTTGTTTACGTTGGTTCTCTCCTCTTACCTTGTGGGAGCCAGGCATCCAGTTCAGGTGGTCATGCTTGTTGGTCAGAGCACTCTGTTGTTGAGCCTCTGGCTAGCTCTTGGCTGATTAAAAAAAACCTATCTATATTTATATATTATATAAATTATATATGATATATATATTATTTATTTTTAACAGGAAAGACAACTTTGGGCCTCTTAAGTATGCTTTTACTCCGTATAAACCTGTATGAGGAATTTGGAGTGGGACTTTGGGAGTTCAAATCCTGTCTCCACCTCTAGAGAACTGTGTGACTTGAGTCCCATAATCTCTCTGAATCTGTTTTTGTAAAAGAGACAATAACACAGCATTGGGAGTGGGTTGCCCGGGGATCACACCAATGGTCTGGAGCTACAATTCCTGCTTGATTAACGAGTAGCAATCTATCTCTTCTACGGCTGGCCCTTTCCAGAGCCTGGCAGAAACCTTGTTCTCACAGGTGTTTTGAAAGTACGATTCTATGCCTTAACCGGTAGGAACAGGAGCAACTGCTTCCAGGACCTTGAGTCACCCTGGGAAGCGTCCCCATGGTCCGCAGCCACGCATTTGGCAACCAGGCTGCGGGAACGAGGGTCGAGAAGCCAGCTGCGATCGAGCATCCTTCGGGCAGGCCCTGCGGGCGCAGCTGTGCGTGCGTCGCCAAGGGTGGTGGCGGCAGGCACCCCGCCCTTGGCCGCCGCCTCGGCGTGTCAGGTGGCGTGAGAAGCGCGGGAGGGGCGGCCGCGAGCAGCGCCCAGGGAGATGACTGGAGCCCTATTTCCCAGAAGCGGCGCACGCAAGGCACAGCTCCGCACGCAAGGGGGAGGTGACAGCAGAAACTTTTCAACCCGAACGTTCGCAGGCTTGCAGAGCTGCCTCCTCCTCCCACTCACCGCCCCCTCTTAGGTCTCGCACTCCAGAACTGCCTCAAGCTTGGCTCAGAGCCTGAGTGCGACCAGAGCGCATCCAGCAGGTGGCGTGGCCCTTATCTTTTCAAAGCGGGAACCCTCCAGGCCTGCCTTGCTTTGTGTGCCGCCGAAGGGTGGTCCGCGCCTGGAGCGGTAGGGCAGCCGCTTTCAGGGTTTCCTGATCTCGCCAGCAGAGGTGGAAAGAGATCTGTGCACACAAAGGGCCACGACTGTAGGGCCAAATGGTTTGCAAAACCTTAAGATAAAAATAAATGCCAGACAAACCGTCTCAAACCAAGCTACCCCGGTACCTAAAAAATGACAAGTTTCCTTTTCTGGCTTGGTGCATAAGGATCATGAGCAAGGCACCAAGCTCGAGTCACCTGGAGAAGGAGGGCGTGCTCATGGGTGCTTTCTGCTCAAGCGCGCAGAAGAGTGGGAAATTCTGTCCCAAGCTCGGTTCTGGGAATTCGTGGGGTCTTGACTGGGGGATAACTGATGACAAGCCCTTATCGCCACGGGAAAACTATTCAAGGAGGCTTCCAACGAAACTGCCAGCTACATTTTCAGAACGGTCCGAGCACGCGGAGCGGACTTCCCATTGAACCATCCTTGGGTCACCCCGAGCGTGGACATGAGACCTGAGAATCCGAGTCCAAGTCCCAGACTTTCACGGCGCCCCGCCCCTCACGCCCCACCCCTCAGGGTCCCGTTTCCTCTCTACCCAGCCCTTAAAACCCCGGGTAGAGGGATGGCGCGTGTCACCTCTGGGGTGCGTTGCAGACACCTCTGCGACGCCAGCTTGAAAGTCTCCCTCAGCCTAGGATTTGACTCCAGTTTACCAACTCGCCCATCTCAAGCGCAGCTCCAACTCCGTGAGAAAGCCCCGACTTTGCAGAGCCCCAGGTGCAGTGGAGCTCGGCAAACTTGAGACACTTTTTCCTTCCTTTCCTCCAACCCAATCCAAGTTTAGGTTCTGACTGAGCCAAGAGTGGGTGCTAAAGCAGCGGGCATCAGGTGTCTGCCTCCAGGTCCCTGGGGGGACTCTCAGGTTGAAGTCTTGCCGTGGGCAGAGGCTTCAGGGCTTCTCCCAGAGCCGGTTGTTCTGCAGCGCTGGAAAACCACGCTTCATCGCAGGTCAGTCTGTCTGCGGAGCCACCTTCCTGGGGCCTCTTTAGACCAGCTCTTGAAAGTCAGGGGTCCGGGGTGTTAGGCACTTTAAGAGAAACCTGCCTCTGTGTCTGCCACTGGCCTTGTGTCGGAATTCCGGGAACCGTTAGGCGGTTGGGGATTCAGAAGCTGGCCTGTTTCTGCCCGAGGCTGGGTTGGGTATGGAAGGGTATCTTAAGCATCTTGTCCAGAAAGCCATCCTTGACCGAGGTAGGCACCGCCTCCTCTCTATTCAACAGGGTTCTATAGTCCCATGCTGATGCTGGGACCCATTCTTCTCTCTCTCTCTCTCTCTCTCTCTCTCTCTCTCTCTCTCTCTCTCTCTCTCTGCACATCTGAGTGTCACGTTTTGCCTTTGTGTCCCCAGCATGGCCACCAGCCTTAGGGCAGACAGCCCGCAGCAGCTGAACCCGTTGTCTACCCAGCAGACCACACTTCTGCTACTCCTCTCTGTCCTGGCCGCTGTGCACTTGGGACAGTGGCTGCTGAGACAGTGGCGGCGGAAACCGTGGTGCTCGCCCCCGGGTCCTTTCCCGTGGCCACTGATCGGAAACGCGGCGTCTGTGGGCCGGGCGTCGCACCTGTACTTCGCTCGCCTTGCGAGGCGCTATGGTGACGTTTTCCAGATCCGTCTGGGCAGCTGTCCCGTGGTGGTGCTGAATGGCGAGAATGCCATCCACGAAGCCCTGGTGCAGCAGAGCAGCATCTTCGCCGACCGGCCGCCCTTCGCCTCTTTCCGCGTGGTGTCTGGCGGCCGCAGCCTGGCGTTCGGCCCCTACTGCGAGCGCTGGAAGGCGCAGCGACGCGCGGCCTATGGCACGATGCGCGCCTTCTCCACGCGCCACCCGCGCAGCCGCCGCCTCCTTGAGGGCCACGCGCTGTGCGAGGCGAGAGAGTTGATTGCGGTCCTGGTGCGACGCTGCTCAGGCGGTGCGGTCCTGGATCCGACGCAACCGATCATCGTGGCCGTGGCCAATGTCATGAGCGCCGTGTGCTTCGGCTGCCGCTACAACCACGATGATGCCGAGTTCCTGGAGCTGCTCAGCCATAACGAAGAGTTCGGGCGCACGGTGGGCGCGGGCAGCCTGGTGGATATGCTGCCCTGGCTGCAGCTCTTCCCTAACCCGGTGCGCACCACCTTCCGCGAGTTCGAACAGCTCAACCGCAACTTCACCAACTTTGTCCTGGACAAGTTCTTCAGGCACCGCGAAAGCCTGGTACCCGGAGCTGCTCCCCGTGACATGATGGACGCCTTCATCCTCTCCGCAGAAAAGAAGGAGGCCGGGGGAGCTGGCGACGGTCCCTTCGGGTTGGACTTGGAGAACGTGCCGGCCACTATTACGGACATCTTCGGAGCCAGCCAGGACACCCTCTCCACTGCGCTGCTCTGGTTGTTCATCCTTTTCACCAGGTAAAGCCTCCAGGAGGGATGGGTCAGTCCTTGCGCTTTTCTCCTTTGAAAAGGGGCGTGTGGCTAAAAGGTCACTAGCTGGGCGCGGGGTTTGAGGTTTCACCCTGCCCCACCCCCCATTCCTTAAAACTGAGATCTCAGGGAAGATAAGTCCCAATCAACGGGGCCAATTGCGATCCCTTCCCCACCTAGCGTTGCCAGCTTCTTTAGCGTTGTCTCTGTCCCTCCCCCCTCCTCTTGTGACTGGAAACAAATTTATGAAGAGCCCTTGCCCGCAAAAACAAGATCTTTTTGTCATGTGCGGCAGATCAATCTTGATTCTTCTGTGGCTCAATAGAAACAGAATTGGATCCGTTCCAAGGTTAAGGAGGCGCAGTAGAATGTTAACTAAACAGGGCGGCGTACGGCTGGCACTTCCGAGGCTGTCCAGCCCCAGCCTTAACACTCAGCTACCGGACAGGGTTTTGTTACCAGGTAAAGGAAGCCAGCATAGGCAGGCCCTCAGAGGACAACCTGAGAATAAGGTTTACCCGAAGGCTGACGCAAAGAAAGTAGGCGACAGCATCTAGAGAGGAGTCTCTGGCACCGGGGCCATCCTAATCTCTGGGCCAGGGCACAGACCTCTACAGTCCTGCAAGGCTGCTTGCAAGGATTAAGAAGTCTCCCCCACCTCCGCTGTCAGGTGATCTAAGCAAATGAATCCTTTGTGAGAATTTGAAGATCACCTATTGTTTACCTGAAATTCTGATTTAGCCTGTATTTTATCTGGAAACCCTACTGCGTTTCTTAGCACTTAAGAGATACTGAATATGCGTGGCCCTCCGAGTTTAGCAGAAAGAGTCCGCTGCCTGTTGGGATTTACACAATTCGTATTTCTTTAGATGTTCTACGTCACATTTTTACTATATTTAAAATAACTTTTTAGTAGTAAAGTCAAATTGTGGAAACATATATTGGAAATATTGCGACCTAGGGGCAAGGGAGGCCGAAACAGAAGAAAGGGAATTCAACCCAAGATCAGGAAAAAGGCCTTGGAGTTGGGTCCCCAGGTCTCTCCCATTCCAAAATAAGTGTGTACCCTTTTTTTGGGGGGGGGGGAGGATCTGTATTGAGCTGTATAAGCAGCTTTTCATGTGTTCCAAAGAAATAAAAATAATTTTGGGGTCGTAGCCAGTTAAAGATGACATTATTTTTTCTTTTTCATGAAGAGGCAATATAATCAGCGGGCAAATTACAATGCCTTTTAGAGTACAAATTTCACTGACGCAGCGGGTTGATCCACTCCTATAATAGTGTCTGCGTTCACACTACAGGGTGGACTAGTAGCTGTTGGTGGGAGGGTTTGGTCCATGCGGTCAAAATGCTTACCATTTGGCCCTTCCTGGGAAGATTTGGGAAGTTCTGATTTTAGCATCTCTCAGTATTTGAACACCACTTAAACGGTCGCTGCAGCCGTCCTCCACCCCCATTCCTTCGGAGTCTTCCGTTTAAACTTCCCGGGCGGTTAGCATTGATTTTATTATTTTTTTTCTTTCGAAACGATTTTTAAGCTTTATTTGTTTTGACATATATGAAGGTTTTGCCCAAGTGTATGTCTGAATATCCAGCGCATGCCTGTTGCCTGAAGAGGCCAGGAGGGCGGATCCCTTGGGACTGAAGTTACAAACTCCAGTTAGTGGTCACGTGTGTGCTGGAAATTATCTCAGGAAGTCTGCATGATCAGCTGGCGCCCTTAACCACCAAGGCATCTCTCCAGCCTGGATTTTAGTGATTTTGAAGGCTACATAATATCTTGTACTAATATTGTACATATGTAAAATCAGTTTTGAGCTTTAGTATTGTGGGTTTCGACTACATTTTAAGTATTGTTATGATTATATATTATACCAATAAGTTATTTTCTGAAAGGAGGATCCTAGGGATAAATAATTGGGTTTAAAAATGAAGGACCAAGGGATTGTTGCCTTATATAGAGTTTACTGTGCTTTGTCTTCCAAAAGAACTGTCCCAGTTTCTATCAGCAACACTGCAGAAGTAACACGTGTACCCCCATCTGAAAAACTGGGGCCCTGCTCTTTAAATTGAAGAAATATGTAGCTTTATCTATCAGGAGACCAATAATGCTTCATAACATAGGAATGATGGGGAGGGGGGAGGAAGGATGGGGGACAGAGAAAATATATAGCTTAATAAAAACAATAAAAATAAAGTAAAAAATAATTAAAATTAAAAAGAAACAGCTACCTGTGAAATTTTCAATTTAATTTTATATGCCTTAGTGCCTTTAACTATTAAATAAACTGCATATGTTTTCATAAAAAAAAAAAAGACAATGAATTGCCTCAAGATCTAAGGGAAGGAAAAGAGTCTGCTTTCAGGGCAGCATTTTAACTTTTGTGGGCCTGGGGTTCTTTCGCCTATGTAGACTTCTCTAGAAACACACTGAAAAAATACCTTATGACTACATTGGTATAAAATGAATATGTGAAAAGTGTGTTATGTGGGCTGCTACTCATAAGTCCATTTGTTTAGGTCTACAGGCTTTACAAGAGAGACAGATATTTCCCTGGTGTCTAAACTGTATTGTGGGCCTAGGCGCTGTGCCCAGCCAGGACATAAGTAGGTCTGGCCAGTAGCGTGCATCTTTAGACTGTAAAAACTTAAGGGTTTTATCTTCTCACAATGGGAAATAAATCCTAGGCCATAAGAGGCTTATTACAGAAAAAAATAAGATTGTTGTTGTTTAACTTGCAATATTGAGAGAGCGAAATTAGCCTGTTTTTTTTTTTATTTCTTTCAGAAATTGTAATTCAGTCACAGACCTAGATAGTTTGTGGAATTAGAGTAGAGTTGCGGTGTGCTGTAGGTGAAAGGTAAATTAAACTAATTGTGTTCTCTCTCTCTCTCTCTCTCTCTCTCTCTCTCTCTCTCTCTCTCTCTCTCTTTCTCTCTCATCATTTTTCATACTGTAATTCAAACAGATACCCTGATGTACAGGCCCGGGTGCAGGCTGAGCTGGACCAGGTTGTTGGTAGGGATCGTCTGCCCTGCATGGATGACCAGCCCAATTTGCCTTATGTCATGGCTTTTCTTTATGAATCGATGCGATTCACCAGCTTCTTGCCTGTCACCATTCCTCACGCCACCACTGCCAACACCTTTGTCTTAGGCTACTACATCCCCAAGAACACGGTGGTTTTTGTTAACCAGTGGTCTGTGAATCATGACCCAGCCAAGTGGCCCAACCCAGAGGACTTCGATCCAGCCCGATTCCTGGACAAGGACGGCTTCATCAACAAGGAACTAGCCAACAGTGTGATGATTTTTTCGGTGGGCAAACGGCGGTGCATCGGCGAAGAGCTCTCTAAGATGCTGCTGTTTCTCTTTATCTCCATCCTTGCTCACCAGTGCGACTTCAAGGCTAATCAAAACGAGCCCTCAAACATGAGTTTCAATTACGGCCTGACCATTAAGCCCAAGTCATTTAAAATCCACGTGTCTCTCAGAGAGTCCATGGAACTCCTTGATAGTGCTGTTCAAAAGCTGCAAACTGAGGAGGCTCGCCAGTGAGAAGCCAGGGTAGCAGAGATGTTACAAGAAGATCTGACTCATTACCTGGGGAGGGAAATAGGGCTTTTTTTTCCCAGTTCCAGTTTTGGTATCACTTCTCTGAGTGAGCAGAGGCTAAGTGGCCTGAAGGTGAGGCATGTTTACCAGTTCATGGCTCCTCATGTGTATCGGCATAAATGAATTTAGACAGATTGTAATAATATATACAGCTTTAATGGGGAAATAGACTTACAGAACCACCGGTTCCCACGGAGAACAGGGAAGCAGAGAGAGCGGTGGGACTCATGCTTGCTAGATTTATAAGTAAACATTAGCCCTAGGCGAACATGCCCCCTAATGGGCTGGGCTTATCCCCACACTCACGGGCTCATGCTGCCCTTCCTGGAAGTATTTTTGAGTCAGAGTAAAAGGGTCTAAGGATTTTTATTTTTTACAATTAAACACATGCACATATACCAATAGATGTGCACAACTACCTAACAAAGCATTTCAGTAATTCAGCCTTTGTAGGTGGATTTGAAATGGAACCTCTATGTGCAGAAATTTACGCTTTCAGAACCTACACTAAACAAAGGTTTAGGATATACTCAAGATTCAAAGACGAGTGATTTCAATGAAAAATTGTGAAGACCAGAAATTCTCCACCAAGAACCAACTTACTTGAGAAACTACTTTAATTCCTTTGTAGTGGCCTGGCTGAGGTTTGCTTTCTGCCTGAAGACGTTCCTGCCACTTTAGGATGGACCATAAAGTCAGTTACTCAAAAAGAAATTCGTAGTTAATTCAATAACTGTAGCAGGTTTCAGAGATTAATTAATTTAAAGGTAAATTGTTTAGATGGTAAAAAAATTTTGTTTTACAAGTTAAAGTTACATGCCATTTGGCTGCTAAAGTGAACTGTTCCAGTTGGGAAGAGAAAAAAGAATTGCCAGGCCAGCTTAAGCTGTCAAATATGGGACTGTAATAAGGTGTTCTCAGTAGTTAAGTCTCATAAATAAAAACAAACAACAAAAAACCCCTAATGTCTCCAGACAGTACTCAGTGCCTATAAATTTGTTATGTAGTAATTCATAAACATCATATGAATATGATTTGATCAGAAAAATATTTGAATAGTATATTTTTATGTCATATTATAAACCAAAAAGTATAATCATTTGAAATCTGTCCAAGTTCAGGGAATGAGCTTGACTAAATCAATCTATTTTGACATCAGGAAACCAAGTAACAGATTTTTTTTTCCTCATTCAAGGTTCAGACAAGGGACAAATCTCAAAACCTAAATTAGCAAAATATGTTCTTATCTGGTAATTGTTATAATACAGATGCTTCTTTTGGGATTGGCCCCATTAATTTGTTAAAATTCCAAACTCTTGACATACCTCAATTTTAAATGAGCTTAAAATCCACCTTGATTATTTCATTTCAGTCAAAGCTAGAGGAAATACGGTCATTATTTCATTGAAGGTGAGACACCTAACCTTTGTCTGAGGACAAATGCTGAAAAAAAGGGGGGGGGGCGTGAAATTTCTAGATGTTCTTTATATTCGACAACTGAGAAGTTTCTCTTTAAATGTTATTATTATTGGTAGTGTTTTTTAAATTGAGTATTAAGGTCTGTGATTTTGTTTGTTTTGTCTTTGGAGGCTGTTTAAGTGATTGCATTGTGAGCCGGTAGAGATAGCTAAAATCAATCCTTTTATTTAGGATGGTACACTATGAGCAGTTAATTTTTGGTAGCTGGGAAAGAAGAAATCTAAGGTTTTGGATTATGTAAACAAGTCGGAAAAACCTCAGGAAGGTCTAGAAG
This sequence comes from Microtus ochrogaster, assembly GCF_000317375.1. Taxonomy (NCBI): domain Eukaryota; kingdom Metazoa; phylum Chordata; class Mammalia; order Rodentia; family Cricetidae; genus Microtus; species Microtus ochrogaster. The sequence continues at coordinate 36,569,415 of NC_022029.1, forward strand.
AATGGGAAAGGAGGCCCAGGGCCGATGCGGGGGTTCCCATTTCCGTTTTCACTGCAATTAGAGGTAACAAAAGAAGCCTGCAGCACCCCAGAGAGCATGCTGCTTGCTTGGTTTCCTTGGGCTTTTTGGAATTTTCAAATCAAAACGGCAAAGGAAGGAGTGTGTGGAGACCGCCAGAGCTGCAAGACAGAAAGAATGAGTACGAGGAAAGATGTGTAAATGGCTCCCATTCGCTCCAAGTTAATTTACTGAACTATAAAATTTGAAGCATGAACATTGAGGAAAAAATATGTTTGGAGTGGCAGTCCTTAAATTTCAAGGGCATCTCTAGAATCGCCCAATCCTCCTCTACCTGCCCTCTCCACATCTATTTTATAGATTTTGTGGAAATTGAACTATAAAAATGTGAACTTTATTCAAAAATTTTCATAACAGAACCCCTTGAATTTGGAACACAGATTGTGTCAATATTTCAAAGGCCTTAATTTCAACTACAAAAGTCAGGTCTATCAAACATTTTTTTTTTTTTTAGATATCTTAAAAATATGTGTCTCAGCAGGGCTGGAACAGTGATTCGGGCCCCCGTGGCCTCTTTACTCTGAGAAATTCCTAATGGTGAAAGTCGTCGTGTACCACACTCTGGACCCCTCATTACGTTAACCAGACCCAGATGTTTGTTTCGTGAATGTAGGCACCGTTTCCATCTAAGGCTCTCAGTGAACGGGAAAGAGGCAG
>NC_022029.1:36570259-36575383 GCF_000317375.1 Microtus ochrogaster
AGAGAGAGCGCTTTGTCGAATATACTTAGAACTCAGTGAAAGGAAGGAGGTTGCAAACCAGAAACAAGTAATAATTACCAAATCTGGAGGCTATCGAGATAGATTCCTGGCTTCATCAGAAAGCCTGCTTTTTTTTCTGCCACAGACGGCTTCATTTGCTGATCCCCACATAAGTCAGAATGTCCACTTCAGCTCAGCGCAGCAAAAGTGTGTTTTTGTTAAATGCCTCATTTGTGTATTAGAGCTCAGACTTCGTCAGAACATTCCTCCCCCCACCCCGCCCCAAAACAAAAGAAGATGCCTTGGGTATGTTTTGTGGATTAATCAACAGAGTTCATGCCCCAGAACTTAGCCTTTACCTGTGAAATGTTACCACACCCTTAATATTTTCACACTTGGGCTGTGCTAGATCAACTCGATACTCCACCATGTGTGTTAATTGGTATGTTTTCAGCCGTGACGTGATTGTGTGATAATGAGTATATATTATGTGATGACTAGAACCCAAGGATAACTTCCTATTTAGCCTTTTTCTATGTTTTTGTACTTTATCATATATATTCTTAGTATGTATATAGCTGATACAGTGCACAGTCATAACCAAGACAGAGCCTATGCACACAGCATTAACTGATGTATAGCCTTTGCTTTTGATGTACTAAAATGTAAAGAGTTCTATTGGTCATTATCTATTACCGAACACCATTACCTAAACAATAAAATTCACTTTCATAATTCTGTGAAGTTCCTTTTTATGTTACAGCAGGGTCTCATTGGTCATGTATTTCTGCTCTTATGTGCTCTTGCATTGAAACACTGAGGCGTGTGGTCCTTGCAGCCCCTACGTGTGTCACTTCACACCTTTGTGGTGTGTGCCCGCCTTCAACTTTGCTATACACCCGTGCTCTACTCCCTAAAGAAAATGCAGCATAAACATTTTGTTTGATCATTCCATACTTTAGCTTGTTTATTTTTTTTCCAATTTATTTTTTATTTAATACTTTTTCAACATCCAATTTTCTTGAACAAATCCATGATCTTTATATTATTGAATTTATAAAGACCAACAAAGAGTTAATTATTCCTGGTGATCAGCCAAGCAAAATAAGAATTAGCTTGCAAATTTGAACGGATTGGATTGAGGTCTTATCATGCTGACCTAATATTTCTGCTTTGCCTGGGAAATGTAGGATATGCTTATCCCCTCTTGGCAGCAAGCTGACCCCTTCTCTGAGCACGCCATCCATTCATTTGCAAGATTTATGTCCCTTGATTAGTAAGAGAAGCTGATGTCCAGTAAAATAAATTGGATGAAAAAAATTCTGCAATGTGCTATGTGGAATAATTTTCTGCTGTTGATTTGATAAGCTACATGGGATCACAGACACAGCCAGGGCCTCACTGTTCCTCACACACAGGTGGTAGAGCCATGCAATGCCAGGGGTCCTCATTCCTTCCAGACAACCGCTCCTGTTACTGTGAAAACAGGAAGGGAAGCAGGAAAGCCAAAGTGGCACTCTATGTCACCGATGCTTTGGCTGGGAACATCAGTTTGGCAGCCCAGAAGCAACGGCTGTGAGTTGGTCTTAAGGAATATTCATTTATTTTCCAGGTATATGCCATAAAAAAAAAAACCAAAAAAAACAAGTGCCTGGAAAATGGTCATATCCATTCAGGACAAGGGAAAAATACTTTCTGGGGGAAAATTAAAATCCCAGTGGGGTCAGGTTTTTTGTTTGTTTGTTTGAGGGAGTAAGCTCAACTAATCTAATAGAGTCCAGGCTAGGTGCAGGCGGGGAAACCAAGGCAGCTTTGGGTGTCGTCCAGGTGTGCTCACCAGAGGCTTCTAAAAGTCACCCTGGCACTTAAACCCAGTCCACTCTGCTGTATACATCTTCCAGAAACCAACTGGCTTTTAGCTTTCTCTTATTTTAGCTCGGGAATCTGGCTTTCTTCTCTTAGTTATCCTCAGAAAAGGAGGAAGAAGAAGGAAAACTAAACATGTTCAGATACAGAAACCATTCTCAGTTGGCATTTTGAATTACGGCGCTTGGGGGATAAGGAGACGGCTCAGTGTGCAGAGTGCTTGCTATGCTAACATGAAGACTGACTTTGGATGCCAGTCCACCCACAAAAGCCAGGTGAGGCGGTGCCCATTGTACAACCTTGGCGCTGGGGGACAGAGACCAGCATAGCTCTGGGGACTCATGGAGCCAGTGCAGCTGGAACACTGAGCTCCGGGTTCAGTGAGAGACCTTGTCTCAAAAAAGTAAGGTGGAGAGTTGATTGAAGACATCCCGGTGTCATCCCCTGGCCTCCAGATCACACACATACTTGCACATGCATGACAAAAACGCACGGAAAAACTGTCCATTTTGGACATCTACGGGCAACCTTGAAGTATCAGCTTGTGTCTCACTCCTTTACTCGCTAAGTACCAACTTTAAGAAAACAAAAAAGGTCATTACTGCTTTTCTACACGTGTCGGGTAAGAGAGTAAGAAAGAGAAGGAAGGAACATTAAACACTCAGGAGTTTTGGGGTCAGTGTACTTAAATAATCTCTGAAACACATTCGAGTGTGGCAGCCTTAACAAGGGGGTGGAAATATACAAAAATAGATTAGCAGCATCCTCATGTGGACTGTCTCTGAAAGCTGACTTCCTTGCCTTGGGTGCCATCACTGCCGACTCTTCCCAGCTGGCCTATGATTAGAAGCACAGGGTAGTTTGCTAGCTTTTGAGAGCCGTGATCTTCAGTAGCTTCACAAGCAATTTCCTTCCTTTTGGGAGACACACTGTTGCAAATTCATTCTAGTGGCTTAATTAATGTTAATTAATTAATTTTGAGGAAGAGTTTCTCTGTGTAGCCCTGGCTGTCTTGGAACTCTATGTAGATCAGGTTGGTCTTGAAGTCAGGAAGCTGTCTGCCAAGTGCTGGGATTAAAGGCGTGTAACATGACTGCTTGGCTGATATATATTTAAAACCTGGTAATAGTAAGAGCTAGGGAATATGTGAAGCTCCTGGAATTCTCACAGTCCTGAGAGGAATGTAAAATGGTGTGGTATGAGCCAACTCTGAGATATTTATTCTATATAGGGGAAATAAGTGCATACAGAAACGACCTGAGTGTTTGCAGTGGCTCTACTCACAATCACCCAAACTGGAAATGACTGTTTTTCAAGGATGATTAGCTAAAGTGAATGTGGTACAGTCACATAATAGGATATGAGTCAGCAAGAAAAGGAGTAACTGTACATAAACCCCAAAATGTGGACACTTGTCAAGGGAGTTATGTTGGTTTAAAAAAAAAAGTTAGCTTCAAAAGACTATAGACTGCATGTTCCCAACAGTTCAGCAGGGAGAAAGCTGTATTCAGTTCTGTATGAGGCTTTTTCCTTTAGACCACCAACCAGTTCCCAAATCATGACACGGAGACTTATTCTTAGTTGCGAACACTCAGTCTTAGCTTAGCTCTTATTTTAATCTGTTTCTCTTTATCTACATTTTGCCTCAGGGCTTTTTACTGTCTTTCTGGATTGCTTCCTTTCACTGCTTCTCTTGTCTGCCTGGCAGCTCCCTGACTTCTGGCCCCCAGCCTCTACTTCTCCCTCATCCTCTCTTCTCGCTCTCTCTCTCTTTCTCTCTTTCTTCTGTGCCTAGGTTTCTGCTCCTTATGCCCTCTGCCCCGCCTATCCTGCTTTCTGCCTAGCTAGTGGCTCTTATCAGACCAATCAGGTGCCTTAGGCAGGCAAGGTGAAACAAATGCAACACATCTGTACATAATTAAACAAAGGCAGCAGAAACAAATGTCACACATCTTAACATGGTTCAATACTATTCCACAGCATAGTTCTTCATGATGAAAATAGCTACTTGGACATAAAATTTTATGGAAATAAAATGATAACAAACAAAATTGTAAAAGTTTTAAAGGGTAATCGGTGTAAATGACTCCATTGACTGAGGTAGGTTTCCGGAGCTCATGACAACCATTTTTGTTAAGCAACAAGATGGAAGCTCTGAGGGGGGAGGGCAAGCCAAGGTTTGTAAAGAAGGACCAAGGCCTGTGCTGACACTGTTGCTGTTTGCCGGAATCTCCAAGTTCAGCAGGAAATGGACTGGTGGTCTTTGGAGTAAAACCACCACAAGTCAGAGAAATTTTACTTTGATGCCTTTGGGTGTTAATTGTCTATCAACCAGGCACTGCTGTAGGAATTGAGATAGAACGATGACCCCCAGACCCTGAGCTCATGGAGTCAATATTCTTAGTGGGATGGATGGGTGGGTGAAGGGAAATAACATTTCAGTTAATTTTGTTATAAAAACAGAGTGTTGTGTGTGTGTGTTTGTGTATGTGTATAGTGTGTGTGTGTGTGTGTTTATGAGTGTGCACGTGTGTGAGTGTGTTGGGAGACTGTTTACAATGAGTAGTCAGGAAAGGCTCTCTATGGGAAGCAATACCAAGGGGTGAGCATTGAGGATGGCAGTTTCTGCCTAAGCTCCCACACACACAAAGGAAATTCAGAAAGGGAGGTATCAGACAACACATTAATTACCTCAGCACTAACAAAAAGTCTGGTTCCACCCATTAAGTTGATTTCACAGTCACTTAAAATCTGGGCAATCAGAAATAAAACAGTCAGATCACACCCTATGACAGATGTTGTGGGTAAGTCCTTAATCTGCCAACTTCTGCTTTGCCAAACAGCATTGCTGTGGTCCAGACCATTCCCTGACATCAGTTCACTGGCTCATTCTAGAAATGAAGAACCAGACAGTAGGCTTTTGGAACTATACCTTTAAAATACAAGTTACAGTGGATTTTAGTGGTGCATGCCTGCAATCCTAGCACTCAGAAGTAGAGGCATGAGTTTGAGGCCATTCTCCCACTCACAGTGGGCTGCATGAAACCTCAGGAACAAAAATAGAATAAAAACAAAAAGTGTGTTCTAATGATCTGTGGGATCCTTTAATGTGGCATGTACTGAATTGATTCTGTGTGTCCCAGGAGTTCCTCTGGTCTTCTTCATACTGTGTCATATAAACACACTTTTATTATATATGATTGAAAAGATAGTCACCCATCCCCATAGAGTTGGGTCTCCTGGAGAGAGACTGGATGC
>NC_022029.1:36575547-36580454 GCF_000317375.1 Microtus ochrogaster
TGAGCAGCCTGTAGATGGGGGACCACACATCTGGTAGTAAGCAGCCTGTGCTGGGCCTTCTCGAAGGCATAGCTTTATTGTTTTGCTCACACAGTCTCTGGGACATCAGGCATCAGGTTACATCCACCTCAGAGAAGCCTCAGGGAAATCTGTGCTGATAGAGCGAGGACATTCTGCCCTCTCTCTCTCTGCCTCCATCCATTCTGTTCTCTTGGCTCATGACTCACTGCTGTCCTCAGGCAGTCAGGCTAAAGGGCCACCTTTGTTCTCTTCCCATCTCAGGCCTCACCATTTTAATTTAAGGCTCTCTTTCCTCAGTGTCCACAGGCCCACAGCAAATCCAGCTGCTCTCAGATTGGCCCTTACACTGGAAGAAGAGGTGGAAGAAAGGGGTTGACATTTCACCGTGTTTTGCAATGTTGCTTCCAGGAGCCAGTTGCTATAGAAATAAGGTGAGCCCATTTGTCCCCTCTTCCAAGCTCTTTCAAATCCCCAGCCTTGCTCTATTCTATCTCTGTCTGGCAATCCCGGTGTGTATCTCAAGACAGAATAAAGGTAACATAATTTAGTTTGGGTTTGTTGTCTGTTTCTAGTTCCATCCCACTCCTCAGAATGTAGATCTGTGTATCCAGTGCCCCACTAGAACAGAGCTGGGGGAAACAGATGGGATCGCCAGAGTCTTCATGATCACTCCTCCTGTCCTTCTCCTGATAGGAAGAGAACCGCCATCCTGGGAGGGACGTCTCTAGATGGCTTCTTCTTCCAAGACTAAGCATGAAGCCTTGACCTACAGGTTGGAGGATGATGAGCAGCTGAGTGTAGTTTCTCATCTACTTGGGATCCTCCACCCTGGGTTTCTCCACCCCTTCCCCTATTCCATCTGGTTGACTCATCTTGACCTGGCCTTCACCTACAGGCAGACAAGTCAACACCCCCATGGGAAAACAGACTCAAGCTCAAAGAACAAAGCACGGGAGAAGGATGGGTATGTTGAAGCTGAATTTGCAAGAGCTAAGGTCTCTCAAATGCTGCCATCACAAGGGGAACATTTTCCCTGAGTCGTTCCTCTGATATGGTGATTCCACTGGCTCCCAGCCATCTTAAATAACGTCAGGGGTCAACAAACTACAGCCCATGAACTAAATCTGATCTACCACCTGTGTTTATACAGCTTGCGAGCTAGGAGCAGCTTTGGATTTTTAAATGGTTGAAAGAAATCAAAAGACGAATAGTATTTCACGACGCAAGAACGTGTTATGAAATTCCAATTCTTATATCCGTGAAAAAAACTAGCTGGACCACTGCCACATTCATTCGCTCCCTTATTGGTCGTGACTGCTTTCATGGTACAACGGCAGAGTTCAGTAGCTATGACAGATACCACATGGCTTTCAACGCCTAAAATATTTACTATCTGGCCATTTACAGAAAAAAAAAATTGTCAATCCTGGTCTACACAATCAACTTCTCAAGGCACTGACTCCTCACAAGGATAGCAACCTCTTCACGCTTCAGAGCACTTTTTTGGCTGACAAAGCACTTCCATATGATTGCTTCTGCCTGGGTCTTGGCTGGCCTTGGACTGTGCTAGCATCCTGATGGGACTGATGCTGCCTCACAGAGACACACACCTGCAAAGCCAAGATCCCCAAAGGAGGCACCAGGCAAGAGAAACACATCAATCGTGGTTTTCGCAAAGGCAATATTCAAGACTCTTTGAAAATGTCAGCCTCATATCATAAATCCAGCAACTAGAAGGCAGAATTCAGGCCCACATGTGATAACAGCACTAAAGCAAGCTGAAGGAAGGTTGTGGCTTGGGGTTTTGAAGGCTTTTTCTTTCTTATTGATTCTGATTTTTCTGATTTTTAGGACTAAATTCTTACTTTATCCTATTTTTAACCACCAAATAATTTTATACGTATTATGAGTTTACAAGGTAATGTTTTGGCTCATTGTTTATTGACTAAGGGTCAACTCTGTAACTAGCACATCCATCATCTTCAAACCCTTTTCATTCCTTTATGGTGAGTACATCCAAAGTCCTCATTTCTAATCTAAAACAGTTGATGTTGCTTGAAGAAGCTGAGACTAGACTAGCAGTAGCCAGTGGCTGGGGAGAGTAGCAGAGAGAGGGAGTGATGGGAAGGGGCTGGCCAATAGGCACAGTGCTGAAGATAGGGGACATAATTCCTGGTGTTCTATGGGCTTCATGATTTTATAGCTTCTGTGGCTGGCTATAGCTTCAAAACTCTTGTATGTAACCTAAAATATTTGATGGTACCTATCACATATGTTTAATCCTTTCCTCTGAACTGTAGTGTGGAGAATTCTCACATGTTCTTACAGTTGTCAAATACAATATAACTTTATATACAGTCAAGTCATCCAGCCCATACTTTATTCAGCATCTAAGTCATATTTCTAAATGTTATTGGACACGATAATAAACTGTTACGGAACAGAACCTTATAAAGATAACATATACATTGACTCAGAGTTGCCTTTTCTACTTGAAGGAACACATTTAAACATCCCCAGCCCAGTTTGATGAGTGTTTAAAAGGAGATGTTTATTAAGAGATTTGGGAACAACGATGAGGAAGTATCGAGAGCTTGTGGGGAGAGGACCATTAGGAAAGGCTTCAACAAGGAGGTGTTATGGTGTCATTTGAGTTGAAGAAGACACACACTCAGCTGTTGACCAGAGAGATACAATGTTGAGGTAAGAAGGAAGGCCATAGACAGCCCTAGAGAGCCCACTGGCAGAACTCTAGAATCCCACTGTACAGTGAATACTCAGGAAATAGTTGCAAGGTGAGTGACCAGGCTGTGTTTAGGGGTGGTAACAGTCTAGGTACAGTGGGGGATTAATGTATACAGCTGTGTGCAATGTATGTGTTGAATTGAGGGAGTGTGGCAGGTCCTGTGGGTACTTGGGCTACTCAAACCATTCTTCCTACTTGCTAAGAGGGTCTTGGGTATAGGTCATATGGATTCCGTGTAACTTTAGCCATCTTGGAACTAGCTCTGTAGACCAGGGTGACCTTGAACTCAGAGAGATCCAGCTGCCTCTGCCTCCTGAGTGGTAGGATTAAAGGGCACCATGGCCCAGCTTCTGTATGGACATTTTCAGGCTCTTCAAATATGTCTGAGTCCTAAGGTTAATTGTCATAATTTATATGACTTGCTTTCTCAGAAACCTGAAAAGAAAAATTGAAAAGTCGAGGCTGTATGTGGGGTTCTACAGAAGGAATCCACGGTTAAGGTGTCTTTAGGCATGTGCACGTACTCATCCTAAAGGAAGCAAGGAAAGAAGGAAGGAAATGTGTTATGAGAAAAGTCCCTGGGCAGAAGGAAGCCAAGAGGTCTCTTATTTCGGGACATGGTACCAAATCTCAGGGGCTCATGTAATGTGGGTTTAAGAACTTCCTTCACATCTTGTGCTCAGATCCCACCCTCCCCAGGTTATGAAAGTGTGTGAGCATGCTATACCTGTAACTGTTTAAAGTGAGTGTTTAATGTTAGGGAACGATGAACTTATCAAGCCTCGGGTTCCAAATAAAATCAGTGCTTGCCAAGACCTTAGCACAGTAACTGCAGCAGAGAACCACAGAACAAAACACAGCTAGAGTAATCATCATTACTGGGAATGTTAGGCCTAGATGCTAGGGAAGACCACAAGATATCTAACCACAGTTTGCCAACAGAGATTTGAAAATTCAGCGTGGAAGGGAAATATGTGAGTCACGATACTGAGGATTAACCAACCCTTCTTTTCCACATCTTCCAAACTGCACTCTCAGACTCTCAGAAGGTATTTAGAGGCCCACGAGAAATCTGGGGATCATTTGGGATAAGAACAGGGCCCTAAGGAATCCATTTGCCCTTCTTCCCGCTTCACAGCAGACTGTCCTTGAGCTCATTTGCAATTCTCCTGCCTCATCATCTCAAGTGCTGGAATTACATTCATGAGCCACTGAATCCAATGCTTGGCTTAACCCGTTATTTTTCTTCTGTGGGAATTTTTAAAAGCATATATGGAGAAAATAACTAAAAGATTTGTAAGTATAATTGTACTTGCCATTATGTAAATGTCCGGGCATCCCTCAAGCCAACATAGTGCTAACTAAATACTTTCTCTTTTTTTTCTTTCAGAAGTAAATTGAGACATGCATTAGGTCATTCCTCTTCAAATCTATTAGCATTCAGAGTTATGTAAATGTAACACGTTTCAAAATGAATGCCACAAACAATTGTACTTTACTATTTGAAAGAATGAAACTGAACTTTTACACCCTAAAAATTCTAAGAATGAGTCAGAGCTTTATAATGGGACCATATTATTCCATAAACTTTTCTGGTACAAATGCCTATATGGCACCTGCCAAAGCAACAAGCAACCAGAATACAACTTCATGCCTCTACTTTAATAAAACTTAGGTTTTGCTTGTTACTTCTATACTATGACGGCATTGTCGAGAAACTTTATTTACACCTATGTAACAGTCTTTAATGGAAAACCAGGTGACATGTAAGATAAGATTATTAACATAAGCAGAGAGAATAGAAAGCAATGAACATATATCACATGGTTGTGATATATATAAACATGATTGATAGGTATCCAACTATAACAACTGTCATCTTAAACAGGAAAATGTGGGTGATCTGTAATATCAACTAGCAAATGAATAAGAAAATCTTGGAGCCAGTGACTGGTTGACCATAGGAGGCAGGCAACTGCCTGGAGCTGTGAGTGACCTCTGAAGCAGTAAATGACTGCCTGGGGTGGCAACAGCAGCAGCTTCCAGCAATGGCTTCCAGAAGCTATTGTAAGAAGCTCCTCTGGGAAAGAGCACCTGTGTCTTAGCCAGCAACCACTGCCATTCTCTGTACTAGAAACCC
>NC_022029.1:36580789-36583437 GCF_000317375.1 Microtus ochrogaster
CACTGCCATTCTCTGTACTAGATACCCTGTCTGTACAGCGATGTCTGCCATTCTCTGTAATAGGAACCCCGTCACTGCAGTGACCACTGCCATTCTCTGTAGTAGGAACCCCATCACTGCAGTGACCACTGCCATTCTCTGTACTAGGAACCCCGTCACTGCAGTGACCACTGCCATTCTCTGTAATAGGAACCCCGTCACTGCAGTGACCACTGCCATTCTCTGTAGTAGGAACCCCGTCACTGCAGTGACCACTGCCATTCTCTGTACTAGATACCCTGTCTGTGCAGTGACCACTGCCATTCTCTGTACTAGATGCCTTGTCTGTGCAGCGACGTCTGCCATTCTCTGTAGTAGGAACCCCACCACTGCAGTGACCACTGGAACCTCAGCCCCTGCCTGCACCTAAGAAAGTGATCACGGGAACTGTGGCCCTGCCTGCACCTGGAGAAGCAACCACCAGAGCCGTGGCTGCACCTGCATCTTGAGGAGTGACCATCTAAGCCTTGGGCCCACCCACATGTGGAAGAGCGACCAATCTCCAGAGGCTCTGCTCTGCCTGCACCCAAAGGAGCATTCAACAGAGCCACAGCCCCCAACTACACCAACTGGAGAAGAGGGACTCCCTGAAGCACAGGCTCCACCTATACTGACTAAATGGAGGAAGTGATGGGTAGACAACAAGATAGGAATACACTCAACATTATAAAGAGCAATACAGCGTCACCAGAAGCTAGTGGCTCTACAACAGCAAGACCTGAACATCTCAGCACAGATGAAGAAAAAGAAAAAGACCTAAAAATAACTTAGTGAATGATTGAGACCCTTAAAGAGGAAATGAAAAATACTTTTAAAGAAGTGGAAGAAAAGACAAAGAAAAACTTGAAGAAATCAACAAATCCCTTTAAAAAAAAACAAGAAAAAGCAATAAAACATGTGAAGGGAACAGTTCAATAGTTGAAAACTGAAATAGAGGCAATAAAGAAAACACAGAGGGGAATTCTGGAAATGGAAAATCTGAGTAAATGATCAGGAACCACAAATGCAAGCATAAAAAATAAAATACAAGAGATGGAAGATAGAATCTCAGGCATTGAAGATACGATAGAGGAAATAGATACATCAGTCAAAAAAATGTCAAATCCAAAAAATTCTTAACACGAAACATCCAGGAATTCTGGGAAACCATAAAAAGACAAAACCTAAGAATAATAGGAATAGAAGTCCAACTCAATGGCACAAAAATTTATATTCAACAAAATGATAGAAGAAAACTTTCCCAACCTGAAGAAGGACATCCCTATGAAAGTACAATAAACTTACAGAATACCAAATAGAAGACAAAAAAGTCCCCTTGCCACATAATAATCAAAACACTAAACATACTGAATAAAGAAAGAATATTAAGAGTGGCAAAGGAAAAAGGCCAAGTAAAGTAAAGGTAGACCTATCAGAATTACACCTGACTTCTCAATGGAAACAATGAAAACTAGAAGGTCCTGGACAGACGTTATACAGACACTAAGAGTCCACAGATGCCAGCCCAGACTACTATGCCCAGCAAAGCTTTCAATCACCATCAATGGAGAAAACAAGATATTCCATGACAAAACCGGATTTAAACAATACCTAGTCACAAATCCAGCCCTACAGAAAGTACTAGAAGGAAAACTCCACCCAAGGAAGTTAGTTATATTCACAAAAACACAGGCAATATATGATGTCCCAGCAGCAAATTCCAAAGAAGAAAAACACACACATAGTGCCGCCAGCACCAAAGCCAAAAATAACAGGAGCTAGCAATCAATGACCATTAATATCTCTTAATATAAATGGACTCAATTCTTCAATTAAAAGACACAGGTTAACAAATTGGAAACAAAAACAGAATCCATCCTTCTGCTTCATACAAGAAAACACTTCAACTTCAAAGACAGATATTACCTCAGAGTAAAGGGTTGGGAAAAGATTTATCAATAAAATGAACCTAAGAAACAAGTGGGTGTAGCTATTCTAACAGCCAACAAAATAGACTTCAAACTAAAATCAGTCAAAAGAGAAGAAGAACATTTCATATTCACAGAAAAAATCCATCATGATGAAGTCTCAGTTCTGAACATCTGCATCCTAAATACAAGAGCACCCTCATATGTAAAAGAAACACTACGAAAGCTTAAATCACACATTAAACCCTACACACTAATAGTGGGAGACTTCAACACCCCACTCTCACCACTGGAAAGGTCTGCCAGACAGAAACTTAACAGAGCAATAAAAAACTAGCAGATGTTATGACTCAAACAGACTTAACAAGCATCTATAGAACACAAAAGAATATACCTTCTTCTCAGCACCTTATAGAACCTCCTCTAAAGTTGACACATAGTAGTTAACAAAGCAAACCTTGATACCAAAAAATTAGAATAACCCCTGTATCTTATCAGATCACTGTGGCTTAAAGTTAGAATTCAGCAACAACACTAATTTCAGAACACATGGAAATTGAACAATGCTCAACTGAACCACTACTGGATCAAGGAAAAAATAAAGAAATTAAAGACTTCCTAAAATTCAATGAAAATGACTGCACAGCATCCCCAAACCTATGGGACTTCGTAAAAGCAGTGCTAAGAGGAAAGTTCATAGCA
>NC_022029.1:36584517-36586047 GCF_000317375.1 Microtus ochrogaster
ATGGGTATGGTTCAGCATATGAAAATCTGTCAATGTAATCCACTGTATAAACAAACTGAAAGGAAAAAACAAAGCTCATGCACATCTCATTAGATGCTGAAAAAGCCTTCTATAAAATACAACATCCCTTCATGATAAAGGTCTTGGAGAGTGCAGAGATACAAGGAACATACCTAAACATAATAAAGACAATATACAGCAAGACAACAGCCAACATCAAACTAAATGGAGAGAAACTCAAAATCATCCCACTAAAATCAGGAACAAGACAAGGCTGTTCATTCTCTCCATATCTATTCAATATAGTACTTGAAATTCTAGCTAGAGCAATAAGACAATAAAAGGAGACCAAGAGGATACAAATTGGAAAGCAAGAAATCAAACTTTTGCTATTTGTTGATGATATGATAGTATAAATAAGTGACCCCAAAAATTCTACCAGGAAACTCTTATATCTGACAAACACCTTTAGTAATGTGGCAGGATACAAGATTAACTAAAAAAAAAAACAACAGTAGCTCTCCCATATAATAAAGAACAGATAATAAATGGGTTGACAAAGAAATCAGAGAAACATCACCTTTCACAATAGCCACAAACAACATAAACTATCTTGGAATAACTCTAACTGAACAAGTAAAAGACCTGTATGACAAGAAGTTTAAATCTTTGAAGAAGGAAATTGAGGAGGCTATCAGAAGATGGAAAGATCTTCCATGTTCATGGGTAGGTAGGATTAACACAGAAAAAATGGCAATCTTACCAAAAGTAATACACAAATTCAATGCAATGTCCATTAAAATCCCAGCAAAATTCTTCACAGACCTCGAAAGAACAATACTAAATTTTATGTGGAAAAATTAAAAAAACAAACAGGATAGCCCAAAATCCTTTACAATAAAGAAACATTTGGAGGCATCACCATCCCTGACATCAAACTCTATTGCAGAGCTACAGTAATGAAAACAGCTTCGTATTGGCATTAAAACAGACAGATGAAGAAAAAAATCTAATTGAAGACCCTATTATTAGCCCCTACTCCTATGAAGACCTTATTTTTTGGCAAAGAAGCAAAAAATGTAAAATGGAAAAAAGAATCTTCAACAAATGGTGCTGGATGTCGACATGTAGAAGAATGCACAAAACTCAAGTCCAAATGGACCAAAGACCTCAACATAAAACCAACCATACTGAACCTCATAGAAGAGAAAGTGAAAAATAGCCTTGAACACATTTGCACAGGGAACCACTTCCTAAATATAACCCCAGTAGAACAGACACCAAGAGAAATAATTAATAAATGGGACCTTCTGGAACTGAGAAGCTTTTGTAAAGCAAAGGATACAGTCAACAATATGCAATGGCACCAACCCCATATCTGACAGAGGGCTGATCTCCAAAGTTTACAAAGACCTCAATAAACTAGACATCAAAAGAACAAATAATCCAATTAAAAAATGGGGTACATATTCCACACTTTCTTCATCCATTCTTCCATTGAAGGACATCTAGGTTGTTTCCAGGTTCTGG
>NC_022029.1:36586747-36619456 GCF_000317375.1 Microtus ochrogaster
TTTTTTTTCTTTTCAATAAAAAAAATGGGGTACAGATCTAAACAGAGAATTCTCAACAGAAGAATCTAAAATGACTGAAAGACACTTAAAGAAATGGTAAACATCCTTATCCATGAGAGAAATGCAAACCAAAACAACTCTGGGATTCATCTTTCACCTGCAAGAATGGCCAAGATCAAAACCACTGATGACACCTTATGCTGGAGAAGATGTGGGGTAAAGCAACACTCCTGCATTGCTGGTGGGAATGCAAACTTGTACAGCCACTTTGGAAATCAATATGATGATTTCTCAGAAAATTAGAAAACAATCTACCTCAAGACCCAACAGTAACACTTTTGGCATATACCCAAAGGTGCCACACTCATACCACACCACAAACGCGTTTGTTCAAGTATGTTCATAGTATTATTCGTAATATCCAGAATCTGGAAACAACCTAGATGCCCCTTAACTGAAGAATGAATAAAGAAAATGTGGTACATTTACCCAATGGAGTACTACTCACCAGTATAAAATGACATTTTGAAATTTGCAGGCAAATGGACAGAATTTTAGAGAAGGCTGGAGAGATGGCCCAGTTGTCAAGAGCACTTAATGCTCTTGCAGAGGACTGGGTTTGGTTTCCAGCATCCATATTTGGGTTGCTCACAGATATCTGTAAATCCCAACCTAGGGGAATCTATTGGGGCACCAAACAAGCACATAGATACACAAAGGCAAACACAAATAAAATAGACAAATCTAAATAAATTAGAAATTTAAAAAATTTGATGCATTCATTAGAAAAGAATAAAGACCCAAATCAATAGCTAGGTTCTACCTATAGTCTTACAGACAGGAACTACAGTAAATCTAAATTCAGAAGGGGAAAGGAAGCAAAAGAAATCACGGCAGAAATCAATAAAGTTTCCACTTTGTAAATAGAGACAGTGTCAAATGGCTGAAGTCTTAAAGGACAACCTTAAACAAGAGATTGTCATTGCAGGACGAGAGCTAGGATTGAAATGACATGTACAAAGTGCTCCATGGCACTTGACTTTTAAGTGTTGTTCAAAATTACCTGTCATTTGTCAAACTCAAATTTGAGGCAAGGAAACTAACTGCACACTTTGGTTGTGTTCCAGTGGGACACGCTGGCCTGGAATACTTAGTGACAATGAGGAAAACCTCTCAGGGCACTGTTACCCTGAGAGATTCTAGGAAGGGACGCTGTGGTCCCCAGGTACAGGCTCTAGAATTGGGCTGACAAGACCAAGGTACCTCTGCCCCTACCTGTTCACAACCCATCCGTCATTCCCAAGCCCCTGTTTGTCAGAAGTGCTTACTGTAATGAACTCACTTTCTACTCTAACTCCAAGAGGAAGTTTACCTGGCTCCTGCTCTGCGGCAGGTCTTATTCTAGATGCTCTGAATGTAAGATTGAAGACGTGTGGTTTCCGTTTGGCTCTAGACTATCTCAGGAGATAAAAGAACACAGCCTGGTTCTGAACACTGAATTACTTGCTAAAGACTCAGTCAGCTCTGAGAGTTGGGATGCACACAGTGCTAACCAGCTTTGAATCATATGGGAGACAGTTAAGAATTTCCCAGAAAAGAGCTCACTCCGCAATGCCTATCAAGTTTCCCCTTGACTCGCTCCCCTGAGCACCAAGATAAACGAACTGGTAATGCTCAGCCTAT
The DNA here is from genome assembly GCF_000317375.1 of Microtus ochrogaster. NCBI lineage: Eukaryota > Metazoa > Chordata > Mammalia > Rodentia > Cricetidae > Microtus > Microtus ochrogaster. Next base: position 36,588,431 of record NC_022029.1, read on the forward strand.
TCGATTGTTGGGAAAATCCAAAAACACCCCAAGGGAGGCAAAGCCGGAGTGTTGCGCAGAGTCACAGTTAGCAGACTCCCCCCTGGACTGGATCCCCTTGCATCTTGGAGACGCTGGGTTGGCCCCCTTCAAGGACTCCTATGTCCAAGGCAGAGGCCAGTCAGTAGAAAGTCCCTGTCCATGCTTCAGATTTCTGTGGGCTAAAATGAAGGTTTTCAATATCTAGAAGGGAAAAGAAAGGAAGCAAGAGAAGAGAGAAATGAGGAGAGCTAAGTGTTGTTGCAAAGGGGGAACGGTGGGGGCTGGGGAGGGTGCTCGCAGCCTGGTCTGTGAGTACAGAGAATGAACGCCAAGCCCCACAGGTTCTGCCAGGCACACAGACCCCGCAGAGCACTGCACTTTTATCTCAACCTTTTCCCTCCCCATCTCCTTGCAGGCTGTCTGCCTGTGGCCCCTGGCTCTGGCAGGCTCCAGCTCTGGTAGTGTGCGTGTGACTTATCTAACCTCAATTTGTTTTCCATCCTCTGCACAATTGGGATCACGGCCCGTGGGGATTAAAAGAGCCTGGGTGCGCAAAGCATTTTGGGGGAGTTCCTTCTTTGAGTTTCCTCCAAGTTCCTCTGCGACCCAGTCACAAAAACTGGCAGCAGCTGACTGGCTTGGGAGTGTGCGGCACATTCCTGGGGCAGTGGTGTGCAAGAGGGCTCGTCTCCTGAGGCTGTGAGGAGCCCTTGCTGTGTAACTAAGCCCTTCTGAGACACTGGGCAGTGAGCCCATTTGCTGAGTGTTTCCAAAGACATCTATGTAAACAAGCAGGATCTAGGGGACAGTCAATGTGTTTGGCTAAGTTCCTGTATGGGAGTCATGTTAGCAGGGGACCAGGGGCGTGGAGGTAGAAAGCAAGTGGGGGACATGTGGGGGAGCCTAGGGAGCCCGAAGAATGTCTGTCCCTTGAGAAGGAAGGCTGGGAAGATGTCACATATTTGGAGGTGTCAATTACCTTATGCGTATTTAGTTACCTTTCAACAAAATCCTTCATGCTGAAGATTTGTGGCCCCACTTTTTAAAGAGCTCAAGAGTCACTTACCCAAGTTCATCCAGGCATCACGTGCAAGGTGCAAGGTCTGGATCTGAATCAGTGTCCAGTCTAGTGTGCTCCGTTCTCCTTTACACCGCGCTGCCATTCCCTAGAAGCCGGTAAGTCTCGGAGATCGATGGATGCTAGCGATGAAGTAGCTTTGTTCCTATGTTCTATGCTCTTGATCCTACCTACTTCCCCCACCTAAATAGACAAGCTGCCTTCCCTAAGCAGCTCGGATTATCCTTGCACTAGGCTGTACAGTAACATCTTGGCCAGGCTGCTCTCTCATCAGACTTCAGCAGACAGCGCTGTGTGTGCCAGCTCAGTAGTGCGCACCCTCGGCCCTGTTTCTCCACAACAGGGATGTGGGTGCTTCATGCAGGAACACGGGCACCGTTGCCTGTTCTGCCTTGCTCTGTGCCTATCATCACTGTCTGGCAATTTGAACGCAAATGGAGCAGGAGGCTTGCAGGTGACGCTGCTTCCTTCACCTTCACTTGGACAGAGCATCAAGAAGATGCCAATCAGCCAGTCTGTTAACTTTCTTTGACCAAAAGTATGGGAACTCTTACTGAGTCTGTCTGATCCGTGCCACCCAGGGCTCCCATGGAAGTAAAAGGTGGCCAGAGTGATGTGAATGCCCGTCACAAACAAGGCTCAGCTCAGAGAACAGTTATTGTTTGGACCTCTACCGGGGTTTGAAAAGTGTACTTCTGTTCCGCACTTGATGTTATGCGAACGCTGAGAGCTGGAGGCAAGAGGCACAAGTCTTGGTTGAGATCATACAGAAACATGCCTATGCGCCCCCCAGTGACGCTACTGTAGGGACGCTCTGCCCCTCTTGGATGATCCGTCAGGTATCTCTGTGATGACATCTCCGTCATTCTCTAGTGTTGGCATTTCTGTATCTTCAAGTTGAGCCATACCTAGAAGGTTCCTGTGAGTGTGTCAAGCCAGGCCGTTCTCTTCACCCCCACCCCCACATCCTCATTTCTCTAAAGTCGTGCTATCCTTCTCAGTTGTTACTTTTCTGCTGCTGTGTTCAGAGCTAGTCTACGTACCTGCCTCCTCTGTTGATCAGCTCCTGTGTCGTATATGCTGGCAACACATCGTTGTTGCTGTGTCGTGATACAGACGGGAGTGCTTGGGATGTAATGAGCAAAGACACCACTACTGTTCCCCAGTGGACTATGAACATCACGGCGGTAGGGCAAGTGTGAGCTGCTCCTGACTCTTGTGAAATAATCAGGATCTAACTCAGTTGCTTTCCATTCTTATAGCTCACCCCAGCTCTCTCCTACCCCACCCCATTCCCCCAAGATCTTATTCTTTGAACAACTCTCTTATATACCACTTTTACCATATGGTAAATTAGCACGTGCCTTTGAATGTATACACACAAATGAAGCCCTTTAAATCCCAGCTCATCAACGTATCTGTCCACTCACAGTGTCTTTGAGGACCACGGTTTCACACATTTTATTTTCACTATCTAGTCTTTGTAGTTCGCCTCATTCTTTGGCTTGACATTTTCAGTGTTGTCACGACTCTTCCTGTGTACTTTCTGCCTGAAAATTAAAACAGAAACAGTCTTGGTTCTTGTTCTGAAATTGCAGGGCGTGCATCGTCTTTAGAACGCTGTCTTTCTTGTCAAAGTACAGCATGTCTTTCTGTTTGTTCAAAACTTTGGAGTCCTTCAGTTTTGTTATCCTGTTGTTTATTCTTAGATATTTGATTTTGCTTAGGTTATGCTAACTGAGGCATGATACACCAGGCTGTCTTCTAACTGGCTGGCATCTATCTGTGATGGCTACTATTTTATACATTATTAATGAATCCTGTTATAGTTGAAAATAGTTTTGCAGTTAGTCCCTCAGGTTCTCCCATGTATACTCTGATTCCAGCAGAATCAGAATGGCATTCCCTGCATTCTATATACTGCTACCCCGTCTTCATTAGTTGTTTTGCTCATTAGAGCAAATACCGCTAGGATGCTATTAAATTACAGGAGGGACAGACCCGACTTCAGTGTGTTTCTCAAGGTTTTGTTCTTAAGCATGGTGAATTAGAGTAAGAAAATACCTGTTTATTTTCTCATGAAGAACTTTTAAAATCAAGATTAGGTTATTTTATTCTATAAGATGCTTTCCCCCTTTTTTTGCTCATGTGCATATACATGTTCACACACACACACGTGGAGGTCAGACCTTAATGGTGGAGGTCTTCCTCACACTCTCCATGTATTTTCAAGCAAGGTCTCTACTGAACCTGAAGCTTACAGATTCTTCTAGGCTACCTGGGCAGAGCTTCAGGGATCCAGTCTTTCTCTGTCTCTCCTGGGCAAGAATTATAGGTGTGCACCTCCACCCCTGGCCTTTTATGTGGGAGCTGATCATCCCACACTTCCATAGCAAACACGTATCAACTGAGCTGTCTTCCGACCCCTAATATGTTTTATATCTGTGCACATTTATCTCAAGAATGTTTTAGTAGAGTATTAATAGCCACAATTTATAAATAAACAAGTCTAAATGCATTAGGAAATGTTAGTGTTTTCAATTTAACATTGATAGATTTGGAATCTGGGGGACCAGCAAGGTGACTTGGTCTGTAAAAGCCCTTGTCATATTGCCACCACTCCAAAGGCAGTGGGACCTGGGACAAGGGAGCCAACACATGAGGCCCGTGCAACAGCCCACTCAACTCAGAGTTACGAAAGGTCATATGAGGAAAGATCTCCTGCTTTCAAACTGTGTGCAATCACAAGGATAAGTGCCACGTGCTACGTGGCAAAAAGCCATGTCTTCCCATAGAGGCATAGTTTAAACATTTAATTGAACAACAGCAGCAAGCAGTAAGGTGTCATCTGATATATACTCACTCCTATCTGTACCCTGGGGAGGGGCATGAAAACACATTCCAAGAGCAATTCTGTGTTTTTGAAGGAACTGAAGTCACAAGACTCTGGTCTTGTTCTCTTGGAGAGCTCCCACAAGCACTCACAATTCTCCTTGCATGACTCCATCCCTGGACCATGTGCTGACACTGGGGAAGCCCCAAGACTTAAGTTTGATCCCTGGAATCCATGTGAAAGTGGGAGGAGAGAACCAACTCCACAAAGGTGCCCTCTGACTTACACACACACGCACGCACGCATGCACGCACGCACGTGCACATACACACACAATGGCATGCATACACCTGCACTTAAACATAATAATGATTAAAGTGCACATTAGAAATATTTGGGAACTGAGCTGATGTGGGAGGGTCATCTGTCTATGTGTTACTTTCATTGGTTAATAAAGAAACTGCCTTGGCCTTTTGATAGGCCAGCCCTTAGGTGGGTGGAGTAGACAGAACAGAATTGTGGGAGAAAGAAGCAGAATCAGGCAGACACCATGACCCCCTTTCCCAAGATAGACGCTGGTTAGACTCATGCTGGTAAGCCACAACCTCATGGTGGCACACAGGTTATTAGATATGGGTTAGTCAAGATGTGAAGTTAGCCAATAAGAGGCTAGAACTAATGGGCCAGGCAGTGTTTAAATGAATACAATTTGTGTGTTGTTATTTCGGGTGTAAAGCTAACCGTGCAGGACAAAAACCAGGCCTGCTCGCCTCATCACTACACTGAGCATAGCAGCACACATCTACAGACCCAGTACTCAGGGGACCTAGGCAAGAGAAGCGCGAGTTTGAGGTCAGCTTGGCCTACATTGTGTGACCTTGTCTCAAAAAAAAAAACATAACAAAACAAAGAACCAACCAAGCAAAAACAAAGAAAGTTTGAAGGATGCGGGTTTACAGCATTTCAATAGAATTATTACAGAGCACCATATTAAAATGTTTTAATTATCACCTATAATTTAATCTTTTTTTGACAATGCAGAATATCTTTTGAGATTTTGACTGCTTTTGAATAATTTATGGATGTTGATTATTTTATTGATTGATAGACTGTTGAGAATCAATCACTGGAAAGGCTAAATTCTCATCTAAAAAAGTCTGAGTTTTATGCCTGAGCTTCCTTCCTCTCTCTTGGACAGTTCCAAGGAAGCAACTAGAACTGAGCGTCCCAGAACTCATTACCCTTGCTATTCAGGCACCAGACTGGGGTGTTGTTAAGGGTGTAGGGTTGGGCACCCTGGCCTGGGTCCAGCCTTCATAAGTCATGTCTAGCACAAGTAGTGTGCTGGCTGAAGTGAGCTCTTATTGGCAGAGACAGGGTAGGAACTGATGCATCTCTGGGCAGATCAGGCAAAGGGTGGAAGGCATCCAGACCTCATAAAGATCCACTGCCTAGCTTCAGCACAATGGTGACTTCCTGTCAGTACCCCTGCTGGAGCATCCCTGAGGACATTCTAAAAAGTGAAGAAAAGCCAATATTCTTCACCATCATTAAAAGGAGAAAAAAGAGAGCTGGAGGCATAAACATCTCAACTCAAGATTCCTTTTATCTGTGTTTCTATAAATCTTTACTGAACCAAGACATGTGTTCTTTTAAAGTTAATAGATGCAGTGACAAACTCAAATAGTACACTGTTCTGTGGAGATAAGATGCAGGCCAAACGAGGTTTGTTTTACATCGGCAACAAGGGCAGGAGGTCGGGGGCGGAATCTCAGAATGTCCTAGGGATGAAATTTTGGATTCCTATGAAATGACTTCTCGGAAGTGTGGAACAAATTTCACCCAGACTGAATCTCTCAAAAGAAAAAAGGATAAGATCAGTTTTAAAAGTACTTTTTGGTCAGTGCAAGAACACAGGATCAAGGTAAACCAAGGTATTTTTTTTAAATATCTAGGCAATAAATTCATGTCCCTATGGATGAGATAGCAATTCAGCAAGACAGAATTGAATAACAAATTAAGAATTCTGGAGAGTGTCGTGAGAAGTCACAGGACAAACTGATGCATGGGATTGTATCAAATGGGGCTTCTGTGCATTTGGCTGAACAGTAGTGTTTGGTGTCCCAGGTTTTATTTCCTTGTTTGGTAATCTCAACCTAAGATGGGAGGGAAAGAAGAGTTGCTAGGTAATGTATGTCGAGAAAAACAAAAGGGTTTTCTAGTAACCGACAAGGATGCTAGATCTTATAGCTCTCTTGGCTATAAGATTCAACAGAGTTGGTGACACTGAATTAGCAGTCAACTTAACTGAGTCAAGGAGGAACGTACTTAGAGCACAGGGAAGGCATTTAACCTCAGCAACCAGGAACGTGTGCAGGAAAGGACACGGGGGCACAGGCACAGCCACCGTAGTATGTAAAACTGAAGACTGCGGTGGATGGCACCAAGAGATGGTGAGCATGTGGAGGGATCAGAGCACACACCTTCTTGACTAGAGTGCGAGACGGTGCAAGGATTTGGTAAGTAGTTTGCTGGCTTTTGATGAAGTTATAAGGCATACTCATGATGAGAAATAACAGCACCACATTTAGCTTTGCACTTTCTTCTGCTTACTCCCTCAATAAAAACATGCCTGTAAAAACAACAATAACATCAACAAACAAAAACCCAAACCAAACCAACCAAGCAAACAAAACCCCAAATCTGCTGAAAGACCAGTGCACGAGAATTCAAGTCGGATTTCCATAACTCCAAACCACAAGTCACCCCACATGGGTGAAGCAAATTTGGTGTTTCAATGCCTCCAAAGTGGAATAAAAACCACACATCTCTCTGTTAAATATAAATATCAAAACATGCCCAGCAAAAGAGCCATGTTTAGCAGTACACACAAGATTCCATTTTTCTGGAGTTCTAGAAAACAATGGACCTAGAGTGACAGAGGGCTGATCAGTGGGTCTGGGATGTAGGTGGGAGTGGGGCAGGGGAAAGGAACGTTTGGTGGTGATGTATATATTTTACATCTTAATTGTGGTGGGAATTTCATTGTAGGCACATTTGTTAGAATTCATCAAACCATATAATTAAACTATCAGTGTTTTTCTGTATACAATCTATAACTCGATACACTTACTGTAAAAAATGAGACAGCTTTTGAATTTTGAGAAAATCAGAGACAGCACTCACTTCAGAGAAACTTCTTGAGGTACTGGCCTGCAGTGTGCAACTGCTACCCAAAATGACTAGCAAAAGTGTTGAGCGAGGCATAGGCAGAGCCACTGTGGTGCACAAACTACTTTGTAGGATGATTCTTTTAGGAACTGACCCAACTCATCAGCTCTCGCTTGGACAAGACCTTGTGTGGTCCCTACATGCCTCATGGGTCCTGTGCATCCTGAAGAGGTTCTACTCTGAAAGGATGTCCAGTCTGGTAACCCAGAGGAAGCTCAGGGAATGGTGTGGAGTTACTGTATTCCATATCCCAGCAAACTGTTCTTTGCAAAGAAACGGGGTACAGTAACCCTTAGCTAAGTAGGTTTGGGAGAAGCCAGATAAACGTCTCCCTTGTTCCTAAGTTTCTCTGGCCAATTCCGGGCATGTTTCAGCGGGGATTTGCAAATGTTAGAACATAATCTCAACCATTCTATGAAGAATAAAGTATAGTTCTGTAGCAGTGAAAATTTACATGTTTATGCGAAATAAAAAGGGACACAAAGTAAAGCTGAGAAACATCGCGACAAATCATAACAATATACAGTAACAGCTCAGCCATCTTTTCATGAGTGACTTATCAGAGCCAGGGGTCCTGGTAAAGTTTAAACCAAAAGGCAAGGCTTTTTGCCATTATTCTTTGTGAATAAAGTGGCTGTCTTTTGCTGTAGATTTTTGCTGTAGCTGACTCCCCTTCTGTTACATATTTGGAAATTAATTCACACAGTGCAGAACTGTTTCCTATGCCTTTAGGCTCTGTGTGAAAACAGTTTCCCACTGCCAGGTAAACACAGAGATCTGCCTTTCTGTAATTATCTTTATCAGCAGGCATTTGGTCAGTGTTTAGGGTTCAGGCAGGAACACTCCATTTAACAAAGTCACAGATACCCATGGACATAGAATTACTACTTGTCCAAGCTGCTGACTCATAGCTGTTTACCCCACTCAAAAGATTCTTAACTCCTTATGCTCACCTTCACCTCAGTTTACTGAGGATTTTAATTCGGGTAATTTATGGCTTATGTTTTACCCTCAAGGACAGCAGAAGAGATGATTAACTGCAACCAGAGAAAAACTTCCTTCCTGCTGGGCCTCGAGACACACAATCACCCACCAACCACAACAGCTGATAGTGGCATACCCCAGAACGGATCATTTAGAGGCCTGGATCTCCCCTTTGTCTTTACTGCTTAGAGCTTTAGGTGTGTACTCCAGACCTGGAGGCCCATAAAAACTGCAGCATCTGGTGCTATTTGATCAAGACCATGGCTTCTCCCTGATTAGTTGTGTAGGTTGCTTGATTATCTGATTCTATGCATGTTGGGAGCAGAGAAAAGCAGCGTGCTGAAAATAAACATTTCAGCACTTTACTAACCACCAAAAAATGTAGCATAGCATACTAACCTTCCCCTCTAGAATCCCCTGATGTTAATTTCTTTCTTAACTAAATTTCTCCATTAAGGAGTTCACCAGACATGCTCTAGCCACTCCCACCTTTGAGCTGACAAATGTGGATTTGTGTGTGTGTATGTGTGTGTGTGTGTGTGTGTGTGTGTGTGTGTGTGGTGTGTGAAAATCTTATCTGATTTTAATGAGGAAAAAGATTTCCAGCCCTGGAACCTGGAGGGCTGGGGAATTGCTGATTTTAAGGGTATATATTACTGGGAATGTTTGTAAAAAGACAGAGAGAATAAAGAAACATGGATAGATGGACCCTGTTGTGAATAGATCTCTTAACTCCCAGACTTTAGTCTCCTTCGCTTATTGTGTCTTTGATTGTATCCAGGGAGGGGTTTCTTAACAGCTGGACTCTTAGGGACCCTATTAAAACATCTCACGGAGAAACTGACACCATCAGGGACAAGTGAGTTGTTCCCTAAGAGGATACCTTCTGGGCCATTCTCACCACTTTTTCTTCTATGGCCACCAAGTTCTCTTTTCAAAGTTCCCCTTAAATTTCTGTTTCCTTTCTAGTGAACCAACTCCCCATTTCCTTCCACTCCCGTGGGAGACACTTATTATATTCTTGGATAAGTTAACAATGATATAAATTTCGAGAATTTTATTTTTCTATCATTTTTAGCTGCTTTAATCAAGAAAAGTAGAAACAAAGTAAAGGGAAATAGATTTAATAGCCAAGGATATTAAACTCACAGAGATCTGCCCACCTCTGCCTCCCAAGCGCTGGGATTAAAGGCATGCACCACCACCACCTGCATGGACTAGGTAATGGCATCATCAAATCTAATTTTTGTTCTAGCCAGTTCCCCCTCCCCAATAATTATTTTCTTAGTGCATCCCAGGGGCTAGCAGTTTCTCTATATTACCAGATGTGACAGGTTAAACGCTTGCCTTCGCACCACCTCAGCTTTGCTGTCTCCGGCTTGGCCTCTGACTTCCTAGCTCTCTGAGTCCCTTTGTTCCTCCTTCTGTGCCCTTTCTCTGCCCCCTCTCCTGTCATACCACAGCAGAGGACAGCAATGGCTCTCCACATCCCCTTCTAACAAATACCTGGTTTTCTTTTATTTGGTTTTACAAATGTTAAACGAGCACATATTGACAGGAGCTAAGAAGGGAAATGACACATGATCTTCGTTGTCACCTTGCTGAAGTTGGTTGCCCTTGAAGAAGGCATAGAAAAAGTGTTCTGGCATTGTGGGGTGGGTGAGCTCACAACTGATGACATGGGTCCTAAGGTTTTTATGGAGGACCTTTCATCACTGGGTCAGGCTTTGATTTCTATGGGCAAATCTGGGGGGGGGGGCACTTATTCCCACAGGGAATAAAACCAAGCAGTTGGGCAGGAGTACCAGAAAGCTTTTGAGTAATGACCAGTCCATGTGTGCACAGTAAGGTAACTTTGGAGGTCTCTTGGAAGGACAGGTGAGGCAGAAACATGGGGTACAGTTGGACTGGCCTTTAAGTGGTCGACAACATGCAAAAGACCACAAGATATAGGTATTAGTTTGTCATTCTCTGCTTCACTGTCCTCCCAAGAAGAGAGCTTCGGAGGAAGGCTTAGAGAGCCAAGGAGGATGGTGTGTGTATAGCGTTTCCTACACATCCTATAGGATTTGATATTTAAGATGGTCAATATGAGACTTCATCATCAGTGGTAACTGACTATTTCTGGATATTTACATTGAGCTTCAGGTCCTGATTTGGACTTCTAAAGACAAGATCTTGCTTCCTTGCTGAGGGTCCACCGTGACTCAGGCTTCAAGGATTTCTGGAACCCACCATCACTGCAGGTGAGATGGGGGTTCTGGAAGTAGAGAGGCCCTGTAGAGCTGGTCCCATTGTTGTGACAGCCTAAGGTATTCAAGGGACTGGAGATCCCAGAGGGATCACTTTAGGAAGAAGGGACACTGAGGAGTTTGTTTGTCACTGCAAACACGAAGTGGGGCTGAGAGGAGCCTTCCTACATCATCTGCAACAAAACACAAATGCTACTCCATGATGCTAGGGAAAGACCACTGACATTTTAATTTAGTGTCCTATGACAACATGAATGAAGAGTATATGGCGAAAGCTGAAATATGATAAGCTGTGTCATATAGTTACTAACAATAAAGAGCTATTTTTCTGGTTTTTTAATGGTAGTTGTTATATTTTCAGCTTTTGTTGGAATATCTTTTGCATTGTAAATACATGATCATTTTCAAAGCTAATTTTGTATTTACATTTCTTGTATTTTTCTATTAAAAATTATACAAATTAGCCGGGCGGTGGTGGCGCATGCCTTTAATCCCAGCACTCGGGAGGCAGAGGCAGGCGGATCTCTGTGAGTTCAGGCCAGCCTGGTCTACAAGAGCTAGTTCCAGGACAGGAACCAAAAAAGCTACGGAGAAACCCTGTCTCGAAAATAAAATTTAAAAAAATTATACAAATTGCATATGCTTCAGGTCCCCCTAAAATTTGGATCAGTATTTGGATGGTCTTTTCATATTAGCTCAATAAATCTTTGATTAATTATAATGGAAAGGGATCCTGAGCTCCCAGAACTAAAGGAAACAAGGGGATAAAATACATGTCAAACAAAGAAAGAAAACAATTAATGGCTTGGCTGTAAAATTGCTATCTTTATGACTGAGACCTTTAAAAAAATTATGGCAGGCAATACTGCAAGCCAGATACATTCTGTAGCCAACAGGGCAAGGCCATCCTCCCTGGCTGGAAGGGACTGTCCAATTAGGACTCTGCTGTAGCCACAGTTATATGGCATTTGTAACTTATAACACAGTAATTTGCAGCACATTCTTTTCCTAGTATTAAATTAGATTTTCAAACTTTAAATTGGCTAAGATGAGCCAACATGAAAGGCTCAAGGAGGAGGGAAAGTAAAACTTAACTCCTCACAGGCCATTCATTTTATCACCAAGAGGAGGGACCCTGTTTAAAAACAAGAGTTATCTCAGCTCTAACCAAAGTCAGACTTCATAGGTGATTTAGTTGTTTTATTTTATAAAGTAGACATATCTGAAACAGTACAGAATCTTGTCTATGTGGTACTTCTGAGTTTGCTGGCTAGAAAGATATTGAGTAGGTGAGTGTTTATATGCAATGTGCATCTCTTCCCAAGGCTCCACCGCGTGGCTCTCTACATGGACACAGCATGGGCAGCAATGGTTTTAAGACACTGGACAGAAGAGGGCAGAAGCAATTCCCGAGAGTTGGGCAACAAGACGAACCCTACAGTCGCCCCAGCTCACTACCTCGAGAGTTTCCAGGTCATGGATGGGAGCCTAATTCTGCTGACTTGACAAAGCAGTGGAGACCAAAGGAATTAAAAGACGTGGTGAAACTATTATCCAACTTGATGAGATAATTGATCTATAAAGACTATTTTCTGGCGGGCAGTGGTGGCACACGCCTCTAATCCCAGCACTCGGGAGGCAGAGGCAGGCAGATCTCTGTGAGTTCGAGGCCAGCTTGGTCTATAGGGTAAGTTCCAGGACAGGCTCCAAAGCTACAGAGAAACTGTGTCTAAAAAAACAAAAACAAAAACAAAAACAAAACAAAACAAAGACTGTATTTCCTACCAGCAATGGTGGTCTATTTATAGGCGCAGTTACTCAGGAGGCTGAGGTAGGAGGATTACTTAACTAGAGTTTAAGACTAGTCTGGACAGTACAGAGATTTTTCTCTTTCCAAAAAGGAGTGCATATTCTTTTTAAGCATATACTGACCATTAACCAAAATAGAGACTATTTGTACCATAGAGTCTCAACAAGTTAAAAAATTCAACACAGACAAAATGGATTTTTTTTTGATCACAGTGAAGTTGAAAGCAACAGCAGACAGACCTTTGCAAACTCCCAAAACAGATTAAAAAAAAAAAGAACAGATTTCTAACTAACTTATGTGTCAAAGAAGAAATCAAAACGGAAATTAAAAGTTATCTTCCATTGAAATAAAGGCGGAAACACAGTGTATCAAAACTTGTGTGATATGAGACCCTTGGAGAGGAACTAAAAGTCTATGTTATGATTATTCTAAGAAGAACTTGAAAGGAGCCCCACATGGTTGGACACTGCTCTTCCCAGAGATGGGAGTCATTAAACAAGAATCTCAGTGCCAGGCATGGGACATCTCCTGCAGCAACTACTCAGGCCCCAGAGGTCTCCAAACGATAGAAGTCATTGCCATTGATTGTCCCCCACAGCTAGACGAGCGCTTACTGCTGAAGCCCTGACACTTTTTGGTTGTAGGATGTAGAAATCAATCTTGAGCTGACTGGGGAGCCTTCCTCCCCGCTGGCTAGCTTTCACTGTGCTAGAAGGCATCACTGGAGATCGAGTTCTGAAGAATCTTATGTAAACATACGTTATGGATCTCTTTATACATACATATGGATCTGTTGACTTCTTTAAGCATAGTTCATTTGAGATTCACCCATTTTGGAGCCTGTGGTAATTCATTCTTTGTCTACTTCTGAGTTACACTTTGTCACCGGACTCAAACTACAGCAACAGCAAGCAGCTTGACTGTGTGTGGCTGTAGCAGGGAGCAGGGCCAGAAGCTGGGAGCAAAGACTACAAAGGACAGGGACAATAGTTTGAGGTTATAGAAATGTTCTTGATTGTGCTCGAGATTTCCTTGGTATACACACATATTAAAATTTGTCAAATGATACATGTCAAACACATGCCAATTCGTTGTAGGCCAGGAGTCTCTCAATATGGCTGTTTGAAAAACTCATCCTGAGTGATTTGGCTGCAGGAATCTAAAGCCAAATCTATGCTGGGGAGACCCAAGATCACAGAACATCAAGATATTAATCTTCCTTGTTTCTAAAACCTCCTTTGTCTTTGTGGAAGAAACCAGCCTTGTTCATCACAACTAATAAGCTATCAAGTCTACAGTGACACAGACAAAATAGGGCATGTCGTTCAACTAGACTCCACTATCTTCTCCTCTTGTCTAGGGGAGGGGCTAAGGTAAGCATATGAGGAAGATTTAATGTATTAGAAGACTATATGATGGGTTGTCAGAAATCTATGATATAAAACTAGAAAAGACTTGTTAATATAAAAACTATTTTCTTTACATGTTCTCTTTACTCTTCCACCCCTACCTTACCCTTCCCTTTTTAGTGTCTTTCTGTCTTTTGTCCCCTTCACTTCTGCTCCTGACCCCCTCCCCCTCCCCACCATTTACCAACAGGAGCAAACTGTGGCTCAGATCATAGTATAGACGCTGGCATGTCCCCTGCTTCTAGTCTCCCCGACACTGTTCAGGGTACGGCAGTTTGTATCTGGTTTCCATGATGTAGGCAGGGGTAAAAATCAAATGCCCTTTCTTTATAGGGTTGGCGTATAACAGTTATTCTCAACCTGTGGGTTGCGACCCCTTTGGGGATTTGCATCATGTATTTACATTACAATTCATAACAGGAACAACATTTCAGTTCTGAAATGGCAAGGAAATAATTTTATGGCCGGGGGTCATCACAGCATGAAGAACTGTATTAAAGGGTCTCAGCAATGGTGTATAAAATGAGCTGATACAGGAAGAACAACTTGGGAGTAGCTATCAATCACCGTGCAAGTTACTGTCCTCAGAACGCCCATTCTATGCCAGACACACTGGACTCCAATCCTGACATGTAAACAGCCCTAGGCGCTAGGCAGCTTTGAGAATACATGAAATGCCAAGATCTGGATCCCAGTCCCGGCTTGGCCAGTAGGATTCCCTGGCCCCCACTGTGTTCCTCTTACATCAGAGCATAAGCTATGTATTGTTAAAATGGGAAGTTTGGTGTTGAAGATGTATTTATGACCCCTTTCAGCTTTAACTAGGGCATTTTCTAATTCAAAAGTATAAAACCATTACAAAATAAAAAGCTTAGCTATAACGTTTGGGCACAAATGAAGTGACCTCAGTTTTCCTATCACAGCGAAAGCCATCTGTCCCTCAGGGAGGAGAGCTAACAGCACAGCTAAAGGGACATCAAAGCATTAAAATGTCAGGGGAGTATTATGTTACTGCTTTAATGTTTTATGAGAAATTGTAACATACAGTTTTGATTCGTATCTTTAGGAAGTATTCAAGGTTCTGGATTTGAATTCCCTCTTTCCAGCACTGGACGTGAAGTCTCCCGAGAGGTCAGTGTGTGTGCACTTTAAGGGGGGAGGGGGTCCTGTTAGTCTGGCCTCAGTGATGGTGAAGTGAAGTGGTTCTCACTTCATACACGCTGAACGTGTTCTAGCTTTTACAAAGTCAGGCATTCTGAGTGGTGAGTGAAGTAACCACAGAAAACTAGCATCCATACACATGAGCTTGTGCGAAATTCCCTGGAGGAGGATGGCATATTCTCTATGCAACGTGGTTGGTTGTGCAAGAAAAATAGCTTTTACGAGGCAAAGAGATTTAATGCAGACACTTGAGTTGGTCTCATGACATGGTCTTGCATCACATGGTTTGGTGAGGGCAGCAGTCAGACATGAGTGTTCTGGAACAGGGGTGTGCGTGTGCGTGTGTGTGTATGTGTGCGTTGTTTACATGAGCATGAGGAGGCAGGCAGCCTGGATTGTTGACTATGGTGTGGACCGTCTTCCGGTAACACTCTGGGAGAAACTGCGACATGAATGGGAAATCGTCACTGCTCGGAAGACTAAAGTAAGAGCGTCACACTGTTGCTGGGTCAAGGACTTAGCCACGAATGGCCACACTAATTGCCTGTGCGGCAGCTATCTATCAACTTGCCCACTGAAGACATATTGATATCAGGGACCAAATAGGACTTTTGCTAAAATAAATGAACATTAGGTCTTATGACCAGAGTCTCAAGTCTCTCCCGTCTGCCAGGACACTGTTTCTCCTTCTCAGGCCCTCCTTTTATTTACCAGGACACGGTTTCTATTTCTCATATTCCTTAGAGAAAAGTCTCCAACCGTTTCCTACTGGGAGGAGCTGCGGAGCTGCTTCCACGAGGCTTATGATATGACTAACACTAGGTCACTTGTTGCCAGCTGGAGCAGCCTGCCTCAGCTTGCAAATTATTGTGAGTACTATTTATTATTTTTAGCTTTTTAGAGTTGCCAGCAGCTCTCAACAGCACTGTGGCCTTTGCAGAGTCTGTGAGGTGACCGGCACGTTTTCTCCCTCATCCACAGTAGACCAGAGAGGAGGAAAGTGAATGACGTGGCTACTATCTGAGAAGAAACAGTTCCCTTTAATGAGCTTGTGCCTCTAAGTGAGGGGTTGGGTGTGTGTGTGTGTGTGTGTGTGTGCGCGCATGTGTGTGTGTGCACGCACACATGTGTGTGTTGGGAAGAGCAAACAGAAAATTTAAGTTTCACTCTGATTCCTTGGATGGTTAGAGGAGACCAGAGAATCTTTACCAATCACTGACTAAGTTTAATTTTTAAAAATGTTATTAGTTTATTACTAAAAATTGAGAAATAAACAAATAAAATGCAGAGTCACAGATATAAAACTAGCATTAGTTTATTTTCTATTAATACTTTTCTGGCATATTTTCACACAGTTGACATCACATCTACATACTTATTTACAAGATATCCTATGCATTTCTCTATCACATACACACATTCACACAAACACACATGAAACAAGAGTCTTGCTTTTATATCCATATTGGACTCATGATCTTCATATATCACATGATATCATATCACATCACATCATATATGATATATCACACTATATTATATCTTATATTAGTTTGTATTTTTTTGAGACAGGGTCGGGTCCTGCTTTTTAGCCAGGCACCCTAGAACCCATGATCATACACCTCCTTTTCCTGAGCCATGGGATTAATGAGTGTGCCACCATGCCTAGCATATAATTATTTTTAATATCAAAATATTTCTACCATAGTGGAAATATAGTATGGTTAGCTGTTCTCTTGTTATGTTGTTGGGAACACACATAAGCCACCTCACTTTCTCTTTAGGGTTATTTCTGTGAGGTGACATTGCAGGATTAAACAATATAGTTTTTAGTCCTTAGATATATTTTAACCCAAGGTTTACAGCAAAAATATCCCCCCCACACTAACTAGTATTTCCTAGTTTATATACACTAGTATATAAAACTATTTCATCTTAAGGCAATACTGTTAATATTGACCATTTCCTGAAAAAAAGGAAAAAAAACTTCCAAGTTTGATAGTAAACAGTATTTTATTGTAATTTTATTTACAATTCTCTGATTACTAGCTATACTTCTTTTGTTCTTCCTTTTCTACCAACTGTGCCCAGTGTCTACGTTTTCATCCTTACGAGTGAAATTATTTTATTTTATAAATTCTATTGACACAATGATTATATTCACTGGGGTGCAGTTTATTAGACTGTTTAAGTATTTGTTACACAAATATTCTAAAGACTGTAGTTTATTGACATAAAAAAAATGAAGCATACATGTTTAGGGATTGTGACATACTAACATTAAATACTGTTTCCAAACATCATGATTTGTTTTGCGGTGCAGCGGCTGCGGAAGGCAGTATTATACTTTCAAATCAAATAAGAACACATAATCTTTACATTAAGGACAAAAGGATTATAAAAATACAATTTTGATAAACTCTAGAAGACCGTATTGGGATGGCTGAAGAACAAATTCTTATATTTACCTCTTCAAAGAAGAGATTATTTTTTTCACCTCTTTATGTGACTCCTTGTCCTATAAAGAAAACACAAATGCACAATGAAATGCCACACATTTATCTTGGTGCTCTAAGTACTTTGATACTGACTGTTTTTGATGTATGTGCATTTCCTGACAGACTCTTACAAATAGACTGCAGATTTCCTCGGACTATGCAGGATACATGTCTATGAGAAGGCAGTTGATGTAGGGAGGTGTTTCTCCGTGAAATCTGGAGTGGGATGTAGGAGGGAAAGTCTTCACGTAGACTGACAGAGTGCTTTCCCTAATGTTAATGTGGTGCCATCCCCATTTCTAGGCAGTGTGAAGTCATAGCCCTAACAGCAGGATTTGAAGTTCCCCGAGATTACGCCAGAAGAGTCATATATACATAGTTTACATAGGCAAATATGTCACTTTATCATGTTTCATAAATGTTATACAATGCATTATTGACTTTATCAAGTAACTTACATTGCAGGTAACTCTCCTATGAGTGATGTCATCTGAAAATATTATAGCAATTTAAACTACAGCTTCTCCTTCGGATTAGTACGTCTGTCACTGTAAACCAAGAATTTCTTTCCCATCTGAGCCTCCTCAGAATGCTCCAGGGTGCTGGACTTGAATGTTATCACTAGGCAAACGGTGAGGCTATTGATGACATCAGTATTTCATTCGGCAATCATTACATACTGCCTCAGATATAGGAATTCATTTTATTTTCAGTTTGAAAGAATGTTTCTTAGGATCTGTGACTAGCCCCTTAAAGTGAAGAGATGCTCACGTAGGTCATAGAAATGTTGTAGTGTACTGTAAAGCTGTCTATACACATTAATTTGGGCTGACAGTCTGAGGAGCAGCTCCATGTGTGATGGGCTTAGAATATTCTGGTAGGAGGCAAACACACACTTGCGGAGAAGTGTAATTCAAAGAAGTGACAGGTGCCAGAAGGGGATGAGGGATGCTATGACAGCTTGCAGGCAGGGGAAGAAACTAACGGAGAAGCATTTGCACTGCAACTCGTGGCGCTGTGAATTTGGCAGTGAAGAACCTAGTTAGCAAAATCACTAACTGGGTCTATGTGAGATGGAAAAAACTTTCGGAGACAGGTGGTTATACATATAAATCATTTTATCCTATGCTCTCAACAGAAAGGGAAATTGAATTCCTGACAGTACCTATACAACTTAGGAAAAAAGTTTAATAACACAAATGAAGGCTAGAAAAGATAAGAGAGTTGGACCCCAGTGCTGCTGAGGCCCTCAGACTCACACTCACTGTCTGGACTCACCTCTTTGGTAACAATAGGCAGTAATAAGGCCAAGTTACAAAATTTCCATGCATCCTGAGATTCCTCGAGATCAACGTAACACTAGAAATGAAAAAAAAAATCCATATTAATGGTAACCTATGTTTACTGTAAAGCACTCAAAGTGATCTTTAGCAGTTCCCTTCCTTACCTTGGCCACAAACATGTAGTTGGACACAGAATAGCCAGGTTGCAATTCTTCAGCCTGAATTAAGAAAAAGCAGACAGGAGGATAACACGGCCATACTATAACAAGGATGCTGGTCATAATGAAAAAGGACATATTTCCATAAACCAGACACCAGGGGCCACGCTGTCACAAGAATTTTGTTTTTTTTTCCATGTTTGAATGCTTTTATTGGTGTAAGTATCTTTGTGTAAAAACAAAACTTTCAAGGGTAGCCATTAAAGTGGAGTGATGTTTCCATATGATCATCACTAAGCTTTCCAAGACAACAAGAAGATTTCATACATAATCATTGCCTTTATTTTTATTGTGCTCCCCTCTCTCCTCTTTTCCTTTGAGAACAAAGACATCTGGCAATACCGTCTCCCTGGGACAGGTACTGTCCATGCCACAGTCTGTTTAGGAAATGAGAGTAGAGCATAGCTGTTACCCTGTGGCAAGCATTTTCTAATAGACTAAGGCTTGAAAGCTTAGGAACACATGACTTCAATAACATGTGGCCATCTATCACATGCAGCGCTTTGACAGGAAACAGGATCGTTGAAACAGCTGGTCCTACTAGTAAACAAAGTAGGTACTTTCAATGTGCCGGACTCTGCTCTTCCGCCCACAATTCTTAATCTCTGGGGCCTAAGAATTCCTTTAGAGATAAGGTTCTAGAGAACTCTTGTAAGGACCCAAGTCAGTCTTTGCCCAGGAGCCAAAATTTGCCAAGGTGGAGAGGCATGCCACCCCCCAACCTGACACCAGTCCCCAGCCTGGAGGGACACAGAACATACCTAAAGAACTTCAGAGTACTTACTGCTTCCAGAGTAAGGCAAAGAGACTGGCTGAATAGGAAATTAATTTAACGGGTGGAAACAGTACATGCTTAGATGTGTACAATACTATATTTATTTGTTCAAAGTTGTATCAGCAAAGCAATTATATACTTTAAGGGGAAAAAAAACAACTGGTTTGATCTGATGCCTGAAGAACCTCCTCCAGAAGTGTCTGCAACTTAGAAGTGGTTGGTAAGATAATTGCTCACATCTCCTGGACAGCTATTTGCTCCACCTGAAACATTGTTTCCTGGAGGGAAGAAGGAGGCTTGCAAGACTCAGGAAGCTAAGGAAACTCAGCAGACACACGGAACTCAGGGACCTTAACCAGATTTGAGGAAACCCTGAGAGTTACGAGACTCACAAGGCAGGATTTAATAAGACCGCTCAGTGGAACAGCCTGAGCTGGAGAGGAGCGCGGGAGGCGGCTTCTGCAGGCTCCGCCCACACTGGGATGGTCTTTTCAGTGCAGCTGCCTTGGGTCACCTGTGCCCCATAAGTAGCCACCCACCCAGCTATGCTTGGGCAGAATCAGTTTGTTGTCTGTGTCCTGTCTGGTCCCAGTGAACATTTGTTCGCATCTCCCCAGAAAAGTCACACAACAAAATCCTTTAATATTATACTGGTTCCATGTCAAACTCATGAGGAATGCTGGGAGCAAGTCCAATAATTTGCTCTCAGATTTGGTAGTAAAGGGTTGCTCTACTTACAGGTTTATTCAGGCTACCGAATTTCTTTTAAAAAGTAGTTTGTCAGCAGTGTGTGGTGCCGCACGCCTTTAATCCCAGCACTCAGGAGGCAGAGGCAGGTGGATCTCTTGAGTTTGCAGACAGCCTGGTCTATGGAGTGAGTTCCTGGACAGCCAGGGTTACACAGAGAAACTCTGTTTCAATAAAAAACCAACCAGCCAACAAACAAAACAAAACAAAACAAAACAAAACAAAAAGTTAGTGTGACGTTCCTAGGACCAAGCACATAATTTCCGATGCCAAAAGTTTATATTTGAAGCATTGCTCAAATCTCGAGAGACTTAAAGGCAACACTAATTCAACCCGGGGCTGCGATGAGAGCCGGGGCTGCGAGGAGAGCTCTGCACACGGCGAGAACTATTTCCTTGCCAACAGGACATCTGACACTGGTGTGGATGAGGTGTCATGACACTGAAAGAACAGACAAACACACCTTAAGGAAGTTATGCAAAGCCTCATGAACCGTCGAAGATGGTATTTCCCCAAACAGAGTAGCGGCCATTTTTTTCTCAATCCAGCTCAGTTTTGAGACCTACACATACAAAGGAACACCACGTTTAGGAAGCTAGTCACCTTTGAATGATCACCTCTCTCCAGTTACATGTGTATGCATATATGTATCTGTGTGTATATCCATAATGCATGTTAATAAACACACTCATAACTCATATATCACAGTATGTGGTAGTGACAGGACCCACTTCATGCTATCAACTAGCCTTCTGCGTCAGCCACTTTCTTAGAGAAGGTCTAGGGTGTGTAGAGGGCTGAGAATCCTTACTTACTCCTCAGAGCCCTGAAAGGCTCCTGGCAGATGCTCCAGTAGATGCCCCATACCCATGCACACGCTCAGTGGGTTACAGACAAAGAGGAACTGAAGTTGGGAGGGAAGAGTGTCGGGGAGGGAAGGGGAGGTGCAGAGAAAGGGACAGGATGAACAAAACAAACTATGTGCATGTATGGAGTGCTCGGACAATAAAAAAGTAATCAAATACAATTTCATATTGTTATTTATTTTTTCACTTCCCCCAAATATGAATATTGGGCATGTATTTCAGAAATGCTCCTTAAGTCACTGATAGAGCTCCTGTCCTCTCAGTGGCGTCAAACATCTTCTCAACCTATCTTTTTAAATTTCTAGGTAGTCATCTTCGGATAAAAAGAAATACATAGCTGTGGATCTAGGAACGGAGTCCTGAGGCAGAGCACCTCCCCAGCACGCATGTGGCTGTGGGTTCAATCCCCGGTGCTGACAAACCTAATGTGCATTTCTACATAATTTTAGTCACAATTTATTCTACACAATTTTATTGATTTGCTTAATTTTGTTACTCTAAGCTTTGTAAAAAGTGTATCACGTTATTTATTTCCTTTCGTGATTTTTTTTTCACCTAACATTGCTTTTATCAGATTGCTGAGTATAGTTGAAGTTCAATGACTTCAATAAATTATTAGATATGGAATTTAATATTATTATGTGCTTTGCATATGAATAGTTTTTGTATTATTGATTTATAAGTTATCAAAAAAGGCAGTTTGGGGGAAAATGGTCTGCTATACAAACATAAGGACTTGTGTCCAGTGGTCAGTACCCAAGTAAAGGGCATGAGGTAGGACACTTAACTGTAAGCCCAGCACTGGGGTAAGGAGTGAGATGGACAGACAGGTCTCTGACCCTTGTCAGCCAGCCAATCTTGTAGAATTGGTGAGCTCGATTCAGAGGGAGACAGGAGCATGTGAAGTCTGTCAGCATTTTGTCAATTTGCAATATATGTGTATTTGCATAATTTAGTCAATTTTTATTTTATGGTTTTGAGGCTGGTATTAGCAGGCATAATAACTTACAAATTCTTTCATGGTTAATACATCTTGTTATTTGTGCAGAGTTAGCCTCTGTAGCTATGGAAGTAACTGTACCTTAAAATAGATGAGATACAATTAGAAATATAAAGCATAAAATTCACACGTGGTCTTCAATAAAAGAGAGCCTCCTTCCCCATCCTCTTTCGGCCTTAATGAAAAGGTTCCTGCTTATGTGCAGTCTAATTTCCTTACTTATGAATTGTATCTTTAAGTCCTACACCTTCTTCATGCACCTTTTTGGATATACTTTTACATTTTGTAACTCTCCTGCAAGCTAACAGTGTTATTTAAGACACTAGGTCCTAGGTTGACCAGTTGCCCTTAGTCAAGCTATTTTGATAGCTCATACCCCATTAAGTTAAGTTCTTTGAAGGAACCTGGCCTGTGTCATGCTTGGAGATAACTTTTGGGACTGTGGATTAGTGATAAATGTGGAAGGTAGTCCTGATTTTGATCCCTAGCACTACAAAAAAGAAAAAGAAAAAAGAAAAAAGTATTTATCTTCTTCCTACAGAACCATGGGCAGAATACTTGCATGTGCGTGGTAGCTGATCTCAACCTGAGACAGCCCAAAGTATGACTTCTGAAATCCCATGGAAAGATAAGAAAAAAATGTACACACAAACACACACATACCCCTAGATATAACACATAAAATGTAAGCTTATAAAAGATAAAATATATGCATTATAATTTAAAATCGATATTCGATTTAAAAACATACGAGTCATAGATTAAAAACTATTTTTACAATGCTCTCTAGTGTGCAATAGGTAAAACCAGAAAAGAATGAGTAAGTCACTGAGAACGCACTAAATAGCCACATTGTCTTCAAGAGCTCTAAGGAAAGGCTTAACTCACATTGTAACAGTATCTTCCCTTGAGGTAGTACAGGAAGGGCTCTTCCGGTAAGAGCTGGATGGCTTTTTCCAGATGCTCCTGCAAACAATCACAGCCAAGTCAGCTGCCGCTTTCAGATATGGCTGAGCGGAGCAGCGCCCAGCCTAAGAACCCAACATGGTCTGACAGTGTCTCAGCCACTTCCCCATTCCTGACCACTCACACAACTAAACCTCGGCAATAATTCCCAGCTGAGATCCCTGCACCTGGAACCAAAGCAGCGCCTGTTCCTTAGGCACACCATGCTTAATCCCAAACCCAGCGCCGAAGTGAAACCAGAATGTACCCAAGTCAAATGTCTTTTGGTCCTGACTTTCCCAATGAAGACGCACCAACCCCAGCCCAGAAGCGAGTTTATTGGAACAAGATGGCATAAGGCAGGATTTAATTTAAGAGAAACAGCAGCCCTGGAGAGGCCATGGATGGCTTCCCTTGGCGCTGTTGGAGCGAGTACTGGGCATTGGGGCACAGGGAAGAGCCATTTTCTTCTACCACAATTACTCAGTCAGAGAGATTAGTTATTGGGTCACAAAAGCCAACAGCAAACAGGACATGGTATGTCAGCAAGTTGCTTAATTTATTCCCGCGTCATGGTAGTTTTAAGCTTTATATCAGACCCTGTATCCCCCACCCCTGTCCCGGAAGTCAGTAGAGAGTGTTGACTGCCTAGCCTGTCATATGTTATGATGTCAGTGAGTTCATGGCCAAAATAAGTCAACACTCATCTACTATGTGGGTTCTTGTACCATCTTGGATAATACTTAGCCACCAAATAGTTTGATTCTTTTTATTACAGTATTAACCGCTTCATTTTCTGTTGTTTAAACATGAAACTAAATCCCTGGAGTTTAACATGCCAAGTAATCTCTTGTCAGTTAGTAAAATGAAACATTTTGAACACCAAGAAATACCTTGAATAGATGTCCACAGTTAATCTTGTTTTGCAATCCCTCAAACTCAGACACATAACCACACAGAACTGCATACCTGAAAAGGAAAAAAAAAACAGTGTCCACCATGTAAAATTTGAAAAAAATGCTATTATCATATAACACTTATAATATGCCTCTAAAGCATCATCAATGTTTTATAGAAGCAATAATATAGATGTAAAGGCCCTATAAATAGATATTTGACATTAATATGAAGCCACTTCTTCAGGAATAATGAGGCACAGGAATGTTGTCTATGCCACACACATGTGGTGAGGGCGAGTGAGTCATCCAAAGTAATGAGATTTGAACAATGCCTGGCAAGAAGGAGGTTTTAGCCAGTGCCAGAGGCCATCATCAGTGACATCATCAGACAAAGTCATCATCAGATAAAGCTCTCTCTCAGTCCAATCATGTACTAAACTGGGCAACAAAGTGTTAACAGATTTATAAATCTTAAAACATATTAAAACCAATCTTTAAAACTTTCCCGATCTCCTTAAATGTCACTGGAAACAAAACGACTGTCTCGATTAAAACTAAATAAAACTAAAGATAATCTTACAGCATGCTTTGAAAAAAACTTTCCATTTCTCCCAGTTCGAAACAGTGTATTAGTACAAGAGTGTATCCTGGGGATGTTTCCCCACTGGTAACACAAAATTAATAGCAGTGGTTATTTGGCTATAGGTTGGATGCAACGCTTGTTCCGCAACTTGTGTGTTTACTTTAGAAACTGGTGATACATTGTTCTTCACACCTGTTTCTGTCTGTGCAAGTCTTCAGAGGATTTCAGAATGCTGCTGCCTGAGGCAAAACATACACACACATTGAACTATTTTAGGATTATGGGATTGTTATTGCATTGCATTGTTAGACTGAGATCAGGAATGTGGTTTTGTAGGCTATCTCAATCATTTCTCTGAATAAGCAAAATTTCTAAGTACAAAAATGAAGCGAGCGATTTCTCAATTTGGAAGAGGATGACCATTCTGGGAAACAAAGGATGACAGAAGTCAACCAAGCATGCACAGCCAAGAGAATGACCTCTTTCAACTGTGGCATTGTTTTCTGTACAGCCAATGGAATTCATTACAGAGGAGGCAGGAGGAACAATCAATCCAGCCTACTAGACATGACCTGGGGATGGCGAGTAAGACACATGACTGCGCACACATTTTAAACGAGACTTCCCTTTGTTCCTCTGCACCCTGAGGTTGGATATAAGAACAGTGCTGTTCCATAGCACCCTTGGCCTCCTCTGTGGAATCTGCACCCTTTGCCTGCAGGCTCCATGATCACTGCTGCTCCCGGTTACTGTCTCAAGCCTTCAAGGCCAGGAATGGTGCTCCTCAGCTCTGTCCCCTTCTCCAACACTGACGTGAGTCTTTTGTTTCTCCATAAAAAATATGTTCATGAGATCCCAAAATAAGTCGATGGGATTTTTGGCTGGTGGTGTGTTGAATCTCAGGGCCACCGTGGGAAACTGACATCTTGACAATGCTGGGCTGTGCACTTACGACATGAGTTAGCTCTCTGCATCCTTTACCGGAATTTTGCAGTTTTTCTCATATATTTTGTATGTTAAAAAACCAAAGTATTTAAATTTGGGGGGATGCTATTGCAAACAGCAATGTGTTTTCATTTTAAATTTTAATTGCTAATTTCTAGTCTATATGAAAGCCACTGGGTTTTGCACATCAGTTTTGTAACCTACAGCCTTGCTTTGAGGACTAAATTCTAAGAGTAAAGGGTATCACATCTTCAGTCTGTATCTGTCACATCCTTCTGTGCCTGAGCTGGAATGTAAAAGGGTGACATCCTGATGTCCCCTCGTGGTCTACGCTCACAGGGCAGGAAAGCGACTTTCCGACATTAGCAATGACAGTAACTGCAGCCGGTCTGGGTTCTGTTCTTTGCCAAGCTGAGGAAGTTCCCGTTCTCCTAGTTTTCTGAGAGGTTTTGTTTGTTTTACTTTCCACGAAGAAAAGCTGTCTGTCCAGCGTGTTTTTCTGCATCTACTGATGTCAGCATATGCTTTCTTCTTCTTCCCTTTGGTAATTTGCTAACTGCGCCGAACCAGCTTCCCAAAAGCCCAGGAAAGAATCCACATGGCTACTGTGTGTTCTTTCCATACACTGTGGGGATTCAGTTTGCTGATGCTTTTTAAAACTATTTCTATACCCATACTCATGAGATGCTGGCCTGCAGTTTTCTTGCAATATTTCCATCTTGTTCGAGAAGTACTCTACTGCTGGGAAAAAGAAGGAAATTCCGGAGAACTTGGAGAAAGCTGGTGTGTTTCCCCCCTTAAATATGAGATAGAATTTACAAGTGGGTCCTAGTATTTCATCCTCCTCCTCCTCCTATTATTATTACTATCATCATCATCATCATCATCATCATCATCATCATCATCATCATCATCATCATCATCATCATCATCATCATTACTATTACTATCATTTGGTCTTTCGAGACAGGGTTTCTCTGTGTAACAGCCCTGGCTGTCCTGGAACTCACTTATATGGACCAGGCTGGCCTTGAACTCACAGAGATACACTTGCCTCTGCCTCCTGAATACTGGGATTAAAGGTGCACACTGCCACACCTGGCTCTACTTAATTTTTAATCAAGGTCTGGGTTGATTGCTTATTCATATGTTCTTTTGAAATGTGCTCTAAAGTTCTGCTGTATCATTGCCAAAGACTTCTCAGAGTGATTTCAACCCTAGAATTCCATGTAACTACTTCTGTTTTGGTTATGAGTATTACAATTTTTCAATTTATTTGGACTCCAAATCTCAGGTTACTTTCTATTCAAGTATACTTTCCTTTCGGAATGGCTTAAAATGTACAAAACCTTTGCATATGGCACAGGCAGCAGCATATCCCACAGTTAGTTTCCCCATTATAGCATATCCTATTACTATAGTAAAGTATTGTTATAGTGCAGTATGGGTACTGATAAACAACTGTTACAGTGAATCCATATTAATATACTATTACTAGTTAAGCTTTATATTTGTTCAACTTTCTGTTTTCCCCTAATGCTTTCCAGGATTCTGGACACTTTAATTCACATATTATTAGGGATTTTTAAAAACATGGTAAAACTTCTTGAATTATTATTGTCATCTTTCATAAATCCAGCACCCCTTATTTTGTTTTCTATAATTTTATAAAAATACCTTCTATATTTTCTGAAAAATCAGCACTACTTATGCAGTCTCTGGGTTTTTAATCTGCTCTTATTGCAATTCTTTCCAAGTTACTTGAGTGAAGAGAAAAGACAAAGAAAGTTCATGAGTTATAAACATTGTAGGAATTGTTCTTTTTCCTTTCAAATGATATGGCCCTAGAGACTTAGAATATTATAATTTTTGCCTTATTCTGTGTCATAAACTCCAAGGTCACTTGCTCACTTTCTCCTAAAATATCATTGCTTCATTTTGTCTAATCAACTTTATCTTTGTGTATGTTATTTTTGTAGTGTTCATTTTAAAATGTAACTTAATATTTGATTTCTCAAACTCAGTCTGATGGGAATTCTGAAGAAAGTTACTTTACACTACGGTGAATTACCTCCATCTAGAGGTTATTTGAAGTATTGTTGCTTTCACAAGACTTCTGATTTTATAGATATAAGTATTTGCACTGGTATTGAATATACCCTTAATGGGTGACAGCCATATTATTTCAACAATTACAATAACTCCACTCATTTCTTGCACTATTTGTGATTCAAAAGTAGCACTTTGTACTTGTTAGGGATCAGAGACAGCCTCCTGCAATAGAAGGATGACTGGAAATATGAGAATATAATATCTTAAGTTTTGTTCTGCTTTCCTACATATAGTGTGGCCTTGCTTACTGATCAACACACACACACACACACACACACACACACACACACACACGTATGGGGCTTTGCTTCTATTTAGAAAATGGAAATAGACCTTCCTTCCTGTACACATATGCTATAAGGTGTGTAGCTATAGCTCATAAACTGTGGAGCACGCTCATATGGAAGATACAGTTAGACCTACAGCCAAACCTATTTAGCCAACATACTGCAAACATACTTTATTATTTCAATTCCAGAGTATTTTAGTTTGATATGATAAAGACAATAGGCTCCTATAGAATGTTTAGGTAGCCTTAAAATTACAGCAGAGAAACTCTTTCCAGCTGATTTATAACCTCAGCTATCCAATAAACAGCTATTTTGATGATTTTAGGCTTCAGATCCCAGTTTATCATTCATGTTGACTGAATGAGAAAAAAAATATGAAGAATAAAATTAATTTTATTAATGTCTTAATGTACTGTGAAAGACTCTAGAAGAATAAAGGTTTTTTTCTCAACATTGAGAGAACCAGCTATGTAATCAGTTTATCTAAATTCAACCCATTCTTTCACAAGTCAAAGTTTAAGATTTTCTTTTGCCACCGCCTTTAATTTTACAATTTGGTTGAATGAAGTCTTTTCTACCGAGTAGATAGAACACACTTTAAGAGTTATGGCTAAATTGGAATTCAAACTTATTAAATTTTTACCAACTAAATTGATTTTAACATTTTTAAAGTTAAAAATTAATACAGAATTTAAAAACACCACGTGAAACATAACTGGATCATTACTTTGTGATGATAAAACTTAATCTGGGAATTTAAGTCCCATTGTCATAAACAAGGTATTTAATTTACAACAACAACAAAAAAAATGAAAGAGAGGGTGAACGGGATGAAGGGAAGCCATAGCACAGGTGCTTTTGGGGTCCCTGAAGAAGACTCGATATTGCTTCTGTGTGAAAACTGAAAACTTACATAGATGAAAGTCCTCACTGAAGACAAGGTACATCTATAATGTGATTCTTCATAGGTTCAGAGGAATGTTGGGTTGTGGAATAATCTTTCTGTACACTGTGAAGATGTGTCACTCTGATTGGTTTAATAAAAAGCTGAACAGCCAATAGCTAGGCAGGATTTTCAGGGCAGGATTCTGGGCAGAAGGCATAGATGCCAGGAGATGCAGAGCAAACAGGATGGGCAAGATGGAGAGGAGGTAACAAAGCCACAAAGCAGAAAGTAAATCAATAGAAATGAGTTAATTTAAGTTATAAGAGCTAGTTAGAAACAAGCCTAAGCTATCGGCTGAGTTTTCATAATTAATAAATCTCCGTGTCATTACTGGGGACCAGGCGGTCTCAGTGGAAAATCTGACTACAGTGTTGGATAGAGGGAAGAGCAGCGGAAGACGACGAGGAAGGGAGAGAGGCAATGAAGGGAAGGGTATGGGGAGGGTGGTAGGGAGAAGGAGAGAAACTCAGAGTGAGGAAGGAAACAAGGCGGCCTTTTCTACACTCAGATCTGGCTAACCAAGTCCCAGATACCCAGTTTCCAGGGAGAAAAGTGCTTGCTCAGTACAAACAAAGCCATTACCGTACTCCTCAGAGTGAAGGAGCAGAGCCCTTTAACACCCACGCTAATCTAGAAGCATACATTCATACTGTGGGATTAGATGACCTAGACAAAGTAACTAGAGCTGTGAACCAAGACGCTTACACACTACAGTGATCTTTTAAGTCCGCAGCAGAAAGTTAACTTCACAGTCACCCCTTTGCAGGTTAGACAGAAGCACCAAGAGAAAGAAAAGGTTTCCCGTTCACTTTCTGTTCCAGGGGCGCGCTGGGAAGCGAGTCACATGTTCCAGCTCCTAACGTTTATTCCTCATTTTGGGGTGTGTTTCTTAGATTTTAGATCACACAAAAAGTGCTGGATTTTTGTTCGGGAAGTTAAAGCAAGTGTTTATAAATGGGGCGCCCCCTGCTGACCACCGAATAAATAGACCGCTCTGCTCCTGGTTTGTCTGGTGAGCAGATCCTTAGGGGTAGGTAACAGGAACAGGGAAGAGGTAGAATGTTTTGAAACAGATTTTGCCTAATGATGTCCCTAAAGACACAAAATAACCCCAGAGTGGGCATGTTTCTGAAAACCTGCACTGAACAAAGGGTCATAAGTTAACTTTTCACTGTAGAGCCTTAATGTCTGGGGAAACAGTATGACTAGCCCATGAGAAGAAAAGCAAAGCCAGCCTGCGCAGCAGTAACTAAGGATGTAAAAATGTAAAACTGCTACAACAGCAAAAGGAAGGCTAGTTTAAAACAATATGCTGCTTTTAGTTTTCCTTTCTATTTTTCACTATACAAGGGGTCACCACCCTCAAAACAGAAGCAAAATAAAAAAACCCCAAACAAACAAACAAACAAACAAACAAAACCTGAAACATTTTTCCTCTTTTGTTCCACAGGTGCCCGCCCTCTGTCTACCCAGCTAGTCACTTTTCTTTGTGCCATTGTATGCACAGACTGGATTTCCCTGACCTCAGGGTTCTGTTTCCCATAGCTTACCAGGTTAGAGAAAGCAACCTCTACGCTTTGCTTCTGTGGAGCGGTTGTTCTGCATTTTGTTCAGACACAGGACGTAACTTCAGCCTATGTTTTCAGAAAACCTGGTGTATCTTATCAGACTTAACTATAGTTTACCTTCAAAGGCATGAGGCTTGTCAGATTCTCATGAGATACATTTAGAACATATCTAAAGGAAAATATGTGAGAATAGCCGTAGTAACAATTGCTGCACTATCGCTATCCTCTTCTGGGGGGTGAGCGTGGCAGTCATAGCCTCCCAAACTCCCCAGAGTGTCGCGAGAGGTTGAGGCACAGGGATCCTGCGTGCTTACCACAGATGGCAATGTCCATTCATGGGTGCTCTGGTGATAGCTCTTTCTCCCAGTGTTTTCCCTGGAAGACAAAGAGAGCGAAGTCACTGTCGTTGCAGGAGTTGGGGGGAGGTGGAGTCTTCAGCAGAGTCATGGCTCCTTCATAGGGTCCCGAGGTGGGGTCACTTCATAGGGTCCCGAGGTGGGGTAACTTCATAGGGTCCCGAGGTGGGGTAACTTCATAGGGTCCCGAGGTGGGGTAACTTCATAGGGTCCCGA
>NC_022029.1:36619556-36644296 GCF_000317375.1 Microtus ochrogaster
CCGAGGTGGGGTAACTTCATAGGGTCCCGAGGTGGGGTAACTTCATAGGGTCCCGAGGTGGGGTAACTTCATAGGGTCCCGAGGTGGGGTAACTTCATAGGGTCCCAAGGTGGGGTAACTTTGGAAGAGAGCATTCACCAGCTGGGTCAATGCTTTACTCCAGGGGTCAGTCCTGATCCTGACAATCTGTGCTTCACTGGCTTCCAATTTTGTCGTGCGCTCAAATTTGAGACTCACTGGATTGACTGACTTAGGCAAGGCCAAGGAAAGTTTCTTATTCATTACTTAAAGTAAAACACACTGCTTTCGTGTAATCAATTCAAACGACAACTGCTGAGTGCTCATTAGTTGTCATGTTGTGTGACCATCTGGGAATAAAACATCAATTAGAGAAGGCCTTTGTCTTCCAGGGCTCGCAACCTTCAGTATACAGCAAGTGCACAGACAAGCTACTTGGTTGAAGAGTACGGCCAGGGTCTCTGTGAAGGGGTCGGGATGGCCCATGGAGCTCAGCCTGCTCATTCACAACAGGAATGGGTCTAGGGAATAAATGATGCCCTTAAAATACTATGCTCAGTTTAGAACTGCTTTTAACCATGCGAGGACTATTTTTCACAGAGGTTCACTAATGGCTTGACGGTATTCTGAGACTCTCAAAGAGACTCTCTGTGCCTCTTTTTTCGCTGCCCCCACCCCTCTGTGCCCTGAAGACACTATCCAGGGACTACAAAGGCCATGCTACAAAAGTGGCATGGTAATCTTAAATAGGGATCGTCTAAAATAAGTAATTTATTATTTGCTCAAGGTGCATGTTATAGTTTATCCACTGAAAGATATATTTTGTGTGGAAATCAACCTAGGATGGAGAAAGTTTTAAGCAACGCATTTTAGTAATAACTGGTATTTCCTTCGGACAAACACCAAAGGGGTCAGGTATTTTTAAACATGCTCCCTTTTCCCAGCTAGAAACATACTCTTTTGTTTGTTTGTTTGAGACAGAGCATCATACTGTTGCTTAGACTGGTATGGAACTCACTATGTATCCCAGGCTGATTTTGAACTTATGGCTATCCTCCTGCCTCAGCCAGCCAAGTAATGAGATTACAGGCATGAGTTACCACATCCAGATAAAAATGTGCTCTTTAATGTGAAAAGCAAACTAAACTGAGTATGGTGACTGCTGCAGACCCGCAGTTCTGGCTCCTGAAGACCGAGGCAGGAGGATTGTGAGTTCAGCCACTCACAGCACTGTACAGCAAGACTTTCTCAAAACAGAAACTCAGATCTGAATCAATACTTCAGCTAATTGAAAACTTGCGGTGCACCGCCACAGGCTAGGTAGGGTTGAGCCCACCACTCTGAGGATAACAGAGGAAGTAGGGTAGCATCCAGGCTGGCTGTAGCGTCTCCTCTTCTCCCCCAAGAGCAGCTCCTTCCCTTACAGAATAAGATTCACACCTATCGTTGAAGTGCTATAGAAACGCCTCCTTAAGAATGAGAACACTAGTTTACTTGGAATACGAGTGAACAGCCAACCACACTTGGAAAACATTGCACAACGGCACACTGAGTTTTATAAAGGAGTTCTGGATGACACCACACACAAGCTGATGAGGGAAAACACTTCAGCACCTCTCTGCCACATCCACGGCTGTCTCGCCTGTGTGACAAAATGCCTCTAGGTAGTGGCCATCTCAAAATGAGGGGCTCGAGCTTCTTGGAGCTTGGCCCCCGGCGGTTCCCTGGCAGTCTGCTCGAGTTGAGGTGCCTGATTAGCCTCAAGGACCTCGTTCACTTTGTTCCTGGCGATGGCTTCTTGCATTGACTCTGCTATCCTTTCTTCTGTTCTATTTTTCTCTTGACAAAAACTTAATCTGTTCAAGGAACCAGGAAACATTTCTAACGGCTCCTTAAATATGGAGGAACTGATGCGTCAGTTCCCTCCCTTGATTCAGGCCATTAATGTTATGATTAAGCCTCTGGCTCGCTCTCTGGGGGAATTTACAGATACCCTAGAACAGAAAGAGCTCATGATAGGAGATTTGGTAGAAGATGGGCAAATTATGAAGGAAAATGTATGGAATGGCATGAATTACCATTTATGGAGAGGCTAGCCAGAATGAGAAACCCCTGGTACATTTTAGATAGGAAAAAAAGGCAAGATATTCTTGATAACATGAAGCCAGTCATTCAATATTGGAACAAACCCTGGGGGTGGAATCCTGAAGAATGGTGTTCGGGTTACCTTGGTTACCTTGAGGGCAGATATGATTTAGGGCCATGAGAAAGCACAGTTAGTTAGTGGTGTGAGACGAATTTCTAAGAAAAGCTCTGCCCACCTGGCCCTGACCACAAGACTTGCTGAGAATAATCAATTGTCTGTAATCATTTTTCTATGGAAACTTTTATGTCTGCCAACTTCCTTCTGTAATCTCTTAAAAGTGGTGCTTGAATTTTAGTAAAGTTGCAGCAGATTCAGATCTCATTAGAGCTGTGTCTGTCTGTCATTCGCCAAATCCTGGGTTCTCCTAAGCCTTCACCCCTGTTCTCCCTCGGTCTTCGATCTCCAAGAGAGTCAGTCCGCGGCACCTCTCCTCATACTGAACCCAACATTCCACAAGAGCCGGCTGAATCCTTGCCCTTAGCCCCGGTGTACACGATCTTGACCTTACTAAGTGTACATTCCTTATACACTGAATCATGATGGCCATTTATCAGTCCTTTCTATAAGTTCTCAAGTGTGGCACTGTCATACACGCATGTGTCCCTTCTTGGGTCCCTTTTCACCCCCCTCCAAACTTTAACACTGTTCCCAATAACATTTTGAATTAACTTCTTAAATGTACAAATAAAAGTGATTCTTTCTGCTTTACTTCAATAACTGAATAAATCCCTTCTGTGTGAGCGAGAGCGATGCTCTCTTTGCTGTGATACTGTTACATTTTCTTCTTAAAGATAAACCTCATTTCAACCCTGTGCACTACTGGCTTTACTCCTGGGTTTCCTGCATCCTGTTTCCCATGTTGCCATCTTATAGGTTAACTCCTGCTCTAGTGTCATTCTGTAGCCGTGACAAACACCATGACCAAAAGCAGCTTAGGGGAGGAGATGGTCTATCAGCTTACAGATAGATCGGAGACTGCCAAGGAGGAAAGTCAGGGCAGCTTTGGGGAGGAGATGGTCTATCAGCTCACAGATCGGAGACCACAGCGGAGGGAAGTCAGGGCAGGAACTCAAGCAGGGACTCAGCCCCAGGCCTGCTTGCTGTTCCATGCAGCATTGCTCTTCACCAAGGAACTCACAGCCACGAAGGCACAGCAGAAACAGGGGAGGAATGCTGCTTGATGTCTCGCTTGCAGGCCCCTGCTTAGCTGGCTTTCTTGTTCGGTCCAGGACTACACGTCTGGGGAGTGGTACTGCCCACAGTGGGCTGGGCCCGCCTGAAGCAGTTATCAATCAAGACAACCCTCCACAGACATGACCACAAACCAGTCTGATCTAGGACGCCCCTCAACCGAGATTCCCTTCTCAGGCAACTCTAAACTGAGTCAAGTTGACAGTTAAGGCTAAGACAACTCACTCGAGCTCCCATTGAATTTAAAAACAGATGAAAACGATCGTACCTGTGGAAACTGGTTACCTCCCTACATGAACCGCTCGCTCCTGCTAGCGACTTTTGCTATACACTCCGAACTTGCTACACTCTTCTAAAACAACAGCCCGTCTCTGCTAGTCTCTTTATCTACGGTGATTTGAACAAACCGCCTTCCCAGCAACGTCAGAGGCCCCCCTCGGTCTATTCTGAGATCCCTTCTATGTTGAGCCCCTAGTCTCATCAGCAAGCAGAACATCCAAGAGAAGGAGGCGTTAAGAAAAATGCATTACTGCTGATGAATGTCAAACAGTTTTTACATCAATATGCTTTATTCCCCCAGCCCCCCACAGATATGAGTATAAAACCTTCTAGACTCTGCTTGAAAATTTCTTTTCTTTGAAATTAATCTCTTTTCTAGAACTCCACCACGTATATTTCCTGCCAACTGGATCGCTATAGAACACTGACCCCTGGATGGTGGAGGATAAATATGAACAGGACAAGAGGGGAAATCGCTCATCTTCCTCCAGTGAGGGGGGAATTAAAGTGCAGCAATCACTTGGCAAGGAAATCTTCCAGAGGAAGAAAGACCAACACAGATTCTGGTGTTACATCCTCCATGGGAATAAAAATGCCAGCACTAGACTTGGAGGGGTTCTCGCTTGCTATTTCTTTCTCATACTATCATAGAAAAGCCAGCAAAAGAGAAAGCTTTGGAACAGAAGGAGAGTAAAAACCAGCCACGACATCAACTATTCTGAAGCTCAGAGAGATGGGCGCTCAGGGGCTTCTGTGAGAAAGCATTCTGACGCCCAGTGAGACATCAACACAGCCACCAACAGCAACCATTTGACGGTCTCCTTGGTTTTTACCATGACTTGTTATTGTGGAAAATTTCAAATATATGCAAAAACGTACACGTGGCAACATCATGGTTGCTATACGCTCGTCTTAGCTAAACATCACATCAAGGCTGCCTTTGTTTCATGCAGACACATTGGGGAAATTCCTGACATGAGAGGTTACTTCTGTGTTCCTAGGCCTGCATGCCACAGGAAGTGAGTTATGAGTGTAACTGTGAGCGGCCACAGCTGGAGAGCATAGTCCTGCAGACCAGCACAGGTGTTTTAGCTTCCTGTGACATCACAAACTTTAAAAACTGAGGTCGGAGTTTTTCAGTTCCCTGCTCTAAATTATTAGCTCAATTATCTTAAAGGGACATAAACTTTAGTTCAGGAAAGCCATTTTGTTCTGAGACTGTGTACAGCTTTTGGTCACCAGAATATTTTGAAATAAATTGAGTCTTTAACTAAAATGACTTCACTTGAATTAAAATCTACTAATGATTTATTGTGGAAAACAACGCCATCTGAGAACAACCAGTCTTGACAAATGACTTACCAATATTAGCATAATGTTTTTTTTCTTGTGTATTGGTAGATAGTTTATACATGTCTCCATAGGCTCGGGCAAGCCGCCACAGAAACTCTATTTCCTCACTGAACTGGAAAGACAGAACCACACACTAGGTTAATACACTTATTTGTCCAGACTGACGTAACTGTTTTCATCGTACCTTAAAAGATTTAGGCAGGTAAAATAGTATTTATAGATGACTGAATTTATACATATGGGTACTTAACATTTAAACCCAAATGTTATGGCTAAGAAATATGGCCAGATATAGTGTTACATTTGGATCATAAATCAATTAATATTAAACAGAAACTAGACCCAGCTGTGTAGTGGACAGAACCGACACAGTCTCCCTGGACCAGGGTATCCACTCTCTCAGTACCCTTTGCGTGTTCTCTACTGCAGTGTAATGAATAGGTTATTGAGCACTGTAGGTAGTATTTGTAAACTGAAGTGCATATACTCAAAAACACATTACGATTTTTACTTAACTAATTATGATTGGAGATTTTTTTAAAAAATTTTTAAAGCTTTTATTGACGATAAGTGTTACAGATCCTTATGGAGCATAGACTGGTCTTTTGGTGTGCTTATACATTATGTATTAATCAGTTAGGATTCATGGGTTTTACAGTGTGTTGGAGTTGCTAAACCCTCATACCCAGATTAGACTTATCTTGCTCATGGGCAAAAAAGATATTATTTCTCCTTGAGCTGTCATGAGCCCTTAGATCCCCTTTGTCATTGGTGATGGTGAGACAAATTAGTTCTTCAAGCCCATCATGAAACATTGCAGAATGACTATTGGTAGAAATAGCTTTAAAATACCGAGAGGTGTTACATTGATAGCAATATAGAAAACTTCAAATACAATTTTGATGTGGGCATGTCATATATCAATCTGTTGATTTCATTGGTTAATTAATAAAGAAACTGCTTGGCCTGATAGGTTAGAACATAGGTGGGAGGAGTAAACAGAACAGAATGCTGGAAGGAAGAGGAAGTGAGGCAGACGCCATGCCTCTCCTCTCCAGGGCAGATGCAATGAAGCTCCAGCCCAAGATGGACGTATGCTAGAATCTTCCTGGTGGGTCACCACCTCGTGGTGCTACACACATTAATGGAGGTGGGTTGATAAAGATGTGAGAGTTAGCCAGTAGGAAGCTGGACCAAGCAGTGTTTATATGAATACAGTTTGTGTGTTGTTATTTTGGGTATAAAGCTAACCATGTGGGAGCAGGGCAGGATGAAAAACAGGCCTGCCCACAGCTTCTTCTACACAATTTTATTCTCTCCAGAGAACACACATGACATGCCTGGGCACAATGTCTTATGCTTCATGTTATAACACAGGCATTACATATCTAAGTTAATAAACTCAACCTAACACCATATAAGGCTGGTCCCTATTTTTGTGACCTTAGGTAAACCTAATTAACTCAAATTCCATTTTAAAAAATCACTCGTTTTATTAAAAACACATCAAACATTCTGTTCCTATGAACTGTGACATGGTACTGGAGCTTGATGTGAGCAGGGTAGTACTTAACAGTACCATGCAGCACTTACCTTTTCTTTGTGGTCACACAGTAGCTCAAAACTCTCTTCTTTGTTAGCCTCGTTTATCCGTAAACGGTCAACCTTCTGGAGGAGGACATCCAGCTTCAGCTCTTCAACGTGTGTGTTGAAAGCCTTAGCGACAGGGAAACTCTGCTCTTCTGTGTCAGTGTTAGCTGTAATATACCTAGGATGGCACAAACAACCACCAACTCCCTTTAGACTTGTGCACAATGACCTGGGAAAGTCTTTGAAAATGCAAGTTGAATTACTCCGCTCTGTGCTAGAAAATGTCATGGCACCCATTGTTACGCAGAGAGAACGCCAAAGAGCTGGCTATTTACAAGGACTCGAGCAATATGCCAACCCTAATAGTTCTCCAATTTAATCTCTAACCCGTCTTCCCCGTCACTCAAGTCTACACTGGTCCTCTTCAGCCCATCACCATGCTCCAGCCTCCTACCTTCACCTGCTGTGCTCTGATTGGATGTTCTTTCCCTAGACAGCAACAGAGTCTCTACTCTTGACTCAGTTACATCGGTGCAGAGACTTGTCTTAGTGATCCTTAGACCAAACCACTCGAATGCCACAGCACCAACTCTTCCTTCCTCTTCTCGATGTCTGATTCCCCCCACAGCACACATTCTCTTTAATATGCTATAAACAATAGCCCTACAGCATGTGTGTTTCTTTTAAGCATCAGCTCCACTAGAATATCTGCTTCTTAGTGGTAAGGTTCACTAACTGAAGAGCTAACTACCCAAAATGGTGTCACAAAGTGTACATCACTAGGTGCTGCTGAAAACTGAATAGATTGTACCAACTTAGCAGGCACTTAAAAATGTGTGTGTGTGTGTGTGTGTGTGTGGTGTCTGTGTGTGTTCATGTGCATGTACATTGGGGTGCACATGAGTGGTGTGTGGAGACCAGAAGTTGACATCAGTAGCTCTTAGTCACTCTCCACCCTGTTTTTGGAGACAGCCTGGCTCATTTCACCTGGAGCTCACCTGGTAGCCACCTGTCTCTATTCCCTCAGTGCTGGGGTTCAGATGGGTGTGGCTGTGCCCAGCATTTACATGTGTGCTGGGGATCCGAACTCAGGTCCTCATGTTTGTGTGGCAAGCACAAGCACTTTTCTGTCTCATTTTTTTGGTTTTCTTTTTTGTTGTCCAATGTTCTAACTTTAGTTTAGTTTCAGAAATGAACACTACTTTCCATGCTGGTTAGTTTTATGATAACTGGACAAGTCAGAGTCACTCGAAAGGCGAGAACATCAGTGAGAAGAAGTCCTGACAGAATAGCCTGTAGGGTATTTCTTGATGGATGATTGACATGGGAAGGCCCAGCTCACTGTGGGAGGTGGTGCCACCCTTGAGCTGATGGTCCCAGATGGTATAAGAAAGGAAGCTGAGCACTTACTGACCTCTGCATTAGCTCCTGTCTCCAGATTCCTGCCCTGCCTGAGTCCTGTCCTGATTTCCTTTTACTGTGGGCTGTGATATGGGAGTATAAGAAAAATAAACTCTTTCCTCCACAAGTTGCTGATGGCATAGTGTTTTATCACAGCAATAAAAACCTTAACCAAAACAGAAATTGGTACCAAAGGGTAAACTGTTTCTGAGACAGACCTGAACATGTGTTTGGGGGAGGCTATGGAAGGACTTTGGGCTGGAAAAGGTTGAAAGATGAAAGCAGTAATGAGCACTGTGGCAGAAAAGGTCTAACAGGCAGACTTCAGACTCATGGAATCAGAGGCAATGGGCAGAGGAACACAACAGAACATTGAAGTTTCCAAGAAAACTCTTAGAAAAAATTAAGGAATGTTAGAAGAGTTGTGTATATGGCAGGAAGTGGAAAATTGTAAGTACATAAGCAAACAGATCTATAAGAAATGCATGCTTTATGACATTCAGCTTGATCACCGAGGGTCTTCTATATGGAGCCAGTGCACAGGTCTGAATGTTCTTTCAAATTCTCAGTTTTCAACAAAACCCACAAGCATACAAGGAAATGAGGTTCATTCAAAGAAAGAGACTGCATCTCCGGACAAGGACGCTAAAAGTGAAGGTACACCTTAGAGTTCCCAGGCAGTGATTTTAAAATCATAACCTTAAACCTGCTTTAAAAGCCAGAAAAAGAAGGAGAGACTAAAAAACATTAAAAAGAGGAACATAACAAATGAACAAAATGGGAAAGTCAACAAAGAAACACAAATTATGAAAAAGAACCAAATTACGGGGGTAAGGTTATGTTAAGTGAACTGAAGTTTGATGGGCAAGAGCAACAGAATTTTAACATGGAAAACAAAGAACAGGCAAACTTAAACATTTGAAAGTATGATGAGGAGTAAAAAGAATGAAGAATGAATAAAAATAGATATAGATACAACCTAAAGGGCTTGAGAGTTACCATTATGGTGACCAAACACACATGATGAGGGTTCATGAAGATGAGAAGAAGGGACAGTGAGTTTGCAAGAAATAATCTCCAGATCTGAGAAAGGACAAGTGCACAAAAAGCTCAGCTGATGCCAAGTAGAATAAACCCAAGGATGTCCACCTAAGGACCTCCAAATGAGATGCTGAAAAACAAAACCAAAGCATCTTGAAAGGGGCAAAAGAAACTCAGCATACGTCAAGGATTGTCTCCTTTAGCAAACTTCTCCGCAGAAGCCTTGTTGACCAGATCGTGATGAAACACCGCAATGCCACAAGGAAGAAAGGAATAACAAAATAATTCTACATCCAGCTAAAACTGCCCTTCAGACATGCAGGAGAAATTAAATACTTACAGCAAAAAAAATTAAAAACCATGTTTATTATCTGCCCTACAAGAAGTGCGAAAAAGAGTCCTCCAGACTGAGCTTATGCAATAACCTGAAGACAAATAACAATGTAGATTTCTCAGGCTGGCGAAGCACTTATCTAACTATTCTTTATCAACAGATACTCAGGAGTCAGATATCAGGGTAAGAACCTGAATGATCAGAGAAGTTGCGGAGAAGTGACCAGTGGCCTCCCTCTCTCTTATTCATTTCAAAAAGGTCCAAGATTCTCTCTAAGCCAAACCTTACCACTTCTTGTGTCTCTCTATCTGTCCTCAGTCCTCCAAAACCTCTATGGCTAATTTTGGTCAGCTAGTAGTTAGCTCTGCCCTCTGACTTAAGGCAATTTTTATTTGCAGTCTTGGGAATCAGAATGCAATCAAAATATCACACAAATTTTCCCCCTTTTGTCTAAATAAAAAGGGAATGGTTTAACTATGACAAATAAAAGCTATATACAATAACAATTATCAGGTAAGAACTAAATTTACAATTTTTACCTCATTTTTATTTGGCATATTTGGAGAAAATACTTCATTATCTATCTTATCTTGATGAGTCCAAAGTTTTGTACCTAATTCACTTTCTATGCTAACTTGTATTATCAATCCATAAATAATTTTTCTTAGACCTCAAACATTTTCTTACATAAACAATTTAAGCTTTTATGTCTTTCAACCTTATACACGTTACACCTCTTTAGTCAGTTTCTTTTCTGAATTTGGTTACAAGGAAAACTGTAACTTTAATTATCTAATCTTCAACCCCATTAGGACCTGAGGATATAATATTACCTGAGTAAATGGGAAGTGCATAGCAAACATCTTCTAAAACTATAGAAATAACAGAAACATATGGCTGCCTGGACAGTCACCCAGAGTTTCTCTGTAATGTTGGGCATCCATCTTCAGCCTACAGGCCTAGAATACCTGACAGATTTTTTTGTGATGCAGAAATTTTGAGGGACTGTCACACTTTGTCTTGGTAAAGTTCAGCAGTCATTTTATTTTGTGTCCTGCTTGTCCAACTTGGACAGCATTCTGTCAGCAGTTAAAGCAAGAGCAGCTTCTTGCCCAGTGACTAACTTTGTCACAAAGCAAGAAAACTCTATATGGAGCTTCTTCAATGTCCATCATCTTCTCTGAAGTAGATTGGTGCTGTTGGGAACAGATGTTGTCTCATTGTCATAAAAAGCTTATGTTAGCAAAATATCTTAAATGCCATATTCTGTAGATCTCTGAAGTGTCTGAAGACCATTTGTCTATCTAAAATATATCTGTTTGACCTTGAAAACATACCTAACATGAATACAAGCTTGATTGTTTTAGGTGAATAACTACTAACGTGCATTTATTATTCAAAGACTAAAATTTACATTACATTGTTAAGTGAGCTGCATAGGTATAATACCTTAAACAAGAGTAAAAACATAAGTACAGTATGCTCTAGAAAAAAATAACCTTAAATTTGTACAATGTACAAAAATACATTAAGCAAGAGTAGAAACATATATACAGTATAACAAAAATAACCTTAAATTTGTATCAATATACAAAAATCCAAACTAATGTAAAATATTTAAGACTAGTAGCTGCTTAATGCAATAGTCTACCCTTTATCCTATCATTTCTATATCCCCTTCTTTTTTTTCAGAGTGAGATCCCTGAATCTAATCTTCTCTGTTCAGCTTTTTTTTTTCCTGACCATTACCAATAACAACTTGTAACCAACTCCCTAAATGATGACAAATATCCATAACCCACTGAATGACCTAAACCATCCACCCCATCTCTTGGGAATGTGAGTATCGTGTCCTGTAGACTGGTTCCTGTTGTCTGGGGGCAGGCAATGGCATCTCTAGGGGACCCTGAGAAAACTGAGATAATGGTCAAGTCCTGGAAAAGCTAACTATATCATTTGGTGCCAGTCTCTGTTTAACAGGAAAATGTAGGGCTTATCTGAAGACTTAGCCGGAGTAGTCTGTGAGGCTGAACCATCTCAGTTAGCTACCTTGAAACTGTCCTGAGTAGTTTGTAGTCCAGAATTGATCTCTGGTGGTGTTTGTCAGCTTAGTGGTGTTACCACAATCCAGGTGGAATTGTTGTAGAGCTCCATCATCCTTTTGAATACTTCAAAGGTCTCTGTTAGGAATGGTGATGAGGGATTCCCCTCTGTATGGTGTTAATATGTTTTATTGCCATTGGTTAACAGAGAAGTTGCTTTGCCTATGGCAGGGCAGAATATAGCAAGATGGATAATCCAAGCAGAGATAGAGGAAGAGAGAAGGCAGAGTCAGGCAGATGCCACGTAACTGCCCATGAAGCAAGAGGCAACAAACCACAAACCTGCGGTAAAATATAAAGTAATAGAAATGGGTTAATTTAAGATGTAAGAGTTAGTTAATAAGAAGCCTGAGCTAATAGGTCAAACAATGTGGTAATTAATATAGTTTTTGTGTAATTATTTGAATCTGGGAAGCTGGAAAACAAAAGTGGTCTCTATTTACATAATGGTGCCCAACATTCAGTTCCGTACATGTACATAAAGCCTAGCAAAGCTTAAAGAAAAGGCTTCTGGATGCACGAAAATGGCAGTCAATTTCAGTTTCTTGGCAGCCACAGTTTTTCAGATAGACTCTGTTTGCTGGTGGAGAGCAGAGGTGCGGCTCCAGGCTTCCTGGTTCATACTGGTGGTAAAAACAGCTCTGGCTCTTTCAGGAGGTCTTGCTACAGAGCACTTACGGGGTTTGTGAGAAGCATGTGGCAAGTTGCTTAATGGCGGCAACACAGACCTGCTGCATACCTGGAGCTGGGGCAGTGAGCATGCCTGACAGAGCTGGCAGTGAACGTACCTCTGCCATGTTGGACTTGGCAGAGCCAAAAGGCAGAGCCACAACCTTAGTCCTAGCCATGCCTCTTAGAATTTTAAGAGGAGCACCTGGTCAGAAAAGAATTACAGATAATAAATAAAGATATATCCAGACCAGAAAAAAAAAAGACCTCTAAGTGGGTCACAGTATTGGATAAATGTATATGGGCTTATGAGAGTGGGTGGGGGAGAGATGAAAGAATACAGACAGTCATTGATTGAAGAAGTAAACATAATAAAATAAATATTAAAAAGTAGTAGAGAAAAAATAAGGCACATAAAGATGGAATATACATAGGAGTCTGGAGTATGTATATTACTGTGTTTTATTTTATTTATTATTTATTTATTTATGTGTATATTACATGTGTTTACATGGATGAATACTAAACTGAGTATTATCATAATTTTGTTTTGAAACTCTACCTTTTCTTTAGGATTTAAAAGAAAAATATAAATTGTGAATATATGTTAATGATTATATAATACAGATGCAAATTGTGACAACGTAAAAACAGGGAAGCTGAAAAGGAAGAGAAGTGTTGTACACTGCTGAAATTTAGGACACTTTAGAACCAACTGTTACAACCTTCTTTAAAAATTGGAAACCACAAAAGAACCATCCAGAGGGCGTACTTAAAAGGAAATAAGAACATATCATAAAACATACAATTTTAGCACAAAGGAAAGAATTAGTTGAAGAAATGCGGGGCAAAACCCTACAACACAGAGAGAAAATAATAAAATAGCACCTATAAGTTCTCTCCTATTAGTTGTTATTGTATCAAATATAAATGGAGTAATTTTTCAATGAAAAAATATATATTGGCGAAACATTAAAAGTCAGGATCCAGTTCTGGGATGCTTACAAAACACTTTTACTCTAAAGAAAAACACAGGTTGAGGGTCAAAGATGGAAAAAGATGCTCCAGATGTACGGTGACTAAAACAGGTTAAAAGTACTATACCAACAACACAAAATATAGACCCAAAGTCAAAATCTGGGATCTAAGGCAAAGAACACTGGGGCTGGGTTCCTCGACTCTGCATTTTGATTGGTTGTGGTTTTATGTGATGGTCTCCATCTGTTACCAGAAGTCTCCTTGGTGAGGGGTGGGGCCTACCCTTATCTGTGGGTGTAAAGTGATGGCTGTAGGTTCTTC
Organism: Microtus ochrogaster; assembly: GCF_000317375.1. Classification (NCBI taxonomy): domain Eukaryota; kingdom Metazoa; phylum Chordata; class Mammalia; order Rodentia; family Cricetidae; genus Microtus; species Microtus ochrogaster. The sequence goes on from NC_022029.1 coordinate 36,632,980, forward strand.
TCCAGATCCATGACTTCACTAGTCCTGGGGAGTTGGAATGTTTTCTAATATAAGTCATGGTTTCCCTTTTGTTGAATAGCGCTAAGCCTAATAAGCAATCTGCTGGTTACCATCCAGTTATGAGGGCCACTACTGCCCAATGGATACATCTATAAAACAACTCTTGTACCTAAGGCTCAGGGAGCATTGCAGAAAAGGGAGGGAGAAGATTGCAAGAGCCGGAGGGCCAGGGAGTGTGTTATACCCACAAACTCTCACCAGTATGACTGTCTAAACATGAGCTAACCAAGGACAACAACAACAACAGACATGCCAAAGTAGATGGGGGGAAGAGCACGAGGCCTCAACTCTACCCAAAGATTTACAAGCCACTAAGGAATGCCAAGAGTGACAAATAGTCCTACCAGGGATTATCTAATACCAAATGGTCAGCCCTAAAAACATACATGCAAATAACAGGATATAAACTGAGCAGGCTGCACTTAGGATTATATACACAGAGATTTATATGACAATAATTAATGAAAAAAGAGGCCAGAAATTTGAAGGATATTAAGGAGGAACATATAGGAGAGTATGGAGGAAAGAAAGGGAAAGGGGAAGTGATGTAATCATAGTATAATTTCAAAAATAATAATTAAAAAATAAAGAATAGGTCAAAATGACCAATTTATTAGGAATAAATAATAATAAATATTTATTTACAAGACATTAGAGCTTCTGAACATATGAAATATCTGATTAATATTTGACAGAACTGAAGGGAAAAGTGATAGAGGAATAGTAAAAAGCCTCCAGTGTCATGTTTTCTTCAGGTGGCACTAGGTATTGAACCCAGGGCCTTGTATATGCTGTGCAAATACTCTACCATCAGGCTACACTCCTAGCATAGACTTTCTTTCCTGCCTCTTGGGATTCATAGAAGTGCACCATCACACCTGGAAAGGATTCTCTTTTCTGATCACAACAGATGAAGCTAGAATCCAACAGAAAGAAGTCTGGAGGATCCAAGTATAGGCAGCAATTAAACAATATGCTCTTCGTGTGTGTATACATGTGGGTGGGGCAGTGTGCGTTCATGTGTGTGCACATGCATGTGAGCCCACAAGACAAACTTGGGTGTCATTCCCCAACTGTCCACCTTGGGGTCTTTAGTTTGTTAATTGACTGTAACTATTATGTATGTCTATGGTGTGTACTGAGCCTACACCATGGCATTATGTGGCAGGTGGAGGGAAACCCTGCGGGGTCAGCTCTTTCCTTTCACATTTATGTAGTTTCTGTAGATCAATCTCAGGGTTGTTAACCTAGTATGGCAAGCACTTTTGCTCATGGAGTCATCTGGCTGGCACCACCTTGTTCTTTAAGAGAGGGTCTCTCACTGGGAACTGGGGGTTCACTGATTAGGTAAGGCTAATGGCTAGCAAGCTCCTAGGGATGTTGGGGTGATAACCGTGGGCCACCACAACCAGCTTTTTCCATGGGTGCTCGCACCTTTTGTTTGTGTGCCCTTTACTTACTGAGCTATTTTTTTTTAGTCCCTAATTAATATTCTTTTTTTTTTTTTTTTTGGATTTTCGAGACAGGGTTTCTCCATAGCTTTTGGTTCCTGTCCTGGAACTAGCTCTTGTAGACCTGGCTGGCCTCGAACTCAGAGAGATCCGCCTGCCTCTGCCTCCCGAGTGCTGGGATTAAAGGCGTGGGCCACCACCGCCCAGCTTCCTAATTAATATTCTTAAACAACAAATAGGCCAAAAAGAAACCATAAAGACAATTACAAAATATCTTGAGTCAAAAGCAAATGAAAATATATCAAATTATATAAATGCATCAGGGATAAGAGGAAAATTTATAGCTACAAATTCTTATATTGATGAAGAAGTTTCCAAAACAATAATCTCAATTTACACATTGGGAAATCAACTCACCCAACAAAACAAAGCAAACAATAGTTAGTAGAATAGAAATAAATAATTGAACTAGAAAAATGATAGGAGAAAACCATAAATAGAAAAAGTGTATGCTCTTTAGAAAGATCAGGAAAACTGATAACTATTTAACTAGATTGACTGGAAACAAAAGGGAAACTCAAAATGGAAGATGCAATATTACTTCTGGTTTTATAGAAACAGGATTATGAGAGGAAGTGATGTGAAAACATCAAATAAACTAGTGGAAATTGGCAAATTTCTCAAAACACACAGTGCCTGGCTGAATAAGGAAGACATAGGAAACATTAGCATTTAAAATGAGCAAAGAGTTTGTGAATGTATAATCAAGAGCTCCCAACATGTTTAATGTCTAGGGCCAGATGGCTTCCGTGAATGCCACCAAATATTTTGGTTGTTTGGGACAGGGTCTCACTGTGCATCCCTGGCTGACCTGAAACTCACCGTAGACCAGGCTGACCTCAAACTCAGAGAGGGATTTACCTGACTCTACCTTTTGAGTTAGGGATTAAAAGCATGTGTCACCAGGCCCAGCTCTCCCACACATTTAAAGCAGAATTGATAGCAACACTCTTGAGTCACCCCACTGCCCCAATAACTGAAGAGGGGAAAACAATTCAAATGGATTCTATGAGGTCAGCATTGTCCAGATGGGAACACCAGACAAAGACACTACCAGAAAAGAAAATGATAGACTAATATTTCTGATGAATATTTACACAAAAATTCTCAAGTACAAGCAAACAGGATTTACAGGATTTAACAACACAGTGTGAAAGACTATACCCTTCAACAGGGTAGGATTTATTCTTGGCTGCAAGGGTAACTTAATACATGAAATAACCAGCATAGTATACTATAGCAACAAAATGCAAAGAAAAATTCAAGATTATCTCCACTAATGTAAAAAACAAACAAAAAACCCCTTGGCAAAATTTAGCACCCTTTTCTGATAAAAATGGAAGAAAATTGTGTCAATGTACCAGAGATTGCATATGAAAAGCACAAGGGTAACAGGCCCAGCGATGAAAGGCGGAGAGCTGCTCCTTTAGACCTGGAATACACAAAACTGCCTGCTTTCACTAGTTCAGTTCAACATATCCCTTAAGGTTCAACCCAGAGCAATTAGGCAAAATGAAGAAATAAAAGGTATCCATATGAAAAAGGTAGAAGAAAAGTGATGGGGAAGCTCAGCCAATCACATTTGGCTAGAGTGCATTTATTTATAAATATATAGAGCTGGTTTTAGAGTTGGACTCTGGCTCAGTCCCTCTCCAATTCCAATCCTGTTGGTAAGAGATATCCCAGAGTTTCTGTCTCATGTCAAGAGCCATGACATGGGAAATAATAATAATAATAATAATAATAATAACAATAATAATAATTTATAAACTTTCTTTGCTGATGTGGGAGGGTCTTCTATCTGTCGCTTTCATTGGCTAATTAATAAAGAAACTGCTTGGCCTGATAGGTCAGAACATAGGTAGGCAGGGAAGACAGAACAGAATGCTGGGAGGAAGAAGGGAAGTGAGGCAGACGCCATGATTCTTCGACCCGAGACGGATGTAGGCTAGAATCTTTCCCCGGTATGCCACCACCTCGTGGTGCTACACAGATTATTAGATATGGGTTAATCAGATGTGAGAGTTAGCCAGTAAGAGGCTAGAGCTAATGGGCCAGGCAGTGTTTAAAAGAATACAATTTGTATGTTGCTATTTTGTGTGTAAAGCTAGCTGTGTGGGAGCCGGGCGGGACGAAAAGCAGGCCTGCTCGCCGCATCACTACACTTTGCTTTTCCTCATATCTGTTTCTGTCTTTAGTATACCTTTCATTAAATATATATGTCTGTATATGTCTTTATAGATAATGCTTAAGTTTCCCATAAGTAACAATAAATTTTCCTGCAGTAATCTTTGAAGCTTCCAGGAAGAAGATGGGGCCCCACAACATCGACTTTACCTGGTTAATATGATGTCATGATATTGATATTGCTACTACAAGACCTGTTTTCTGGTACCAGCTGGACAAGACAGCTCCAAATGGTTCACATCTCTTACAACACTCTAGTCAGACATCCTCAAAACACTCAGAGACTATTTGCAATTTTCCCAGACCAAATATTAATCTTGTAATTTTACCATTATTTACTTTCACAGGACCCCCTAAGAAGAACGTCGCCCCCGTGACAGCTGAAGCAATTTTAGAGGACAGCGTCCCCTCTCTCAGCAGAGTTTGCCCTCAGGTTTAGGAACATCCTTTAGGGGCTGATTATAATTGGTATGTGGTTGAGGAATGGGGGAAGTATTTTATAGGCTCATGGATGTTCTAAAAAAAAGAGAGATAATTAGTGATAGGATAAGAGATTGGTATTTGTGAATTATTGTTTTTAGAAAATTATATTGGTATCGATTCTTATATTTTGATACAAAGTTAAATTATATTGACTATTGTATGCGAGTATGCTTCTACCTCTGTTTAAAACATTTTTATGTATTTATATATATGTATAGTATTGACATATATATTTACCATATTGCAGTGTACATTTCTACCTCTGATTAAAATACATACATAGTGTTTATGTAATGATATACATTGTTTACATTTGGAGGTCATTGTCCTCATTTATTGCACAGTTGTTTATTCTCTTAGTCTTTAAGTTAGATAGGTATTGAGAATTATAGATCAATATTCATCTATGTTTGTCATATTTATATTTAGGCTAATCAGGTTCTTTAGATACATAGAGATTATATTTAGTATATATAGTATAATCTTCAACCTCTTCAAAGAGCTGTAGAAAATGGCCTTTAATCTAACCTAGAGTTCCGTGGTAGTGAGACACAAGCACTCCTGGCAACACCGCTCTACTCCCAAGAGAATGTTGAGCACCAAAGACACTCCACTTGGAGCTTGTCTTCTTCTTGGCAGAACTGGCCTTTGGGCAAAGAAAAGCCCATAGCTCAACCACTGACAGAGATACAGAGTATCCGTAAATAGATAAAAACAGGATTGTCATATCCTGCCAAGACAGGGTAAGATAGTTCTGAAAAGTTTCTTGCCTTTGAAAATGATATGTCAGTTATGTTAGGCCTTAGCCAAAGTTGGTTGCCTCAACATTGCAAATGAGACTTTGGGTGATTGCTCAGGTAGTCAGTTGTCTCTGTCATTTGTTACACATTTTGGAAGTTTCTCGATTGTACTTCCTGTTTACTCAAGTACTATTACTTCCCTTCTCAGATCATTGATGGAGTTGAAGATTGGATAATTGTAGTTACCCTTCTCATGATTTAGCTAAATTCAATTTTAATACATTATTTAGACTCCTTGAAATAGAATGCTTAGTAGAAATTTTGTTATGTGTTTCTTGCTTAATATTGTTTGTTGCCTGTAATTTTATATTTGGTATCTGTTCCTATTGTATATAGTTGTATTGGGTTTGGTTCAATCTTGTTTAGACAAAAGGGGGAGATGATGGGGAAGCTCAGCCAATCACAATTGGTTAGGGTGTGGCTGCCTGGGGCCAGGGAAGAAAACCTGGGAATCCAGGTTCATTTGCTCTCTTCTCTTTGCATGGTATTCGCTGGACTCGTTTCAGATATCGGAACTTTCACCCCGGTCGTGTGAGTTTCCTTGTTTTCAATTATTAAATTATATTTGTTGTTTTGAGCTGGTCTGGTTAATTCTAGCGTACCGGTCAAATACGCCATCAGAAAAGCTATCTCTTTTCATAGCTAATATGATTTATATGCTTATATGTAGGGAAAGAACAAAACCCAAATGCTACATACACACACAAGCACACAAAAAAACATGTACATACACTCATGTACATGCAAGTACATACACATATGCACACACGCGCATACATGCACACACATGAACATCTATACACGTGGGCATAAACACATGCACATGCATGTACACACATATACACACAAAGGTACACACACATGAACACAAAAGTGCAGGCACACACATATGCTTTGGTATCAAAGGAATAAACACATGAAGCAAAGCTGAGACAAAAAAAGCAAATCTTAGCTGTCTTATGCACTGGAAAGGAGCTGTATCAAAGGTAAAGAGTAAAAACAGGTTCCTTTCCTAACAGCATATTAAAGAATAAAATAAAGAGCAATTTAAGGAGTTTAATGACTTGTATCCTGAGAGTTTTGACCTGCTTTGCTTCTGACCTGTGTTGGTTCAATCCTCCTCAGGCAACCTATTGGCCCTCCCCCACTCCCAGAAGTCACCACATTGATTGACCTTAGTGTGGACACCTGATTGCCATGAAGCACTATGATCCAAAACTCCTAGACTCAAGTGATCCTCCTGCCTCAGCCTCCCAAGTAGTTGGAACTGTTGGCATGAACCACTGTGCCTAGTGGTTTGTATCCTTATAACACATGTTCAAAGGTATAAAGAAGATAGAAAAAAAATTCATCATATGTTTATAGATACAATATTAAGATGCTAATACTATTCAAAATAGTCTACAGATTCAATGTGATCCTTCTCAAAATATCAATAATAATCTTGTAGAATATAGAAATATATTCTGAAATTTGTTTGAAATCACAAGGAACACCTGGTAGTCAAAACAATCTTGAAAAAATGAACAATGGGACACTGGATGGACCAGGACTGAGTCAGCGATCTGGGCCAGAGCAGACCTAAGAGAGGGAATTCCACAGGAACAGGTACAAGGGAACAACTTGAGCAAATGGGCCAGAGCCACAGAACAATGAGGGTCCAGACGTGAACCTGGGACCTTCAAGGGAGAAGACCTAAGCCAGGACCCCTGTGGGTCTGGGTGTGAATCTGGGACTTCCAAGGGAGTAGACAGGAACCAGAGATCTCTGCAAGTCCAGGAGTGAGTCTGGGACCTTTGAGGAAGTAAGCCTGAGCCATATCCTCTGCAGGTGTGGACATCTGGGCACACCCAAGCATGGGAACTTGGAGGGAATGGACTGGAGCCAGAGACCTTTGCAGGACCAACTCCAAGCCAAGGGACCTCTGTAGGAACAGATCCAGACCAGGATTTAGAGAAATAGGTCAAAGCCAACAACCTAGGCTAGAACAGGACCGAGACAGCAAACTCCAAGGCAGTAGAGCAAACCCCAGGAGCACTGAGTGACCTCCAGGAACACAGAGTGACCAAAAGGGTAACTAGAACAGTGGAACAAACTGTACCACAAGGAACAGCCATCTGAGCTTTGGATTCACCTAGAAGATCATTCAACAGAATCTCAGATAGCCCCAACCACACCTATTAGAGGAAAAGATGAGTAGAAAAGGTAAGATCACATGCTACACCACAAAGAGCAACACACCAGTAAAACCTAAAGACCCTACAACAGCAAGACCTGAACAACCAAATATGGATGAACCAGAAGAAAATGACCTAAAAAATAACTTCAGGAGAATGTTTGATACTCTTAAAGAGGGAATAAAAAATTCCCTCAAAGAAATGGAGGAAAAGACAAACAAAAAAATTGGAAAACCTCAGCAAATCCCTTAAAGAAAACCAAGAAAGAACAATAAAACATATGAAAGAAACTATTCAAGACTTGAAAACTGAAATAGAGGCAATAAAGAAAACACAAGCCAAGGGAATTACAAAAACAGAAATCATTAAAAAATGATCAGGAACCACAAACACAAGCAGGAACAGCAGAATACAAGAGATGGAAGAATCTCAAGCGCTGAAGATACAATAGAGGAAATAGACTCATCAGTCAAAGAAAACATTAAATCTAACCAAAGCTTAACACAAAATATCCAGGAAATATGGGGCACCATGAAAAGGCCAACCCTAAGAATAACAGATATAGAAGAAGGAGAAGTTCAACTTAAAAACGCAAAAAATATATTTAACAAAATCATTGAAGAAAACTTTCCCAACCTAAAGAAAGATATGCCTATAAAGATACAAGAAGCTTACAGAACACCAAATAGACTGAATCAAAAAAAAAAGTCCCTTCTCCACATAATAATCAAAACACTAAACATACAGAGTAAAGAAATAATAGTAAGAGCTGCAAAGGAAAAAAACCAAATAACATTTAAAGGCAGACCTATCAGAATTACACCTGACTTTCATTGGAGAGGATGAAAGCCAGAAGGTCATGGTCAAATGTTATGCAGACATTAAGAGACCACGAATGCCAGCCCAGCCTACTATACCCAGCAAAACTGCCAATCACCATAGAAGGACAAAACAAGATATTCCATGACGAAACCAGATTTAACCAATACCTAGCCATAAACCCAGCCCTACACAAATACTAGAAGGAAAACTCCAACCCAAGGAAGTTGTCTACACCAACAAAAATAAAGACCATTGATGGTCTCATAGCAGCAAATCCCAAAGAAGGGAAAAAACACATAAATATACATCACTAGCAATGAAAACTAAATTAACAGGAGACAGCAATCACTGGTCATTAATATCCCTTAATGTAAATGGACTCAACTCATCTATAAAAGGCATAGGCTAACAGACTGGATATGAAAACAGAATCCATCCTTCTTCTGCATACAAGAAACACATCTCAACCTCAAAGACAGACACCATCTCAGAGTAAAGGGTTGGGATAAAAAATATTCCAATCAAATGGACCTAAGAAACAAGCAGGTATAGCTACCCTAATATCTAACAAAATAGACTTCAAACTAAAATCAATCAAAAGAGACAAAGAAGGACATTTCATATTAGTCACAGGAAAAATCCATCAGGAAGAAATCTCAATAGTGAACATCTATGACCCAAATACAAGGGTACCCTCATATGTAAAAGAAACAGTTCTAAAGCTTAAATCATACATTAAACCCCACACACTAATAGTGGGAGACTTCAACACTCCCCTCTCACCACTGGACAGGTTAGTCAGACAAAAAAATGAACAGAGAAATAAGGGAACTAACAGATGTTATAACTCAACTAGACTTAACAGACATCTAGAGAACATTCCATCTAAACTAAAAAGAATATACCTTCTTCTCAGCAACTCATGAAAATTTCTCAAAAATTGATCACATACTCAGTAACAGAACAAACCTCAACAAATAAAAAAAAAGGAAATACTCCATGTATCTTATCAGATCACCATGGTTTAAAACTAGAAGTCAATAGCAATACTAATTCCAGAAAGCTCACAAACACATGGAAATTAAACAATGCTCACCTGAATCATCAATGGGTAAAGGAAGAAATAAAGGGAGAAATTAAAGACTTGCTAAGATTCAATGAAAATGACCACACAACATACCCAAAATTTATGGGACACAGTGAAAACATTGTTAAGAGGAAAGCTCATAGCACTAAATGCCTAAATAAAGAAGCTGGAAAAATCCCACACTAGTGAATTAACAGAACATTTGAAAACTTTAGAATAAAAAGAAGCAAATTCACCCAAGAGAACTATATGGCAGGAAATAATCAAATTGAGAGCTGAAATCAACAAAATAGAAACAAAATAATACAAAGAATAAATGAGACAAAGAGTTGGTTCTTCAAGAAAATAAAAATAGACAAACCTTTATCCAAACTAACTAAAATGCAGAGAGAGAGAGAGAGTATCTAAATTAACAAAATCAGAAATAAAAAGGGGGACATAACAACAGAAGGGGAGGAAATACAGAGAATCATCAGGCTCAGAATTCTATAGGATTTTCAAAAAAGAACTAATACCAATATTCCTCAAATTGTTCCAACAATAGAAACAGAAGGAACATTGCCAAACTCTTTTTATGAAGCTACAATTACCCTGATACCTAAACCACAGAAAGACATTACTAAGAAAGAGAATTACAGACCAGTCTCACTCATGAACATTGATGCAAAAATAGATGATAAAATACTGGCAAATCGAATCCAAGAACACATCACAACCATCATCCACCATAATCAAGTCAGCTTCATCCCAGAGAGTCAGGGATAGTTCAACATACAAAAATCTGTCAATGTAATCTACCATATAAACAAACTGAAAAATCAAAACCACATGATCATCTCAATAAATGCAGAAAAAGCTTCTGACAAAATACAGCATCCCTTCATGATAAAGGTCTTTGAGAGAGCAGGGATACAAGGAACATACCTAAACATAATAAAGGCAACATACAGCAAGCCAACAGCCAACATCAAACTAAATGGAGAAAAACTCCCAGTGATCCCACTGAAATTAGGAACAAGACAAGACTGTTCACTCTCTCCATATCGATTCAATATAGTTCTTGAGGTCTTAGCTAGAGCAGTAAGACACCAAAAGGAGATCAAGGGGATGCAAATTGGAAAAGAAGAAGTCAAACTCTCACTATTTGCTGATGATATGATAGTTTACATAAGTAACCTCAAAAATTCTACTAGGGAACTTTGATAACTCATAAACACTTTCAGTAATGTAGTAGGATACAAGATTAACTCAAAAAAATCAGTAGCCCTCCTGTACTCAGATGATAAAAGGGCTGAGAAAGAAATTAGAGAAATATAACCCTTCACAATAGCCATAAATAGTATAAAATATCTGAGTAACTCTAACCAAACAAGTGGAAGACTTGTATGACAAGAACTTTAAATCTTTGAAGAAATTGAAGAAGGCACCAGAAAGTGGAAAGATCTCCTATGCTCTAGGGTAGGTAGAATTAACATAGTAAAAATGATAATCTTACCAAAAGCAATCTACAGATTCAATGCAATGCCCATTAAAATCCCAGCAAAATTCTTCACAGATCTCAAAAGAACAATACTCAACCTCATATGGAAAAGCAAAAAAACCCAGGATAGCCAAACCAAACCTATACAATAAAAGAACTTCTGGAGGCATCACAATCCCTGACTTCAAACTCTACTACAGAGACACAGTACTGAAAACAGCCTGGTATTGGCATAAGAACAGACAGGAGGACCAATGGAACTGAATTGAGGACCCAGATATTAATCCACACACCTTCAAACACCTGATTTTTGACAAAGAAGCAAAAAATATCAAATGGAAAAAAGAAAGCATATTTAAAAATAGACCCATATCTATCACCATGCACCAAACTCAAGTCCAAATGGATGAAAGTCCTCAACATAAAGCCAGCCATGCTGAACCTTATAGAAGAGAAAGTGGGAAGTACACTTGAACGCATTCGCACAGGAGACCACTTCCTAAATATAACCCCAGCAGCACAGACACTGAGAGAAACAGTTAATAAATGGGCTCCTGAAACTGAAAAGCTTCTGTAAAGCAAAGGACATGGTAAACAAGACAAAACAACAGCCTACAGAATGGGAAAAGATCTTCACTAAGCCCACATCAGACAGAGGTCTGATCTCCAAAATATACAAAGGACTCAAGAAATTGGTCACCAAAAGAATA
>NC_022029.1:36644986-36652758 GCF_000317375.1 Microtus ochrogaster
AGACTTACATAGATCTAATCTACATGGGAAGTAGAAAGTAGAAAAAGACAAGATCTCCTGAGTAAATTGGGAGCATGGGGACCCTGGAAGAGGGTTGGAGGGGAGGTGAGAGGCAGGGAGGGGAGCAGAGAAAAATGTAGAGCTCAATAAAAATAAAAATGCTATCTAGGACAGGAACCAAAAGCTACGAAGAAACCCTGTCTCGAAAATAAAAAATAAATAAAATAAAATAAAAAATAAAAAAATAAACAATGTTGGAAATCTCTTATTTCTCAATTTCAAATTTGCCACAAGACAGCAGAACTAAAGCACTGTGCCCTGAACATGAAAACAGACGTATGCTCCAAGGAAACAGAACACAGAGCCAAGAGAGTAAACCCACACAAAATCATCTGGTCAAATCATTTTGACAAGGATGCCAAGACCTTTTATTTTTTATATTTTTATTTTATATTTATTTTTAATTTTTTATAAGGCCACTGGTTATGATGAACTCACAAAGAAGAACATCACATGACTAGGTTAAGGCAGTCACTTGCACGCTTGCCTTGGCTCAGCTCAGTGAACGCCGTATTCACCACAAAAAAAGAAAAAAAAGGATTATGACAGAGTCAAAACTATCATTTATATCACAGTTATAGAAGAAAGAACAGTATCTTTAACAAGTGGTGTTGGGAAAACTGTGTTCCTACGGACAAAAGAATCAATGTGGATAAGATCCCGTTCCTTGAGGCTACAGATGACCAGCAGGTGGGAGTGCTTCCTGTACAATCGTGATGTCCATAGTTCTGATGTCAGTACTCATCAGATGAGCAAGCTAGGTTTCATGCACACAGAAATAACAGATAAATACATCTTTTAAAAAATTACATCCTTAGAGCCTTAATTGGCATCATAGCCAAAAATTAACTCTGAAACACATCAAGGGCCTAACTACAAAACTAAACTATACAACCCTTAGAAGAAAACATAAGGCAATGGCCTCATGACAGGGAATGAATAATTTCTTGACTATAATACCCAATGCAAAGGCAATGAAAGAAAATATTAAAACTGAGGAATAGCTCAGGACTTTAGCAAAATATAGAGCTTCTTTGTATCAAAACACACCGTCAGCAAAATAAAAATTCAACACAGACTTATGAAGGAAATATTCCAACTCTTATCTCTGGAGAGGAGTTAATATCCCTGATACATAAAGAACTCTTAAAAAAAAAACAACAAAATGAATAATCTGATTTTCAAAAAAAAATAAATAAATAAGCAAGGGATTTGAATAGATTTTCTCTAAAGAAAATCACACCAAAATATGATCAAAGTTCAAATGAAATATCGCTTCACACCCATTAAAACAAAACAGATAGATGTTGACAAATTAAGGAAATAAAGAAATCCTATGCCTTTCTTGTAGGAATGTAAAATTAGTGCAGATAATGCAGAAAACATTAAGATGGTTCCTTAAAGAATTAAAGATCAGCAACTTGAAGTAAGTTCTGACCACATGCCCTGCTCATAGGACAAAGAAATCATTCTGGAACTGAGCTGGAAGCTTGCCCTGGCTAGCCCTCAAATTGCTGTGCAGATGCCGAGAGAGAACTGCCATTAGGAGTTTTACTCAGCTATGAGCCCTCCAGTGCAATAGTTACTACTGGCCAGCAAGATATACTTCTAGTGCAAGAACGTCAAGTCTATTTGGAGAGTAACCGATATGCTTTCTGATTGGATTGGAGGCCTGGCTCCACAGGAGGGAATTCACATCTGGTACTACAGCCAAAAGCCCGTGGCTGGGAAGGTGATAGTCCCTAGTGAGGAGGCTACTCCTGTCGTTTTGCTAACTGGACATGACATGGCTGTCAAACCACCCTCTTTGTTTAAGCCAGTGGATTAGTGGCATTGTTGGCTTCGGTCAGAGAAGCCTCTTTTTGAAGCGGCCAGCACCAACTTCAGAGACACAACTGTTTGAGCGGGAGAATAATAAGCGACTGCTGAATGCTCAGCAAGAAACAGGGTGTCTGCACAGCTCCCCGTCCCCACAAAGTCCTGCACGTATCACAGACGCGGTGGGCAAGAACGGAAGAGCCGGAAGACGGGATGTGTAGTGTGGAATGCTGACTACCAGGCATTGCACGGCTGTTGCACTCGAGAATTCACAGGTGCTGCTCAAGGCCTGCACCAGAGGCCTGTCAACATCCTGTTGTGGGATAGGGAGCAGTTCTTCAGGCCCTTTCCTCCCTGAGAACTTATACATTGTTGTTGTCTGGTGGGGAAATGTTTTCTTCAACTGGATAGCACTGGTAAGGTGTCCATGCTCCTGCCAATAAGCCGAGAAATAGGATTGGGGCACTAGTTGAGAAAAGGGGATCAGAGGGAGGGAGAGGGAAACTAGAAGGCCAGAGTGAATAGGATTGAAATACATTGTGTGCATGTATGAAAATGTCACGGCGAAACCCATTATTATGTATAATTGATACATGCTAGTAAGAATTAAAAAGCAGTATTTCAAAGAGCATTTGCCGTCATGTTCATGGTGGAATTACTCAGAACAATTCAAACACAGAAAAAATCCAAATTACCCAAGGACAGATGAATGTTTAGGTGAAATGTGATTCGTATATAAAACAGGGTTATTCAGCCTTAAAAAATAAGAAAGGACATTTTGATATATGCGACACAGACCTTTGATGACATAACGCTAAGTGAAATAAGCCAGTTGGAAAAGGCAAATACTAATAATTATACTTATATGAGCCACTTAATTAGTCAAAATCATGGAAAGCAGAAAGGTAGTAGACAGGGTACAGGAGGAAAAAGAACTAAAGAGTTATTATTTAATGGGTAAAGAACTTCAGTTTTACAAGATGAAAAGAGCCGTGGAAATGATGGTGATGGTAGTCCTATAATACTGTGGATGTTTTTAATACCTCTGAACTACACACCTCAAAATGGTTTCAAAGATACATGAATTTCATGTTCATTGCAAGTAATAAATTTAAAATTAAAAATAAAATTTTAATATGTTAAGATAAGTAGAAACACTTGCATTTAAAAATAACATTTCAACCTAATGATGGGGTTTGGGGTTTCATTTTACTATGATAAATAACTGGAAAATACCGTAAGTACCCTTTTATGAACAAAGTCTAATTACATTCAAACAAATCTTCTTTAGTTGCTTACGTATCTCTCTACTCATTACTTTTTGAGAATACTTATGTAACTTTTGTCTACTGAGAAAGAATAAAAAATACTCTAAAAATACAGTTTTGAGAGACATTTCATGACTCTTTGAGTTCCAAGATTTGTGCATATACAAAGACAGAATTAGATTATTAATCAAAATTTCCGGGTTATGAGCCAATGAGATGGCTCAACAGATAAAGGCACTCACCACCAAGCCTGACGACACGAGACTAACATCTGGAACCTAGATGCTAGCGAGAATCATCTCCTAAAGACTGTCACCTGGCCTCCACACATACACAGCGGCATGTATATGCACCCCAAATAAATGACTTTAATTAAAAACCTGGGTTCTAAATAAGCTATATTTCCCATTACATCACTGTTTACTTAATTCTTGTGTCAATGAAAACTTTGTCAGCGTGGCATCTGTGTGGGAAATATGACCAGTAAAAGGTGATGTGAATGAAAATGTATAACTCAATCACCATAAACACAGATTATAGACAGTTACCATCTCTAGTGATCAGGACCAAAGGAAGCAATGTCTCCAAGGAAGCATTTTGTTCAGGTAAGTTACACATAAAAAACTCAGTGTCACTTTCAGACTATGGTATATTACAACAGCCACTTAAGAAGTTAGGACTAGTCACCCTCTGAATTGTAATCTGACAGAAACCTGAAACATGAAATCATCTTTGGCTTCTACACTTCTAATACTATCTATAAACTCTCAAAACCACACACTATTACATGTAGACTACAATCCAGAAACCTCGTCCCCCTACTGTGGTAGAGCCATGAGCACAGATTTCCAAGCGGAGTGAGTACTGGTTTCAAGTGACTTTGGAGATGGAAGGGTGGGAAATTCTGATTTGAGCTGCCCTACTCAGAGAAAGGAAAATCTAAGTGACCTTATTTGAGCCATTTCAATAGGTGAAGCTGTATCTTCATCTGGAGGCGAGGCAGGAAAACCTTCTTCTTCAAAGGGGCCTGAGGTAACTTCGACAATTAAGCTGTTGACATCATTATAGAGTAAAGAACGTCCATCACGGAGGAGGCTGGTGGAAGCATTATTCTGAGACAGATGTTTGGTGTCACCTGGAGAGTAACTGGTACTCTGAGACCTATGATGAAGGGCATCTTCCGAATCCTTATTTAGTTGGCCATGTTCTCGGCCTTCAGCAATTGATAAAGTTACTTGACTGGAAGAAGACATAACAGTTGGAAGAGAAAAGGGAGATGCTGTCAGGCTTGGTGAGTGAGATGTCCTTTCAAGAGTCCGACGGCCTGGAGAAACAGCTTTTGTTTCCCAATTTGGAAAGTACTTAATGCCATGGTCAGGATCAGAGAAGCTTATACGTTTTTGAGCATCACTATTATTTGATTTTTTAGAAAAGCCTTGAATTTCCTTTGCATGAGGCAGGTTCAGACTATCTTGTGGAGTATCATAGCTAATGCTACCCCTGTAACAGGAAACTACACTTAGGTGAGGGGATAAAAAACATCTTCGAGATTTAATGGCACCAATGAGATCTGAAGATCTTGCGACATTAGAAGTTACGTCTTCCTGAGAATCAAAGTTAACTCTACTTCGCTGTCTCCGTCTCCTTCGAAATCTTGCCAGTAAATTATGTCGTCGTCTAGAGGGGAAAAAGCGACTGGATGCACTTGATGAAGAAGAGAATTTTTTACTTAACTTACTTGTTGAAGAAGGACGACAAGTTATTAAACCCAGAGCTGCTTTTGGTCGTAAAATACAGGAGGATCCAAGACGCTTGTGTGCTGGAGTAACTAGGTCCTCAGGATAATTTTGTTGGAAGATCTGGTCATCTTTCTGGCAGCTAGAGTAAAAAGAAGGCCAAATGAGGAAGAAAAGCGAACAGGGAACTGAGTGGAGACCGAGCGAGCCTCCTGGAGAATAATTTCCACCATACCAACGGGAAACAACAGCTACTTAGAAAACGGGGCGGCTCAGATTAATGGACACACAGATGAGCCCAAGAATGTGTAGATAGGTAGATTATCTCCTGACAAGAGCCTGCCCACTCTGTTAAAGCTCAGGGATGGGGAGAGTGAAAGACTCGGGGAAGTAGGCAGAAGGAAAGAGAAATGAAGGAAAACATAAGATGACATCATGCATAAGTCCCCAGAGAGTTAGAACTTACACACACACACACACACACACACAAACACACATACACACACTTTGAGACTATTCAACTACCATATGGAATTAACTGAAACAAACCTATATCGCATTGACTAATTACATTTTAACATATCTGCCATGGATGAAGCAAAAATCTCGGCAGGTTTGAGGATGCTTCAAACACACACATCTCCAGTTTCTGTGGGAACCCGAGGGCAGCGCTACAGTGGTTTTCTGAACACTTTCAACATTCTTTAGCGCACCAAATAGGAAGCACATGAAGTGCTTGTGGTTTTCGTTTGCTTTGTCTGTAAGGCATACCTTAAGCATTTTCCCATACTGAATTTAATCCAAAGTAAGTCTTTCCCTTCTAGGCCATCATTCATAAGACGTAAAATGCCCTGGGTAGGTGGAACAGGTCAGAAAACTGAATACTTAAGCTGCATGTAGGACTACCATGGCAACAACACAGTCTGTGATGGCGGGAGACTCTAGAATCTAGTGACATAGATGTCAGACGCCTGAGTAATAAGCTGCACGAGAGACTACCATGGCAACCACACAGAATGTGATGATAGGAGACTCTTTGGGGTTCTTCTGAGGCTCACCTTTCTGAAGAGCTGGAGTTCCTATGGCTATGGAATGTGTGTTTGGATTTCGGTACGTGCAAGGAGTCCGCTGACAAGAGGTAAAAACGCAGTTGAATGAAGGCGCTAACACACACGATTTCTGCACAGTTCTTTCCTTGGGATGGCCTCTCACCAGCAATCTTATGTATAAGACTGGTGTCTGGATCCTTCCTTCTTTCTCTGGAATATCCTTTGCCCAGTGTTGTTACATCTCGCGCAGTGGGTTACTCCTAAACACTTGAACTGATGATATATGAAATGATGGGGAAGGAAGGTTTAAAAAGTGGCAAGTATTATCTATCCACAATGACAGGGAAGCGCCCCATCTGATACTTGGACTACAGGCACAGATGAAGGAGATCTGCTATGTGTATGATCCTTTATGCTTTATCAGTCTCTGAACAACTGACACCCATCAACTGTAAGTTTAGCAGGGCTATTAAAAAAGAGTCCTTTCTCCATCTCAGTTTAGAGTATTGTCTCTAAAGCATGTGTAAACCCGCTTAGGGCGTAATGCTCCCCACAAACACTTTGATTTGCTGCTCAATGTCCTTCTATGCTCCTTTGTCCTTTGTCACTCTTCCCTCCTTAAGATTCTGCTCCAGGAAACCCTTGAATAGATTCCTTACAAGAGGCCTACAGCTTCTCAGTTTCCAACAGAACACTGTCAGATCTGGGATATGACTTTATTCGACACGCAATCGAATCGGTAAACCTCTTACAGAAGACGCGGAGTCCCAGGTCAGCAACAAGAGACATAATACTCATGACACAGCAAGAGGTGTAATTGCCAGAATCTTCGGGCTGGCCCTCCTTGGCCCACTGCCCTAGGGCAATGCAGAGGGGCTCAAGACGCACAGATTATGTTACAGGAAAGAAACATAGCTTAAGTAGCTCACCATCTTTAATCTACTTGCCACCTGTTTTTGTAAAAACTTTTTTTTTTTTTGAGTTACATGTCGTCTGTAGTTACTTCCACGCCCCAGTGGAAGAGCTTTATAGATGAGACAAACCCTACATGTCTTCGATTCCTAAAATCTTTGCAAAAAGAAAAAAAATCCTGCCTCCATTTAAGTGCATTTGAGATATTTATCCCTTTCCTTCACGGTGCTAGGTGTCCAACCCTGGACCTTGCAATTGCTAGGCAGGTGCTTCACAAACACTAAGCTGCATCCCCAGGCCCATTTCCCTTCTAACTGATAAAATAACAGTGTTTTATAGAATTCACTATGGATCAGACCAGGGGCAAGGCACCTGCCTGTAGCATCTCAATTAAGGCTAAAAACGACAAGACACATACATTATTAACCACATTTTAAGGAAAATTATTTTGCTTGTTATTTTTTGTTTGTTATTTATTTTGTTTTACTGGGGATGGGGTGTGCAAATCATGGCATCATGGCAGGCATGTGGAAGTCACAGGTCAACTTTTGGGAGTCAGTTCTCTCCTTTGACCTTGGGCTCCAGGGACTGAACACAGGTTTTGTCAGGCTTGTGTGTCAAAGGTTCTGACCCTCTGAGCCACCTCACTGGCCTCAACTCCATCTTAAGAAAAGAATTCAGGTTTGAGGAACTGATGCCATCTATGTTGTCAAAGCTGCGCCAGGGTGTATTCTTGTGTCGGAATGAGGAGAGCACAGGGTCTCACTGATGTCCTGCAAACCGCATTCTTCCTTGGCTTCTCTGTCCTCTGCTGCTTTGTTCTGGGGTGGGGTTGTTTGGTTTTCTTCCATCTCAGTACACACTTGCTCGACCAGTTCTCCGGGTCCTTTTCAGGCTCATTTGCCTCCACCCACTCCAGCAGCATTGGT
>NC_022029.1:36653418-36659957 GCF_000317375.1 Microtus ochrogaster
AAAAAAAAAAAAAAAAAAAAAAAAAGAAAAGAAAAAGAAAAGTGGTGGGATTTTGGACACAGTCAGTGAATAAGAGGGACTTCAGCTGTATTATTTTTTCTCTCCAGCCCCTTCCTTCTCCTTCTCCCTCTCTCTTTCTCCCTTCCCCCTTCATGGAAATGAAGATCTGTTTGCAAACATATTATGAGAATATGCTCAACATTACTAATGTTCAGGCAAATACAAATTTGAAAATTATTAGTTAACATTTCATCTTCACACGTTTGTCTAAAATTTAAAAGTCTGACACTACAAGTATTAATATGAGACAATAAGCATTCTCATTCAGTCAGGTTTGTGAGCTTGGAGTACTTTAAAGACTTGTTAATAGGCACATGAGTTATTAATACACATTAAAGATTTATTAATACGCATATAAGCAATACAAGCAGTCTCCAAGTCAGTACTTCAAGCACATGCTTCATAGAACTCCATCCACATGTGCCTAAGGAACTATGAAGGCATTCACTGAAGCATTATTTACAGGAACAAACAAATGGTGACTTAAACATTCACTAATAAGGCATACCTATATCCTGTTGTGAGATACTTTGATCGCACTCTGACACTCCCTAGACTGCAAGTAAAGTTCACCTTGAATTAGAGGGCAGAGCTAGCTATTAGCTAGCCAGAATTAGCCATAGAGGTTTTGGAGGACCCAGGATATATAGAGAGACACAAGAAGTAGTAGGGAGGGACTTAGAAAGATTCAGGGGTCCTTTTGGATAGAAGAAGGAAAGAGAGGGAAGGTCACTGTTGTCTAGTAGCCACTTCTCTGATCAATCAGATTTCTATCCTGATATCTGACTCTTGAGTTTTATTTAATAATAGAACAATGTAAGTAATCATTTCAAGATCCCATCAATGGAATGCAATACCACATTTAAAAAAGAAACATATTTGCATGGCATCACCATAGAAAAGCCTCAAAAGAGAAAAAAGTATTAAAGCAAAAACAGCTACAAAAACAATACATCACATAATGTCATTTCTGTACATTTTAGGAACGATTTACCATTTGTTTTTCATATGCAGGAACACATACATGTAGGAAAAAACACTGAAACCATCAAAGATTGCATGCAGATTAAGGTAATGGCTGTCTCCTAAAGAAAAGATTTCAATTACAATATTTCATTTTTAATTGATCTGAAAAAATCATTTTCTAACTCTAACAACTTTGAGGGCTACAAAGTCACCATTACAATCAGCGTCTGTGTCTGTTTGCCTGGAAGTCTAGACCTGAATTTCAACACCTACAGAAGGAAGTAACTATAAGAGCAAAAACAACAAGAAACAAACAAATACCCCCCCCACACACACACACAAAGACAAAGTCTGTATTTCAGCTCACATAGTTAAAGGGTTCCCCAGTAGATTCTGCAAACTGGGACCAGTCAACTGCCCAACACTTGCAATCATTTTGTTATTCATAAAATAGCACAATCTGACTGGCATATGCCTGTTTCTTGACTGGTTTTCTCCTGGGGTCTCTGAAATGCTTGTGGTGCTAAAAAGTGCCTGTTGGGAAGAGATCAGGCAAGTTCCATATATATAGAGAGAGAAGGCCTAGGGAAGTGGCTAGCTTACAGATATTTACCTACAAAGATAGGATACATCTTTTAGTATCTCATTCAAAAAATAATTTAATTAAATAATTTTTGGGTTTTCCTTAAAGAATTTTTTCTAAAGTAGTATTAAATAGGAGAGAGTTCTTCCTGGTTGTTTGGTTTAGGGACATTTACTATAGTCTAGTCTGTTAATAGGACTGTATTGTATTTACCCTTTTATGCAATTGCTAGCAAAAACACCCATGATCAAGCCATGTCGCTTTAAGGGAGGTACTGTGTCGCTTTAAGGGAGGTACTCTCTGTCTTAAAGTCTGGATATCTCCATTCCAGTTACGCCATTCACAGTTTCCACAAGTTGTCTTTGAACCCACATTCACTACATACTTATCCCGATATGTGGCGTTATTATCTTCTTTTATCTGTCACAAATGGAACACGGACTGCTCTTTTCTAGAATTTTAGACTTTCCTGAGCAAGCAGGCCTGAATTAATCGAGACAGGGTTTTAAGAATACAGGCCACTTACCACTTTAGCCTGTACTCCTACACCAGGCTTCTGGGTCGCCTCCCAGTCTCTAGCTCTAATGCGTCCTGTCTGTGAAGGGACTGCTCAAACCTCACCCAACATTCCTGATGAAGTATGTCCATGCAGACACGATAACCATTGGTTATCTGTGCCTTTCAATGATGCCCGATATTGTGGTAGATATCTGAAAACTATTAGAGTCCTTAGAGGCTCTTACCCACTCTCATGAAAATTCCCAGGTCTCTCTTCTGATTCACACTTCCCAAAGTACTCAGAGCTTTCTAAACATTCCACTTGCCCATCTTAAAACTAGTCTAGGGCATTTTGTTTCTGTTCAGGAACACCAAGTTCTTAGACCTGACCATTTACTCTGGCATCTTTGGCTTTTCCCTATCTAAAGAACTTCATAGTTATTTTCCCAACGCACAAAAAGATGCTTGGCAATTCTGAACCTGGCACTGATGTCTAAGACTTGAGTACAAGCATTTGTCTTCCGATGCCACCTCCCAGTTCCACATAAGGTGTACAGCTCACTCATTCGGCTAAGACATTCTTACTGGCACCTACTCTGTGAAAGCACAGAGGTAAGGTGTCATGAAGACAAGGTCCCCACCCTCAAGGATGCCAGTTCTATCACATTCAGTACAAATCCTTAAGAAACAAATGACAAAACCCTGGATATTTTGTTCTTCAGAAATACTACCCAAGGCCAAGGTTTTAAGGCACAATCTGACTGGCAGACGCCTCTTATGGTTCCCAACTAAGAGAATACTTGTTCTTAGTGCTAAGATAATGTAGGGATAAAACAGAATCCCTTACATAATATCCTCTGAGCTTTCTAGATCTGCAGTAAAATTCAGTAGCTATTAGTTCCTAGTGGTTCATTTAATTACATGAAATAAAATTATAATTACAATGAGTTAAAAAATGTAAGTTCTTTCCTCGTTCATACCAGTCCGCATTTAAGTGCTAAAAGATCACACATGGTTAGTGGCTGCTGTGTCAGGCAGCACAGATACAGTCAGCTTCTAATATCACAGGAAGGTCTATTGGACCACATTGGTCTACCGAGTTTGTATATAAAAGCCACATAGTGATCGCATTATAAAACAGGTTATCCATCTTGGCAAATGATGATCATCTTCCCCAGCTCTTACATGATGCAACTTACTACTGGTTATTTTTAATAACCACATTAGAAAATAAGTTATCTATTCTGGAAAATAATGACTGTCTTCCTCAACTCTAATAGGATGACATATCTATCTATCTATCTATCTATCTATCTATCTATCTATCTATCTATCTATCTATCTATCTATCTCATCCTTTTTTCAATGTGATCTAAGCTATCTAAAATATCAATAATATTTAACATTTTTAATTAAATTTAATTAAATATAATCTACGGCAAAACAATTGTTGTTTTCCATTTCCGTTCAGAGCAGAGCACACGAGTGAATAGCGACCTACACAAAATACCATGAGAAGTAACCAGTTCGCCACAGGAGGCGTCACGGCCACTTACCCTCCTTCACTTTCTGCTTCCTCTGAGCTATTGTTTGTTGCTGCGCTTGGAGCCGTCGTCGGCCGTTTCTTTCTAGCTCTGTGCTGAGGACTGATCTTATGAACTGTTACTTTCCCTCCGAGTTCATCCTGCAGATATTCCTCCAGCTTCGGAATCGTCTCTTTAAGAAATCTGATTTCCTCCTTAAGTTCTTCCATGTTGGTCAGTAATTCATTCAACTTTTCCAGGATCTGAAGTTGTCTTCTTTGAAAGACCGCTGATGCTCCTTGTTCACTGTGAGTTTCATCTTGCAAAGTTAGTGAATTGAATTTCTTACCCAGGGAAAGAAATTTCGGCAAGTTCATTGTTATTCTTGTTTTGCGGATCTTGTGGTACCATAAGGCCAGCAAGCTGATTCCGGCAGTTCCCACCATGACGCCAAGGATCAGCTCTTTCTTTGTGGAATGAGGCATTTCTTGGCTTTTAATTTCTAAAATTAAAAAGGTAAAAATGCAAATGAATGTTTTTCTATCCAGAATAAATATATTGACACTTGCAGGGTGGCAGTGGTGGCATACACCTTTAATTCCAGCACTAGGGAGGCAGAGGCAGGTGGATATTTGTGAGTTCAAGGCCAGCCTGGTCTACAGAGTGAATTCCAGGACAGCTTCCAATGCTACAGAGAAACTTGAAAAACAAAACAAACAAACAAACAAACAAAAACTAAAAAGGATGCTTTTTCAATCAGTCAAAGATAAGCTTTTGTCATCAAATGTTATCAAAAAGCCCGACAAATCATAAGCTAAACTACGCTGTGAGCAAGTGTGTCTTTAACTCATACCTCAAGAGAGATAATTGCTTAAGGCTATTACTGAAGTATGGTGTGAAATACTGACTTTAATTCTGAATTCATACCTGCTACAATCAATCTGCAACTTACCCTTTAATTGTACTTTAAAGAGCTAGCTAGAGAGAAGTAGAGGTACCATCAACTCGAGAGAAGTAGTTGAGAGTTCAAGTTGTCCTAATTTTCTCTGCTATTCTGTGTGCAATTAATGTGCTGGGTCTCTTGGTCTTAGCTCATTATTAAAGTCTAAGAGGGGCTCTTTCTGAACATCTTGCTCACACTGGGACTTAATATTACAGAGATTAATGGTGTCTTCTTTTAAAGCTCGGGGCTTAGAGATATAAAATACAAATGGCAGCTTTGTTAAGTTCATAATTCACTTCATCTCCATTTCGATCAGCTAGGAAGCCAGTAAGGCACACACACGTTTCATCTCTCTTCTGACCCAGAATTCCTTTGCTTCTTACATTTCTACTCATATCTGAGATCTTAATGCTTTTATTTTAATTTTTCACTTTTTAAAAATAACTTTTGAAAGTCATTTCTTTGACTCTGTTTTTTCCTCATCTTTCACTTTTTTTTTTCATTGAAAGCACAAAATAGAGCCTACCTCATTCAGTATCAACTCAGCTACTCTGATGAAATGGACCAAAATTTCTCTTTAGCAAATCTCATTTCTACTAATATCTTTGTTTATCTAAAGTCAGAAAATGATTTAATGAAAACATTGGTGTATTCCCCTTCCCCTCCGAGATGGTGAAACAGAAATAAGTCGATCAATATTGCCATAGCTTTTGTAACTATGTATACTGAAGCTTTAAAAAATATACTTAGAAGTCCCCAAACTTGATTTCACTTCAGTTTTCTCTATCAGACATATATTTGTGTTAAAGTTTGCTAACAACTTGGGAGAAATAGTCATAAGCTAGCCACGTAAGGAGCAGATCATTAAAGCACTGCTAACTATAAAAACAGAAAGAAATAAATCCTGTAGGAACTCTTGGATTCTAGCTGGAAAGTAACTTTTAGACTATGGGGAAAGGAAAAATAAGATGAAAATCAAACAACTAGGTAGTCACTGAACTGAGTGGATAACTAAAGTATCTAGAATTTATGTGCCAGAGATAGGGGCTAAGGGAAGTCTGTCTAGAGGAGAGACATTTAAACTCCATGGGACTGGCAAAAAATAACCTCAAGGGAAATCACGACTACCAGGACGCTATAGGATGAATGGGTCCCAAAGATTTCACACAAGTGATTCACGTTCAAGTTTCCAGGAAGGCTTCCAGGCTATGTGAGGCTTTCAGCAGAGACCTCAAAAGGACAATGTGTTGGTAGGAAGGCTAAAGGAATCTTAGAGGTAAGGCTGCTTAGGCTCCCTCTGAAATAGATTAAAAATAAGACTCCAAAGTATTATTGATTCACAGTGATTGAACTGGAATGAAGATGAAGGTGTCTAATCCTATAAATAAACAGAAAAAAATGCAGAATTCAACAACGTACAACCAGATTGTCCAACACTTAGCAACAAATTTTCAAACATGCACACAAGCCAGAGTCATTTAAATAAGAACATGTGGAAATGACATCTTTAAAATGCTTGGGTGAGGGACTGCCCTGCCAACTGAATTTTCTATATCCAGTGAAATATCTTTCAACACAAAGGTAAAAGGTTGACGTTGTGGGTTAACAAAAACTGAGACCATTTTTACAAAGCGAAAAGTGCTAGAAGAAATGCTAAGTAAGTTCTTCAAGAAGGCAAACAGAAACAGTTTACACGCACAAAGGACACCGCATACCAACAGTGGCAAATATGGGTAACATAAAAGTCAGTTTTTTTAATTTTACTATTTACTTATAAAATAGTTTCTATTAAAGCCAAAGTGATGACACATCACCATAGGTTTCTAACAGACCTAGAAGGTAAGAGGAAGGATAACAGTCCAAAATATGGGAAGTCCAAAGTCCGGGACAGAAAACCATAAGGGTATAAACCAGTGTGTGTGTGTGTGTGTGTGTGTGTGTGTGTGTGTGTGTGTGTGTGTGTGTG
>NC_022029.1:36660057-36672153 GCF_000317375.1 Microtus ochrogaster
GTGTGTGTGTGGTGTGGGGGGATAAAAATGGAATACTAAGACATTCACTCAGTCCAAAGGAAGGCTTACTGGGCTAAGGGATGGGTAACTAGAAAAGAGAATAAGAAGAGAGGATACTAGTTATATAGAGAAGCGGAGGCAAAAGGTCAAGGAAAACTTTATTTTCCAATACAAAAGATCCAATTGAAAAGCGAAGCCGGTGAAGTAGAAGAAACGTCAGAGAATTGCACAACTACAAAGTGAGCAAAGGAGATGATCTCTAGAGCATGAGCACAAGCTTGACCTTGAGTACATGCACAAGCCTTCATTCATAGCGATGAAAGAAAAGACAGATTTCATCAGCAAAAATCCAGGTTAAATGGGTAGATAGACAAGTCTATCAAAGTTCTCTTTGATTGCTTCTTCTCCAAAACAGCCAGGCGTGAAAGCCAAGGCAGGAATACTAGACAGACATCATTCCTGAATTAGGTGGTATACGTGAAGCCTTGGGGCCTGTGGCTAGAACACTATTTGACATATTCTAGTGAGGCACTATAGTTTCCTGTCTACTACATGGCCAACTAAACATAATGCTTTAGATGACCTATGGAGGGCAGGGAGCAGCGGGAACCTATTCCCAAGGAGCTGCTTAAAAAAATGTTTCTTTTCAGATTCCTATTAGAGTTGAGATGGCTCAGGGGTTAAGGGCATTTGCCATCAAGTTCAAGGACCTGAGTTTAATTCCCAGGACCCTCCTGGCGAAGAGAAAGAAACAACGTCTGTACACACACACACAAAACACACACACACACACACACACACACACACTAAATAAAAGTAAAAAAGAATTAAAAGTCCTATTATATTATTGTTATGATTTTAGCCAAACCAGCATGGCTGGCACTTCTGGGTTCCAGGACCATGCCTATGCAGACAAGCCCTCAAGCAAAAAATACCTACTCACCCTGGGGACCTTGAAAGGCCCTGTGTGACACCTGTGCAGCGTGATTGCATCACCTACATATGACGCAGCTCCGTGAGCCCTTGTGCGCATGCATGAGCTCCATCATCTGTGTATGACATAGTCACGTCATTCCCCCTGTGCGCATGCGCTAGGCAGTCTTTAAAAGCTGGATGCGCCATCTTCAGCTCTCTCCTTCTGCACACTGACTTTGCCAGGCCTGTACACATCGCCTCTAATAAACTCCTAAGTGGGTGTGTTGTGTGTTTCTGCTTCCTTCTCACTCACGCCAGGTAATTTCAATTATACTGTATGCATGAACAATAGTTACTACCTAGTTTGGATGTTCTATGTCATTAAAAAAAATAAAGGTTGGGGAGTCTTTCAGAAATTACCTCAAATTGTGATCTCTAAGAGACTGACTTTAAATCTCTCTCTTAACCAGTTCCAAAGATGACCTTGGCACTTAATCTGGCCTGTCTGATGGCAGAGCATTTGCCAATTTTTCTTTCTTTTTTTCTCTCTTTTAAACCCAAATATCCTCTGAACTAATATAAAGAACTGTAAATCTAACCAAATGCTCACTCCTACTCATCCAGAACACACAACGATAGCAGAACCTAAAGGCCTTGTAACAGGTGAGCTGTTTACTATTGTTTAGCTCCGTCAAACATTATAGCATAAGAAAAAACAGCCTACATTTCCCAATCCCAGAGAACCTAGACAACAAAGAGGACCCTAAGAGCGACATACATGGATTTAATCTACATGGGAAGTAGAAAAGACAAGATCTCCTGAGTAAATTGGAAGCATGGGAACCATGGGAGAGAGTAGGAGGAGAGAGGAAGGGAGGGGGTGGAGAAAAATATATAGCTTAATAAAAACAATTTTTAAAACCATGTTATATCATAAAACTAAATTACCTTTTTAAATTACCATAAAAAGCAATAGAACTAAAAAAGCTACTACATACCTATGATATGCATTTATATTCCAGGTAAATCATGCATCCAACTTGATCATCTTGAAGCTATACTTTGTTCTTTACTGATTAATAACAATACTAGGGTCGGGAAGCAGTTCAATAGTACAGCTCTTGCTTAGCATACACGAGGTCCAGCATCAGATCCCTAACGACACTCATTCTCTGTGCTCTTCTCTTTTACACACACACACACACACACGCACACGCACACGCGCACGCACGCACGCGCGCACACGCACATGTGCACGCGTACATACGCATGCGTACACACACACACACCACGTACACGCACAAAGAGAATCCACATGCCCATCTAAAAGTCCAGCACAAGGAATTTTCCTATGATGACTTAATTCTTTGGCCCAGTTCTGTCAGGCCAGCCTTGAACTTTACATTATGAAACACACACACATCTGAAAGTTTTTTTTTCATTTAACAATTAAATAAAAAGAAGTGAAAGTCTGATGGCAGACCCAGGTTTAAACACACAGAAACAATTAAACTTTTACCTTTCTTGAGGTACCACGTGGGTTCCAAATTATCTCCTTCAAGGAGTTCAAAACAATAACGCCATTTTTCAGACAACAGAGCTGCTGTCATTTGCCCAGGGGTTATCCGACTAAAGAAGTGAGAAAGGTTACCCGTGAGCTCCTGTTTCCTAATCAGAGGGCCATCTAGCTGCATGGGGAATCGGAAGGCTTCTAGCAAGGACAGGAAGGAGAATGCTGACCGAAGCCGAGGTGTTCAGAGGTGAAAGAAGACATCAAAACCAGGAAAACCACCAGAGAAGAACGAGGATCAATAGAGTCAGCATTTGTTTAGAAACCTCACCATTAGAAACGTATAGGTCTGTGTTTGAATTTATGCTAAAATGTGCTTCTATGTCAATAATTTGAAAAATAACACTGAACAAAAATAGTGAGGTCCAAGCAAGAAATACATCAGTGTGTGTTTTTGGACCAATAGTCTGAAAATGATGCTGACGAGAGGGAGAAGGGCCAACGTTGTAAATAAGAATCCATGCTTGCCTACGGTATAACTTAGAAGGTAGCATAAAATTATAGTTTTTGTATTTTTGCTTATAGTAGTATATTCCTATACTGAGTATGGATTAAACAATCAAAATTTATTGAGCAGACCTTACACCTCATTTTAACCCGCGGAATTTGCATTTCAGATGCAAAAGATAATTACAAACTCCTAGTTTTAAATCACTTATGATGGAAAGTGAGCGACATTGTTGGTATCAGTTACCTAAAATTAGTATGGCACACGATCAATGGTTACTAGCCGAGAACTAGATCGCCTACTGGCACAGTGCAAGTGAAACGGTTCAATATTAACTTCCAGGTAAACTAGGAGATGGAATGCCTCCTTGAAAAGGAAAACCTCACGGTGCTGGTCTAGTGTTCATACTAAAATTATGTTCTCAATATAACAAGAATGTGTAGGGTGAGGTCCTAAGTAGCATTCACACCAGTCATCAGCTGGTCCTTGGGATTGGGGGAGGACATAAAATGCTGTAACCCATAAAAACCCGAGGAAGGAAAAACTTTACCAAGAAGGTCAAGAAACACTATAGGTTACAAATCAGCTGCAGGTTTACAAAGGGAACGTTCTGACCCCTTGGTGGAGGGATAAGGTTAGCCAGACTGTGTACAGCGATGCCGAAAAATCAGTACTTTCCAATTGAAATTCAAGTCTTTCCTTATCTATAACATAAATTTGTGACCCCTTAGAATTCAGCTTATTTGCAAATGCTAGTAGTGCAATTAGTCTGGTTTCCATGTTTCCATAAAATAGGCAGAGACTCCAAATTTTTTAGCACGAGGACATGAAGCACGCAAGGACACGAAGGCTGGGCCTGGCTGCGGCAGGTGCAGGGGCGCGGTGCTCGCTCGGGTGGTCGCCCAGCCCAGGGGTCACGCTGACAGCCCTCCGCGACACCGGCCCCGCCAGCACCGCGCCAGGACAGTCCGCCGCCGCTGGCCACGACCCGGAAGTGGAGCCGCCGCCGGAAATGCCGCCGCCTTCTTCCACACGCCCCCTGGCCGACGGAGCCGTCCGGGCTCATCGCCCCCTCCCCGGCTGTTACTCACCTGGGTTCGCGACGAGGGCTTCTCTGGCCGGAGCCGGAGGAACCGGGGCCCGCGGGCGGACGAGCGGGAAGGGACAGCCGACTGGAGCCCCGGAGTCCGCGGGTCCCAAGGTCCGGCGGCGCGGCCTTCGCGTCTGACCCAAATAGCAGAGGCGCCGGGGGAGGAGCCGCAAGCGGCCCGGGGCTCCCGCCTCCTCCCGCCGGCGCTTCTCAGCCTCGGGCTCCCCGCCTGCTTTTCACCGCCCGCGGAAAGCTGAGCCTCGCGGTGCGTCCCGCAGGCCGGCTCGGAGGCCGCTGTCCGCCTCCACCCTGCTTGTGCCCTGGCCCATCTCTGCCACCGATCACTTAAATGTCCTCAGGGCGCCCTTAGCTAATCCTCCTTTTTGGCAGAGTTTGAACCTTCCGTGAGTCGGACACAGACATCACACCTTGCACTAATTTCTAGATCTTCCTTTCTTTAACTCACGTTGCTCTTTTAATGATCAAAATTACTAGCCACTTCGTCTCCCCACTGCTTCTGAGTTGCCTTTAGTTCGGAAACCCGTCTTAGATTGAAGGTTTTGGCTAGCATTTCATTCTGCAGTTCGTATAATAATTCTGTCTGACATTTTAAGAACAGCTCACAAGTCCCTCTCACTTGAAACGTGATTGGCTTAATCACGTTTGCTTATTGAGGATAGTCTTAATTACTAAAGTCCCCACCACGTACTAAAGAGAATTAAAAATGGATGCACTCCTGCTGTACAAAGAATCAAGGCTGATTTTACACACACACGCACACACACACACACACACACACACACACACACACAGAGAGAGAGAGACTTTTTTAAAAAGTAGAGAACAGATTAATATTTTACCCTTCGGATCCAGAGCAGTTAAGAACTACTTTTACCCCATTGTCGTTTGTAGAGATATTGCAATCTAACGCTAATTACCTCATTTAACCATACTATGATATGATGTACACCAGTCTTACAGGGCATTGTTTCTTCTTTAAGAAGATGTCTACAGAGCTAGTTCCAGGACAGGCTCCAAAGCCACAGAGAAACCCTGTCTCGAAAAACCAAAAAAAAAGATGTGGATACAAGAGAAACTTTACTCTCAAAAACGCAAAAAACTTTCCCAGGAACCCATTGAGTTCATGGCTGCATCCTGGTACACAGCTCAAACTGGGCTTTATAAAATCGAGGGCCGTGGGTTGAGATTTACCAAGTCAGCTACAAGAGGGATGGTGGGGTTGGGGTAGGGTGCTAGCTTGATCCTTTCTGAACTGGGATACTGCAACTAAACTAGTCTGTGTTCCTAAAGCCTGATCCCACTAGCCTGCAATGCCTTTGATTAAGTCCTTAAAGCAGTTAAAATTGTCTAAGATGTAGAAGCTCATAGATAATAACTATTAATCTGACAGTTCAATTTAAATATCAAAATGAGAAAGACAATGCTAAGGATAACAATAAGAAGTAACTTCCTCCATGCCTTCAAGGACTGTTTGATTTTTAAACAAGCATCTGAAGAAAAACCAACAAACTCTGAATGCCGTAGCTGCTGCCACTCATCACAGTCAGTGCGGCAGTTCTGGTCACTTGGCATCAGTGTTTCATTCTCTTCCTAACGTGTGTCTCCACCTACTCTGCCGGTGCTCCTCCTAACATTCTCTGCTGGTGCTCCCGCTCTTCTCCCGCCAGCCAGTGTCCTCTGTAGACAAGCCACCCCACCATCTCTCCATAAGCTGTGTGCTTTTCATACTGGAGCACCTTGTTCCTTGCCACTCGTGTAAAGCAGATCAATGGACTTTAATCTCTTTCCCCTGAGACACATTCTCCTTGTCCCTGAGGATTCATTCCTGCATTGAAACTCCCGTGAAAGGATGAAGAGTTTAAGGGCACATAAGATGCCTTCTGCTGTCTTTCAGCATCTCTCTGTGCCTAGCATGTAACTACTGCTTGCCAGTGGCCATTGTGTTCCCATGCTGTGCACATCCTCCAGATATAGAAGGCAGCGCTCACCTTTGTTCCCAGGGTCTGGCACAGCATGCACTTATTTATTTATTTATTTATTTATTTATTTTTGAAAATATTTTTGAAACACTTCTTTGAAAATATATACATTGGAGGGAAAAGCATTTACAAAATTTCTAGTTCTTTCTATAGTAGTGGTTTATAGATTATATAGTTCATATAGTCGGTGGCTTATGGTTTTGTTTCTGAGGTTTTACCTTAGTTTTATTTTCTGAAACAACTGAAATGACAAAGTTTTAATCCTGTAACTGACATCACTATGTCATATGGATTACTGTTCTATGGTTCTTGCTCAGTTAGTCCCAGTTCCTTAATCACCCGTGGCATTATCCAGCGAATAGACCACCGAGGGAAATGAACTGTTCGTTTAAAAGAGAATTAAGTGCCCTGACTCTATTAACTTGACCTGATACACTTTTCATTTTGTTAGAAATTTGGTAGGAATTTTCCTGTCAAACTCAAGGACTGCTACCAGTCAGCTGTGATAACTCACATCCGTGGTTCTTCCCTTACACATTTACCAATCTCGCCATCTGAACGTCACAGTAACCAATACTGAACTGCAGCTGTGAAAATCACAATTATGAAGTCCCCAGCTTCCATTTTAAACAGCGATTCTGCCTTCATTCCTAGGCTAGTTTGAAGGGAATTTAACCTCAAGGGAAACATCTATTGACTCTTATGCCCTGTTTTCTGGTTTCATTCATTTAAAGATTTACTGATTTTTAATTTATGGTCATGGATATTGTATGTATGTATGTGTATAGTGTGTGTGTGCATTGCCCATAGAGGCTAGAAGAGGGAGCTGGATGCCCTGAGACAGGAGTTACCCACTTCAGCTATATTCACTGCTTTTGCTGGAAGAGGAACTGAACTTAGTTAGCTCTGAGCATTTAACTCATGAAGGAGAGCCCTCCAGGCTTAGCACTGTAAGCCAGAGGATGTAAAACTATTCTGCTTGCCATGTTAGATCCTATTAGAAATGAAACTGGGGGGAATTGTAATGTGCCCAATTAAATTGTTGTTTTAAAACTGTTTAGGGTGTCTCTAAGACACCAGGAAATTACAAAAAAAATTCCCGAAACTACGACTGGTTAATTGGAACTCCAAGGCAAGAGTTCTTTAAATATGTGCATGGTTACCTTTCTTAAATATTATCATATGGCAGATTGATTATGCAAGAAATTATTATTTACTTAAGTACAGAAAAATGGTTGTCCACTATTCCTGTACTGAAAAAAATACAAATTAGCATTTTAAGTAAACATGAATGTCAAGTTTCAAATATAAATACATACATAATAATACATGTATACATTGCTTAGCAATTGAAAACTGAGTCAATTTATTGAAAAATGTAACTGCCTTACTAACAAACTGACCTCTTATTAGAAACTTTTTATTTTCACATGGAAAAATGCTTTCATTCAATTAAAAACAAAAGTGTTCTCAGAAAGCCATGAATACCTGGCTGGATTGATGCTAACTTACCTGGTGACTGACCTGAGTTTTTCTAGGTTACTCCATGAAGTTTCTTCACAAACTG
The DNA here is from genome assembly GCF_000317375.1 of Microtus ochrogaster. Classification (NCBI taxonomy): domain Eukaryota; kingdom Metazoa; phylum Chordata; class Mammalia; order Rodentia; family Cricetidae; genus Microtus; species Microtus ochrogaster. Next base: position 36,667,648 of record NC_022029.1, read on the forward strand.
AAGAAGAGTGTCCAAGTCCTATCCTTACATGGATTCAGAGCGCTCTAAAGGAGAATGAAATAGATCCTAGGAGAGGAGCTCAGCCCCCTCCGTGCTTTCAGCCTGAAAGATCCTGTTGAAGGACGTCCTTGATAAGCCAAGGTCAGTTTCATCATCTGGCTAGAATGAAATACAGTTCAATAATCATCAGGAAAAATGATGCTAATGCTACATGTAAATGAAACTAATGAAATGTTTACCCAATAAGTAGAACAAAAGATTTTTTTTTTCCAAGACAGTGTTTCCCTGTAGAGTTTTTTAGAGCCTGTACTGGAACTAGCTTTTGTAGACCAGGCTGGCCTCTGCCTCCCGAGTGCTGGGATTAAAGGCGTGCACCACCACTGCCCAGCCAAAAGATTTCTTTTTATTAAGCCTTGACTAGTGAAGAGGCTGCTTGATATTCTGCTTCAGGATGCTGGGCCCCACAGGTTTTGTAGTTCTCCTTTCCTCAGTTTATGCAAAGAAAAGTGACTTCCCCTTTAGGAGCAGATGTCCCTCAAAGGTTTAGGAGATGGGGAAAAACTAAAACAGCACTTTGCAATATTAATCTATTAGTAGAACAGATCAATAAGGTTAAAATAGAGCCTCATTAGTCAACCATTGTTCAAGCTTTCTGTTTTAACAACATACAATATAACAAGCAGTTAAGGGAACAAGAAAGGTTAAATATCAGGGATGCAAAGGACTGAATACAGGTAAAGGAAGTGAGTTATGAGAAAGGATGTAGAGCTAATTGTTTCTCCAGTTCTGTCATGGTAGTTTTGTTGGTAGTGGTGGATAAGTTCATAAACACATGTTTGGCAGCAAAACAGCAAAGGCCCATGTTGAGTGCCACAGCTTCAGAAGGACAGTCCTAACTGTGTAGAAGTTGAGAGATGTACAGACTTCAGGTCTGGTTAATTTCAATTGTGTAATCGTTTTCAAGTGCTTTTTAAATAATAAAGTTAAAAACTTTAATTTATAAAATGTCATTTCTATCATTATAATTAGTATGCATATTTGGACTCACATCCAGAGATGTGAATCTAGAAAATAATGAAAGCTGAAACCTAGTAGTGCGACAATTTCAGAAGGAAGTCTGTATCCCAACCCAATACAACTATAGTTTGTTTGTTTACAGCAGGAGACATAAATTATGAAAATTATGCCACGAGTGATGATTAGTTTCCTAAACAAACTCATAAAATCTTTTGTAATCTATAAGATAACATCCAGCATGGGTTTTGCTGCGTTCTAACTGAGTACTGACGTCAGGAAATCACTTATCTGTGTGCAATGGCCTTGGCTGATCCCAATTGCAAAAAACATAAGGTGATGTGTCAGGAGCTGGAGGTTGTCCTGTGACCGAGGAAAAGACAGCTGCACTCCGTCTGTGGCAACTACTTACCAGCCAGTGCAGAAGGTCTTCTCGTGCCAGCCACAGGCTCTGCCGGGTGTCCAGCAAAGAATCCCATTGAGCCGGAGGGTGCTTTAACGTTCTCTCATGCAACAAAACAGCCTTCAGTCCTCCTTAAAAATAAAAGCAAGGCAGTTCTGATAGTAATGGCTTCATATTGACCCCGTCGTTTGTGGTAAGCTTTTCATTTCCCCAGCTGGAGTAGCCAGGGCAAACTTTTCTGCTGTACATAGTGGAGAGCTGTCCGTCACTCCTAGAGCAGGAAGACACTCAATAAGTGTCTTATTCAATAATGGAATACGGTCAATAAACTAGCGTGGATAATTTGGATATTAACATAGAAATACAGCAAGGCTTTACTAAGCAAGCCACAATACAGTCACATTTCGATTACACATTTAGCTTTGAAACTTGATGTAGATGTTAAGATACTTTATTCTTTTCTTTTGCTAAATGTTTACAGTTATAAAGCATAATCACTTTTATTCCCATTTAAAATGCCGAAATTCTAAAATCGTACCATGCTACAATGGCTCAGATTGCTGTGTGGAAGACATCGTACTTCTAAATGAAAACTGGAATTTTCATTTGATTCAAATATATTTAAGTACTTTCTTATCACAAGTGATCAAAATTTCCACTTAAGCCTCCCCCTTAAGCAATAACTTTGTTTAACATCCTTAATTTTTGAAACTAGAAAATTGTTCTCTCCCAGCCTTTCCTGGCTGACACCCCTCCCCCAAAGAAACCACCAAAGCTGCTCTCTACCAGGCTGAACAAAGGCCTCCCCATTTCCCAAGCCAGTGGCTTTGATCTTTTGGAGCAGTTTCTCAATACAAGTACTATTGACTTTTTGGGCCAGAGAAATACTGCAGGAGAGTTCTTTTCCAGTGTTTCTCTGCACTCCTGACCTCTGCACACCAGTGGCACATAGATCTATTGGTTAACGGGTAACTTCATAGGCTCGGATCCTTTAATAACAGCAAACAGCACCGACACGGACACACTCTCCTAGAGAATTAAATGATGCTCAGATAGGGTTAAACAATGAGAGAATATGCTAGAAGTTCTTAATTTTTTTAAGTTATGGATAATTTTTCTTTTCTTTTTTAAAATTGTTTTTATTGAACTATATGTTTTCTCCCCTCTCTGCCTCCCTCCCTCCCTCCCTCCCTTCCTCCCTCCCTCCTTCCATCTCTCCCTCCTCTCCTTCTACTCTCTCCCATGATCCCCACAGTCCCTATCTACTTAGTAAATTTTGTCTTTTTCTACTTCTCATGTAGATTAGATCCATGTATGTCTCTCTTAGAGTCCTCATTGTTGTCTAGGTTCTCTGGGATTGGGAATTGTAGGCTGGTTTTTCTTTGCTTTATGTCTAAAAGCCACTTATGAGTGATTACGTATTATATTTGACTTTCTGGGTCTGGGTTACCTCACTCAATATGATGTTTTCTAGATCCATCCATTTACCCACAAATTTCAAGATGTAATTATTTTTTTCCGCTGTGTAATACTCCAGTGTGTAAATGTACCATATCTTCATCCATTCTTTGGTCAAAGGGCATTTAGGTTGTTTCTAGGTTCAAACTATGACAAATGCTGCTATGAACATAATTGAGCACATGTCCTTGTTGAGAATTCTTTGGGTATATAGCCAAAAGTGGTATTGCTGGGTCTTGAGGAAGGTTGTTTCCTAATTTTATGAGAAATCACCATAGTGATTTCCAAAGCAGCTGTACCAGTTTGCATTTCCAGCAGCAATGGAGGAGTGTTCCCGTTAACCCACTTCCTCTCCAGCATAAGTTGTCATCATGTTTGTTTTTTTTTTTTATCTTGGCCATTCTTACAGATATAAGATAGAATCTCAGAGTTGTTTTGTTTTGCATTTCTCTGATGGATAAGGATGTTGAGCATTTCCTTAAGTGTCTAAAAGCCATTTTAGATTCATCTATTGAGAGTTCTCTGTTTAGGTCTGTACCCCAATTTTTAATTGCATTATTTGTTCTTTTGATGATCAATTTCTTGAGTTTTTTGTATATTTTGGAGATCAGCCCTCTGTCCGATGTGGAGCCTATTCTGTAGGCTAATGTTTTGTCTTGTTGATTATATCCTTTGCTTTAAAGAAGCTTTCCAGTTTCAGGAGGTCCCATTTATTAATTGTTTCTCTCAGTGTCTGTGCTACTGGGATTATATTTAGGAAGCAGTCTTCTGTGCCAATGCATTCAAGTGTACTTCTTCTTGTACCGCTTTCTCTTCTATGAGGTTCAGTGTGGTTGGTTTTATGTTGAGGTCTTTGATCCATTTGGACTTTAGTTTTGTGCATGGTGATAAGTATGGATCTATTTTCATTCTTCTACATGTTGATATCCAGTAATGTCAGCACCATTCATTGAATATGCTTTCTTTTTTCCATTTTACATTTTTTGCTTCTTTGTCAAAAATTAGGTATTCTTAGGTGTATGGATTTATGCCTGTTTGTTTTATGCCAATACCAGGCTGTTTTCAGTACTGTAGCAGAGTTTGAAGTATGGGGTTGTGATGCTTCCAGAAGTTTCTTTATTATACAGGACAGTTTTGGCTATCCTGGGTTTTATGTTTTTCCATATGAAGTTGAGAATTATTCTTTCGAGGTCTGTGAAGAATTTTTCTGGGATTTTGATGGGCATTGCATTGAATCTGTAGATCACTTTTGATAAGACTGCCATTTTTGATTCTACCTATGGAAGAGCATGGGAGATGTTTCCATTTTCTGATGTCTTTTTCAATTTTTTCTACAAAGATTTTAAGTTCTTTTCATATAGGTCTTCCACTTGTGTGGTTAGAGTTACTCCAAGATATTTTATGTTATTTGTGGTTGTTGTGAAGGGTGGTGTTTCTCTGATTTCTTTCTCAGCCCATTTATCATCTGTGTAAAGGAGGATCTGTGTATCATCTGATTTTTTCGAGTTAATCTTGTACTCTGCTACATTACTGAAAGTGTTTATGAGTTGTAGAAGTTCCTTGGTAGAATTTTTGGGGTCACTCATGTAAACTATCATATCACCAACAAATAGTGAGAGTTTGACTTCTTT
>NC_022029.1:36673446-36691200 GCF_000317375.1 Microtus ochrogaster
TTTCATTGTGTTTCATAAATTTGGGTATGTTGTGTGGTCATTTTTATTGAATTTTAGGAAGTCTTTAATTTCTTCCTTGACACATTGGTGATTCAGGTAAGCATTGTTTAATCTCCATGTGTTTGTGGGTTTTCTGAAATTAGTGTTGCTATTGAATTCTAATTTTAAGCCATGTGATCTGATAGGTTATTACAATTTTTTTTTGTATCTGTGGAGGTTTGCTTTGTTACCTCGTATGTGATCAATTTTTGAGAAGGTTCCATGAGGTGCTGAAAAGAAGGTATATTCTTTTATGTTTGGATGGAATGTTCTGTAGACATCTGTTAAGACCATTTGAGTCATAACATCTGTTAGTTCCCTTATTTCTCTGTTAATTTCCTATGTGGCAGACCTGTCCAGTGGTGAGAGTGGAGTGTTGAAGTCTCCCCCTATTAGTGTGTGGGATTTAATGTGACATTTAAGCTTTAGTAGTGTTTCTTTTACATATGAGGGTAGCCTTGTATTTGGGGCATAAATGTTCAGTTTTGAGATTTCTCTTGTTGGTCAGATACAAGAATACAAGTCTTTCAGTTGAAAAGTGAAGAATTTAGATACATGGATATTTCTACTTATCCATCTTATTGGTTCATTAATTCAAGGTGTATTACTACTAAACGTCAAGAGTTGAGATAGAAAAATAAGTTTGGTACATAATACAATATATTCATAAGAAAAATTTATCCTAATGTATAACAAAATAGATGTCAAACAACAATCAATCAAAAGAGACAAAGAAGGAGACACACACAATTGTCTAATGGCAGGTAGGGAAACTTTCAGAGGAGAGAGAGACCTCCTGATTGTGAAACATGGACTTGTAGAAAAACTGAAATAGTAGAAATCAGCTTCTAAAGCCAAACAGAAGCTTTGCATTGGAAGCTAAAATTGTGTTTAAAGCTGATCATGTTTATCAAATTAACTTTCCTCATCAGAATTTGCTATCTAGTGTTTGAAAATCTCTCTAAATTTATGTATACTATACTTTAAAAGTATTTTAGTATATGACTTCTGCTTTGCAGGCCTACTAAATCTTTTAGATAGGATTTGTAATTAAGATGGCAAATTGAAAAATGGGGTATTTAAGAACATATAAAGCAGCTGGATTGGTTGTTGATAGGTAGACCCATTGACCACTGTGCCTTTGGGCTCTTAGTTCTGACGCAAAGGTCAAGAATTTCCAGGTCAAAGTTGATACTGCATGGACCACCCTCAAAGAAGCTTTGCATGTTTCTAAGTGATGGTCTCTGACGCATTTCTAAAGTGACCAGACATCATCTGTAGAGACCACTGTGAGCCTGTTCTTGCACTGTTAGTCTTTTACAAAAAGTCGACTTAAAAAGCAATATTGAAATTGAAATATTGAGGAAGAAATAAAACTTTATTTGGGAATTTTGCCTATGAAAATGCTTCATGGTTTGAAGGTTCTCCCCAGTATCCACAATGAAATTTAATCCTCATGGTAAAGTGTAAACACTGGTACCTGTGAGAAATCTAAGAGGTGTCATCAATTAATCCATCCACAGTGTTCATTTAGTTTCTGATATTCAAGGTAGCAAGCTCAGTCAGTGAGAGAACAGAGAGAGAATATAATGCTAATTAATTTTTGATTAACAAAATGAGTATTTCATTTTCAGTTTCTCACTTGTGCCTTATTTATTTAACTTAGAAGATAAAAACTTAAAAATATTAAAGAATAGGAATGTTACTCTTCATTAATAAATGGCTGCCCATAGAGGTATCACATTAGTTTGGAAATGTCCTTTACTTTTGACCTGAACTACTAAAGTACTTTAGTTATCTCCCAGTATTGATTTAAGTTGCTTCCAAATTAGGTTCAGTCCAGTTCTCTTCTGGGAGACACAGTTGTTTACATCTTTGCTGTAAGGTTCTGTAGTGTGTTTATAAGTTCATGCCCTTTGAAAGGATCTGGGAAGGGCATTTATTTTAAACATTTTCAAGTGATATTTTGAGTTTTTAGGGTTCTGCAGACACAGTGAAAGACTTTGTAGAGGGCACAGGGACTTGTGAACTTTTAATGAAACTTGGGGGAAAACTTTGCAGTGCCAAGTGAAACCTTGTAGCTACTGGCAGGGAACTTCGAAGTTTGCAGGTTCAAAACACTTGCGCAAGTAGGAATTTACTTACGGTAGTGTCTCAATTCCTAACAATTAGCTTCCCTGAGAATACAAGCTTTTTGGAGCGTATCTTGAGACTAGAAGAATGATAAGATTTGGCAGTGTTTGAAGCTATTACACAATGAGCTCACCTCACAAAGGGCCACATTCACGCTATGACTTACTGGGAGTACATTCTGCTCAAAGGAAATGTACCTCTCTGCCTTTTGTTTACCCAGAATACCAGAAGATGGGCGCTTTTCTGAGGTCATCAGGTGGAGCATCGAAGTAAATCACGTCGGGAGTAATTATTGGGAATTGTGGTAGAAAGAGTCAAATGTAGGGAGGAATTGCAGAAGAAGTGCAGATGTTACTCACCCAGTCCGCGTGTTCATTTACAATCCCTAAGAACACAGAATACTAAGTAAGTCCTTTCTTCGGGTGTCACGGTACTAGGCAAAGGCATGATGGATACACAGGATCAGAAGTCGTGGCAGTACACACAGAGGACGGACCAAGCAGACAAAGGGAACACATAGGGCTCGTGAACCCCCAGAAAGAGTAAAGATGCCAAATGAGATTGTTTTTCCTGAGATGGGTGCTAAATCCCTCTACTGAAAACAAGAAATACTGAGTAACCTCTACTCTGAAGTAAAGAAACATGTCTTTATTGTGGTGTGAAGAGGCAGAGTTCCACTTCCCATCTTGGCTCTGGGTTTTCTTCAGGAAGAGTACATGGCTGCTAATGAGGCTAGGTGCTCCATGCTCTTTTTATACCCAGGGGCCTTGGGGAGGGGCGGGACCTCACCCCAAGAATCACTGTGATACACACCAGCTTGGGATATGGCTTCTGATGTGGGAGTGTCATATATCAATCTGTTGATTTCATTGGTTAAGCAATAAAAAAAACTGCTTGGCCCTCGTAGGTTAAAACATAGGTGGGAGGAGTAAACAGAACAGAATGCTGGGAGAAAGAGGCTGAGTCAGTGAGTTGCCATGATTCCCCCACTCCAGGCAGACGCAGGTTAAGATCATTCCTGGTAAGCCAGCTCGTGGGCTACACAGATTAATAGAAATGGGTTAGATCAATATGTAAGAGCTAGCCAATAAGAAACTGAAACCAATGGGTCAAGCAGTGTTTAAAAGAATACAGTTTCTTTTCAGGTAAAGTTTCAGCTTTACCTGAAATAATTCCATGTAATTATTTCAGGTAAAGCTAGCCGTGTGCGCAGCTGGGTGGCGGGAAGCAGCCTGCCGCTCCTACTACAACAGGCTTCTTCGGCTCTAGTTGGAGGTCTACTTGAGTTAGGGATCATTATTAGGCTCTGAATGCCATCGAGTCTAAGAAGTGTCCTGGTTCCCCAGTGGTAGTAAAATCTAGCAGAGAGAGTATTTCCACGGAATATTAGAGATGCTGCCCAGCTCAACAGTAGATGTGATGGGAGGCTGGACGCACTATGATCACGGATAGAGGGAAGCAGAAAAGGCATGAGCATCACAAAACCTGTGGTACTCTCTTTAGCAGGATATACTTGAGCTTAAACTCCCCAAGGAAGCCGTTTTGGATTGCTATCATATGGGCAGGCTCACTTGTACACTTCATCTGCCCACACCCAGCCTATGATGATTCTACAAATTGGATCAATGGCAATGACTAAGAGAAAGGGGACCCTTAATGACAACTGCCACCACAAACTGTTCCAGTGGAGGGAGCATCACAACCCATCAGAAAGAGGCCACACAACTTCATGAGAAAGCCTTGTTTTAACCTTATGTGTTCTGAATGCAGAGAGCAAGAAGGAAACATGGGTTAAGAGAATGTGATTGGAGAAAGAGGGCGAGTCCTGTCTGCTGGAGGCTGAGGGAGAGCTACCAAGTGAAGGCTGAAGTGCTGCCCACTGCAGTTCCACACAAAGTGGTGGGGACCAGGGTCCCACTCTGCAGTAGAGAAGGGTATTCAGTGGAGCACATGGTTGATAGACATTTAGGGAAATAAGTCCATTCCATATGTATATGCAGATAAATAGGTACTAGAAGAGCCTACTTCTGTTAGCCACTGTGCAAGACAGGAACCTTTAGGGTCAAAGTCCCATGTCGATATATCTTCAAGTTCTTTATCTTTAACTAAACTTTTATTTTTCAAGCCAAGCATGCTTACATTCTCATTCCTCTCTTCAATATTTTAAACATGTGTCTCCTGATGTTGAGATAAGCCAAGCCACAAGATGTAGCTACCCTTTTTTCTTCAATGCTAAAACTGAGCATTCTTGGGAAGGGGCAGCCCTTATATAGAATCCCTGGATAAAATCCCAGTGCTGCTTCTGCTCAAAGAGGGCATGGTTTTGGAAACAGTTCTTGTAATCTCCTTTTGTGGTGCAGGCAATAGACCAATCTCTGCACTTCCTGCCGCAGCCATGCCTGTTTGGTTCTGCACTTGCTAACGTGAACCGAGCTACTGAGAACTCACTGCATGCCTGGGTTGACTCTTCCTCGCGTTGCTTTGGGCCTGACAAAACTCTAATGTCCTGGTTCTCATCCCATAGGACTATTGCTAGTCCTTCATGGAAGGAACGAATGGGCCTTCTTCATTCATACTTAACCACCTTAATGATCCTTAGACACTCCAATGCTAATGCTATAACTAAAGGAAAGATGAGAGACAGTGTTGCTCAGGAGACATTCTCTAATAAGTATTATTTGAATCAAATATTCCCCGGAGAAATTGACAAATTAAATTACCTTATCTCTCACAGTGTAGTATCCTTAGTGAGCAAGCTCCAGGGTTGCTCACATTTCTAATGAGGTCAAGAATTACTGAAAATTGAAGACAACCTAATTTGAATTCTAATTAAAGTCATTTCATTAACAGTTCAACATTTAGAAGCATTGTTTATTATGAATGTCATGTCCTTTCTAGATCATATCTCACTCTTCAAAAGTAACTATGAATTATGATACACATTTTGTATATTTCCCATGAATATGCAGACATGCTTTTGTGTTATATGTACCATTCAAATCATGCATAATAATTAATATAGATGTAATTTCATTTATGCCTTTTTCTTTCTAATTACTCATAAGTACCTTGTGAGATATCTAACTAGGCTCTGAACTAGCAGATATTTAGGTTATCTTCATTATTTTCTATTAAATATTATTCAGTGCAAGTGTATTATGAGATAGTGGGATAATTAATATTGTCAGTTCTGGCCAGGCAGTGGTAAATGCTTTTAATCCCAGCACTCAGGAGCTAGAGGAGGGCAGATCTCAGAGAGTTTGAAGCCAGCCTGGTCTACAAAGCAAGTACCCACCAAGACAGCCAGGGCTACATAGAGAAACCCTGTCAAGAAAAGCAAAAAAACAAACAAACAAAAAAAGCCGGGTGGTGGTCGTGTATGCCTTTAATACCAGCACCCAGGAGGCAGAGGCAGGCAGATCTCTGTGAGTTCAAGGCCAGCCTGGTCTACAGAGCTAGTTCCCAGGACAGGCTCCAAAACTACAGAGAAACCCTGTCTAAAAAAAAAAAAACCAAAAATTAAAAATAAAAGTATTGTCAACTTTAAGGACCTGAAATCATTTAGGAGACAAGTCTCTGGGCACAACTTTGAGGGATTACTTATATCAAGTAGACCTCTGGGCAGGCTTTTGAGGGATAATCTTGATCAGGTTCGTTTAGGTGGGAGACCCACCCTAAAGAAGAGAGTCACCATGCCCTGGACTTGGAGTCCCATCCTGGACTGTATAAAGGGGGGTGCTGGCTGACCATGAGTCCCATCCTGGACTGTATAAAGGGGGTGCTGGCTGACCATGAGGTTTCACTCTGCTTCTCTGCTTCTTGGCTGCAGGGGTTCCCAGCATAATGGACTGTACCCTCAAGCTGAGAGCTACAATAGCTTCTTTTCATTAAGTTGTTTCTGTGAAGACTTTTACCAATTCACTGCAACAAGAAATAAACAGAAAAATGAAATCAGCCCCTGTCTAGAGACAGATTTGAAGCAGTAGAATCAATATTTTTATGAACTGCTCCCACGTTCACAGCTAACCCCATTCTGCTTTCCATAAACACCTTAAAGAACAGCTAGTTCAAACAAGAATGCTGTGCAGCCCCCAATGGCAAGAATCTGCTCCCCTAAGTGACTGAACGCCAGCTATTTACCAGGGCCAGCGCTGGCCCTGTCTGCAGGTAAGGTTTATTGAGATAAACGGTTGAAGAACCTCTGCCTCTTTGTGACAGCTCTACAGAGCACAGTCCCCAAACTGTTCCACCGCAAATCAAATCCTGGCTTGTATTCACGCTAGTGTCTCCCTCCCAGATAAAGAATGTATTTAAAACTAGAATTCCCTGGTCAAAGGGATAAATGTACAAAAGGGATAGGTATTTCTTATTTATCCTCCAAATGTTGTATAATTGAACACTTCTAACAGTTTTTCTGTTGGTTATTACCCTTTGGTTATGGTTGTGAAGTTCTTCCTGGGTTGTAAGGAGCGCACTGATATTACAGCCTCTTTCTTTCCTTTTGTTTGTTTGTTTGTTTGTTTGTTTTTTGAGGCAGTCTTACCGTGCAGCTCAGAATGACCTTTAATCCACCTTGGCCTCCGAAGTGCAAGGTGCAGGTTGCTACACCTAGCTCAAACCAAATGCTCTTAAAACAAGCGATTTCCATAAATAGTCTCTTTAAATCCTCACAAGAAAGCTGGTTAGTTTTCCCCACCATCCTGTAATGTAAATCCTGTCACTTCTATTTTAATTCATCAGAGGAACTGGGAACTGAACACAGGGTCTCGCACGCGCCAAGGGAGCACTTCACCAACTGAGACAGATCCCCTAGCCCGTCATTTCCATCTCAAAGATTAAACAGTGAGGTGATTTGTGTGGTCACGTGACCAGGAAGTCCTGCAGGTGTCAGGCGAGCAGTCTGGCTCCAGAGCCTCTGCTTGTGAACATTGCGCCATGGTGTCTCCTTATAATCAGTTGGCCATGTTCGAGGTCTACAAGAGAAGAGGATAAAAGCCTTATTCACAGGCACAGAAGAAAGTTAGACTAAGTGAAAAGTCATCCTGTGTTCTCGCACACAAAGGCTCACTGTTTTACAAATCTGTGCTTGCAGAAACTAATTCACAAAATTCCTACCCAAACCAGGCCACTTTCAGACTTGATTTGAATATTCAGGTAGAGGAATAAACATGTGAACATAATCAGGAAGAGGTTGAATAATAATAATAATAATTAATAAGTAAATTAGCTCTCTTGCTTATTAAATTTTCCTATAAAAATAGTATAACCTCACATAACCGGTATGGGGAATCACAAAATTAATGGAAGAGAAAACAGCCCAGTAGAGACTTAGTCAATGGACAATGGACTCTCCTTTTTTGAGTCATGAATAAAGCTACTACAAAGTTCATTTTTATGTGAATGGAAAAATTTGTGACAGTCTGTTTTATTTTTAAACTTTATTTAAAGGAAAATTTATTAAGGCACAAGTTATACACCTTGAAATCCAGCCACTTAAGTTAAAAAGTAAAAATTTTTAATAAACTTTGTAAAGTGGCTTGGCAAGATGGCCCAGGGTTTTAAAGGCACTCGCTGCCACGTCTTGTGACCCGGTTCCTGGGTTCCATCTGCTAGAAGGACAGAACTGGCTCCCACAAGCTGCCCTCTGACCTCCATATGCACGCTGTGCCATACGTGCCCCCCCATAAATAAATAAATGTAATACCAATCAAACAAATAAATTTATAGAGTTGTATAACAAGACAGCTCTTCAAAGAGGGACGCTCATTCATTGTTCCTAGGAAGGTAAACTACTCAGTCATTATGGGGAAAGTATGAAGCTAGAAATATTACTGCCGTTTGATCCAGCAATCTCCCTACTACATGCATTCTCAAAGGGAAGGACATTGGTCTGCAGAAGTGCTCTATGCCATGTTTACTGTGGCACTTGCCAAAATAACCAGGCTATGGCTCACCACTGCTGTCCACGAATGGGTGAGGAGTGAGGTGAAATGGGATGTGTGTATCCAACACAACACCATTCAGCCAGCTAGAGCAGAAGATTCTGACACCAGTGCCAACAGATGAACGTAGAATATTACAGTAGGTGAGATAAGCCAGGTTCAGAAGGCAAACACTTAAAACAGTTCTCACTTAAAACAGTTGATCCTGTAGAAGCGCCAAGTAGAGCATTGGTTAGCAGAGGCTAGAGGAGGAGAAGGCAATGGTGGAGACAAGCTGCTTAATGGATACAGGGGTGCAGTTGGCCAGGAGTGGTAACTTCTACTGTTCCGTGGCATAGTAGGTAAATAGATTAGACTTTTGGATGTTCCTAACACAAAGAAATGACAGATATTTGAAATGATTGCTATGGTTTGAATTTAAAATTACTGCCCCAAGTCAATGTTTAAACACTTGTTCCTGGGCTGGTAACTATTAGGAAGCCGTGGAACCTTTGAGAGGTGGGACATAACTGGCAGGAGAAGGAGCAGGCCTGGGAGATGCAGCCAGCTCCTGATTCTTCTTTGCTTTCTCTGCTTCCTGGCCCATGCCATGTGAGCAGATGTCTGCCATATACTCCCACTGTCATGGACTCTGCCGGCCTTCCCTGTTGTAAAGGACTGAAATCTCTCTGAAACCATCAGCCTGAAGATATCCCTTCTTCCAGAACTTCTTACTATTTTGTCACTATCCTGGTTAGTTTTATGTCAACTCGACACAAGATTAGAGTCACCAGAAAGGTGACTCAACTGAGACAATGCCTCTGTAAGATCCGGCTGTAGGGCATTTTCTTAGTGATCACTGCTGGGGGGCTGAGCCCACTGTGGGTGGTGCCATCCCTGGGCTGGTGGTCGGGGTTCTGTAAAAATACAGGCGGAGCAAGCCATGAGGAGCAAGCAAGTAAACAGAACCCCTCCATGGCCTCTGCATCAGCTCCTGCCTTTAGGTTCCTGCCCTGTGTGAGTTGCTGTCCTTCCTGCTTTTGATGATGTACTGTTAAAAGGAACTCTTTCCTCCCCCAAGTGAAAGAAACCCTTTCCTCCCCAAGTTGCTTTGGTCATGGTGTTTTATCACAGCAAGAGTAACCCTAACTAAGACAGGCACAGTGACTCAAAAGTACCTCACACACTGATGGGTATTCAGATTACCTTTGTAATCTCACTGTGTTGAAATGTCACACAATATCCCACTAAGCATACAAAATTTGTTAATTAAAAATGCCAGGATTCTCAACAAGTGTTTTTTTTTTTTTTCTACACTCTTTTTTTTAGGTTAAACATTATTGCTTTCTCTATCAAAAAACCCAAGTTTTAATATTTTTCCCTCCCCAAGACAGGGTATGATTTAAATTAAACCAGGAAAGAAAAAAATGGGGACAAATGTAGCAAGGGTCTATAGAATTCACTGGGTACTTTTCTGGACTTTAAGGTGTAAAATATCCTGCCCTGATCCTTTGGGAAATTCTCTTTGATTTACTTTACACATTATAGTCATCTCAGCTTTCTGAGGATTCATTTATCTTGTGCTGGGTATCAGAAGATTAGTTACATATTATTTTAAGCTCAGTGAGCTGAGAAGAAAAGAAGAAAATATAGTGGGTGGAGGAATTTAAGTGGAAAACAAATAAAATCTCTCCATGTTCTGTGTTTAATTAGTGTGATGATATAGTCATGTCCTCAACCTCATCCTTTGCTACCTCTAGGGATGACAAGGAAATCCCTGCCTGTAGAATGTTCTAGACAAATCACACACTGCCCTGTTGTGAACCTTGACCCCAATGCCTGTGTCTGCTCTGTCCTTCCCAAGAGCCAGAGCTCAACCCTGTACAAATCATACTTGCTCCAAAAAGAGCGTGTTTGTTAAAAGGTAGAAGTGATATGTTTATAAAGACATATAAAGATCTTCAGGGTTGTCAACAATGCTTGAAATATCTTAATGTTAAGGGAATCTGATGTGTTAGCAACCTGTGATGAGGAGCATCAAATGAGAAGTGATACTAATGATTTAGGTGATCTTGATGAAATTTAGGTCACACCTAGATTATTATGTTGAGTCAATAGACCCATTTCATTGCCAAACGGACTTGCATGTTTGCTCATTGTTTCAAAATCCAGGGAATTTTCTGTCTCCCCAGTCTATGGGATCTACAATGCTGTAGTTAGAGTCTTTTCTACTGCTAAATTCTATGTCACAGGAAAGTTCACTGTGAACTTGGCATGTGAAAGAGGCATGTTCATTATTAGCAATTGTGAGTCTTTAGACAAAGGGTGGTGACATCATCACCAGGATCTTGGTCTACCTACTCTTTATCTCTCTGCTCTTTGTCATTTTTGTTGAAGAGTTTAGATGAGGCACAAAGACTATTGCATAGAAGATAATTTGTTGCAAAGTAGAGGAGATCTTATTGTTTAGATGTAAAATGTCTAGAATGTCCTACCCTGCCTCCAACAGGTTCTTATGTTTAAACACTCAATCCCCTGCTTGGTATGCTGGTTTGGGAGGTTGTGGGAACTTTAGGAGGTGGGGCCTAGCTGGAGGAGGCAGAGTCAGGCCTTGATGTTTATGCCACTCCTCGCTCCTCTTTCCTTTTTCCTGCCTGTGCTTCTGGATCCTCTGGGATGGAAGTAAACAGCTGCCATATTCTTTCACTGCTATGCTGTGGCGCTACCTGCCGATGCCTGTCCCAATATTATGGACTGTATTTTAGAGTCTCTAGAATAAGGTGGGTTGGCGATATATACCATAAGATGATACGTCTTTCTTTTTCCCAGCAATGGGTCACCCTGCTATACAACAATCTTATGAGATTTAGGGCTTCATGGAGCTCAGTTTTAATAGTTCTCCAATAATAGCCCTCTGGGAAGCACACACTAGCATATCTCCCTGAGCCAGCAGCGTGACTCAGGCCCTGTAAGCCTATTGCTCTAGCCCTTTGCTCTACAGGCTTCTGACGAGGAAGCGGGGAGTCCAGTTTCTAGGCCCGCCCATCTGGTAATTTCTAACTAGCTGCCTAGCACCCTCTGCTCCCACTTAAGAGTTGAGACCTCAACTTGTTAGGAGAGGGGGCTTTCAGGTCACAAAAAGAAGGTCTCTTAAACCCCATGTGAGTATCAGTGAAGACCTATATTTAAACCTCAGACAATAAGGCACTTACATCAATTCTGTTTGTCATTCTTTGTTGGTATATGGCCCATGTCACTGGTCTGGAGCCACAAAGGAGGAGGTTTTAGATTCCGAGGGGTTAGTAACAGCACAGAGAGAGTAGGTTTTGAAATCTGATCATTAGTTTTATAAAGTTCTTTACTACAGAACATCTGTTTATAAATTTGATATAATCGGTCTTGGTTTAGATGGCAGAAATCATGTAATTTCTTACTGGTTCTCTATAGATTGGGGAAAGTGAAAGGGGTCTTCTGATCGAAGTCACCCGTCTTGTTCTGATTTACACCCTTAGGGTAAGGCCCTGGTTGTTTCTTTTGGTCTATAAATTGGAGAAGGAAGAAGATGGGAGCTAAATGTGACATAACTAAACTAGGAGATCTAGCCGCCCATTTGACTGTTGTGTCTGATCGCTGATTTCCCTTTGCATCCCTGTTTGATGGCCCCTACAATAGACTACTGCTGTTTCAGCTGGCAAGTGTATTGCTTTCCATAAGACTAGCACCGGAGGCCTGCCTTCGATGGTCAACATTACTGCAGTGTCTCACCAGATGGCAATGGTGAATGCAGTACCAGGATGCCATCCTTAGAGTTGGTGTGTGTTGTGTCCTGTTTCCCTTGGCTAAGTTTCAAAACATGAGTTAAGACTGCCAAGTCAGCTAGCTGTTCTGAGGTGCTGGGAGGCAGGGATTATGTCTTTAGTGTGTGGGTTTTTTAATTAATTAATTAATTAATTAATTAACACAATATCCCGTCTGTAGGTCAGAAGAGGGCACCAGATCTCATTATAGGTGGTTGTGAGCCACCATGGGGTTGCTGGGAATTGAACACAGGACCCCTGGAAGAGTAGTCAGTGCTCTTAACTGCTGAGCTATCTCCCCAGCCCTCTTTAGTGTGTTTTTAAGGGAAGCAGTAGAATAGCTAACTCATTGTCTGCCATTTTCCCCATAGGAAAGGCCACCAGTGAGTCATATACATTTGAATTATTAAAGAAAGCTTATCTTGCAAGTCTTCTTTACTATAATGAAATCAATTAGTAACATCAAGGTGATTGCAAATGGACTTCCCCAGAGTGCCCTCTGAGCTAGGTGTACTATTCTTTGGGGGTAGCTTTGTACCAGTGTTGAGGGTAGACTGTCAACCTAAAGATAGTTCAGTGCTGTCAAGTAACAAGACTTGGTAAAGTAAAAGACGAACATGTCTAAGCCAGTGGGATCCTTTGGGTTCTAACGGGATATTTGGTGTGAAGAACAAACAAGCAAAGAGAACCTGGAATCCACTCATGAGGTTCTTCCATAAGAGGCCCATGACTGCTATTGTCCTAATGCAACCCAGCCATTCTTGGTCCACCAGGTCAGGCTGTTTCGATAATTATCAAAACAGGTTAATAATGGGCTTGATCCAAAGCCTGGGTGAGGACTTCCAGGGCCACACCCTGATGTTTGGTAACATACAATTTAGAAGGCCTGTCAGGTATGTTAGTTCTGAAGTTGGAGCCTGGAGTCAAGAGGCTTTTATTTATCAAAGACCTTCTGGTGTTTTTGTTCCCAGAAAGGGGAAATTTGGTCATTATGAACAGAGGCGTAACCATCTGGGAATGTGAGGTCAACGTTAACCTGTTCCAAAAAAGCTGTTTTACAGTGTTGGGTGTTGGAAAGGTCTGCAGAACTTGAATTTGATAAACCAAAGAGCTATATGACCCAGAGTTAAGGTGAATCCCAGATAAAATGCCTTTGGGTTAACAACTGGACCCTGCACTTAGAGAGTGTTTGTTCACTATTAGCTGGGGGGAATCTGAAGTCTGTTATGGGTGATTTGGGGCTTTCTTTAACAAAGGAGATTGATTATCTACACATTGTAAAATTACTGCATTTTCTGAACTTATTTAGATCCCTCTACTAAGGCCTGTCTGAAAATATGAGGCTGCCCCTAATCCCTAGGGAAATTGAGTTCATTCTTTATGCATCAGTCCATTCAAAGGCAAAGAAATTGAGATTCAGGGGCTACTGGGCTACAAAAATGTCATCTAGTCGTCTTAAGATCCAGAATTGTGAGTCACCGAGTGTTAGATGGAATTGATCTGATGTGGTTTAAGGGTCAGAGATCACTGGGTGATGAGACTAGCAGCTTTATTTGCAACATGGAAGTCTTATACCAAGTGATGGTCTCTGATAGACTTTTTGATAGCAAGCACTGGGGACATTACAGGGTGATTGGTAAAGAGCTAAAGCTTATAACAGAAAAATTTACTGATTAGGGGTCAAAGTCCTTATCGAGGCTCAGGATGAAGAAAATATTATTTAAAATTTGGAAAAGCATGGGGATGTTTTAGTCTGATGGTCACTGGGAAGACTGATTGTCCTGTTGGCATGTCAGTAGCCTGTACCAGGGATTAATAGGGAGGTCCAAAGAACCGAGTCACGGTGTGCTCCTTTGGGAGAGGTATCCATTGCTGGTATGGTGAGATTGTTTAGCAGACTGTAAGTAATCTAGGCTCTGGTTTTGTTAATAGGCCTCTGCCTAATAAAGGGAGTAGACATTCAGGCCTGACTAGGAAAGCAGGAATCAAAAGTAAACTATCTCATAGCCAACATGAAGGCGAAATGAAACATTTGGTGGTAGGAATCTCACTGACGCTGTCAGTACATGGTGAGAACACAGTTGGAGGCCCCATTGTCAAGGAAAAAAATATAGTCCTATCTGCCCTTTCAGATCTACATGAGCTCCGTCCCATTGGTGCTGGTGGTTGAGTTGGAGGCCAACTGGACTCATGAACTTCTTCTTATCAGAGACAGTATCTTAGACTGCAGTCTAGGGGTCCTTTGCCTGTTGGAATTAAGAACCCTCTTTTGTCCTGTCTTACCACACTCATTAAAAGGACTCTTGGGAAAATGTCTGGCTTGGGCAATCTCTTCTGTGACCTGTCTACCATTTGTCTGCCAGATTATTTTCTCCAGAATGAGCAATCTCTGGTGGGAATCTTGAGCCATCCCATATGACTATTGAAGATTCTTCCTCTAACTTTATTTTCTCTTTTCCTGGTAAGTTTAGCCTCCATTTGTTCTCTCTGTTCCCTTTCTTCAGCCTGATTGCAGAAGGCATGGTCTTCTACATCTAGTAGGCCATCAATCAGTAGGCGGGGTTTGGGGTTCCAACGACAAGGTCTGTAATTCCTTTGTGGCATCAGGCAGATTGAGTGAGAAAGGTGTTACAGAGAAGGACTTTTACCCTCAACAGAGGTGGGGATGGTTAGCTATGCTTTGGAACAGGCTCCTTGAGGCACTGGAGAACAGCAGTCTGGATTGTCGTAGGGCTCTGATCAACAACTGTCCTCAGTATGGCACAGTTCACTGCTTTTGCTTTAGTGCTTCGCAAGCTCCTCCAGTAGACGTCATATCTGGCGTTTGTTGGTACTGTTTCAGGTCCTACTAGGCCCGAGTCACCCTCTTCCTCATGTCTGTCCCATGAGGAACAATGAGAAACCGTTTTATGATACTCATCACTGGCAGACCTGTAAGAGTCATTTCCAACAGACCTGTTTGAATCACCAGAAGCAGACAGGTGAAGCTGTCACTTCTAGAGATAACAGAATACAGTATACAGCCTATGGAGAATATAGACTAAGGCAGTGGTCTCTGGTCACAGTCTCCTCTCATCTCTTGACTCTGCAACAGACCACACATCTTCTGTCTTCTCTTCTGTTCATGTTTGTGTCATAGAAATTGTTTCACCAGAGGTCACAAGGAGGAGGAAAATGTCTGGACTGGGATCCTGGTGACGTCTTTGGTGTTCCTATCTGGTTGTATGGGATTTCCTTCATCTTTATCATGGGAAGACATTGAATCATTTTTTTGTATAGTATCTCACAGAATTACTAGCTATTTGGGAAGGATGTCACTGCTATCTGATCTACAATAATCTTATGAGGGTTAGGGCTCCATGGAGTCCAGTTTAGATAGTTATCCATTAACAGCCTTCTAGGCAGTCTGGGATGACTCAGCTCCTCCCAGAGGCAGAACTGATGACGCAGGCTACATTCTTCTGAATAATTAAAATCTTGCTGTTCCAGTCCTTTTTTTTTTTTCTACAGGCTGCTGACTATGAGAGAGGGAATCTAGTTTCAAGGTCCTCTAAGTTCATTAATATGAATTAAATGAATGAAATTTATTCCCTGGCAATGCTGAAGCATGCATGGGCAGTCTGTATATGGCAGTTCTGTTGAACTTGTCCATATTGGGCTTCATGGTCTAAGTTGATAAGGACGACTGACCAGGTCTCTTTTGCAAGAGGGAACTAAATCTCACAGATGGTTGTGAGCCATGTGGTTGCTGGGGATTGAACTCAGGACCTTTGGAAGAGCAGGCAGTGCTCTTAACCGCTGAGCCATCTCTCCATTAATATCAAGCTAGCTATCAAAGAGTGTTGGGAGAAATTGGTTTCTTAAGAAGTACACAGCAAAGGTCTATAGTGAAGAAGGTACTTGGTTCATCTGTGAGATTGTTTGGCTACATGCTGTCAAAATTAATGGGCTATAAACATTTTTGCCTGGAGGAGAAGACGAAAAAAAGTAGTGATATATCAACAAGGAACATTTTCAATGAACTAAAACAAAATAGTAGTTTTTAAAAAGAGGCAAGATGATTTGGGGAGGGGGCTTTATAACTAAAGTTCTTGTTATCCTGTTGGTGCAGGTTGCTCGTTCTCAGGTCATCTGTGGGTCCTGCATGTCCATCCAGTTCATACAGCATAACATCAAGCAGTCCAGGCAAGAGCAGTTTCTTGCCCAAATGGTTAACCAGCTCCATAAGGAGTCTCTTTGATGCCCATCTTCCTCTTGAAGTAATTGATGCTGCCAGGAGCATATGTGTCTCATTGTCATGAAAAGCCCTAAGTTCTTAAAACATTTTAAATGCCATATTCTATATGTCTTTGAACAGTTTGAAGAATATCTAGCCATCTGAAATGTATCTCTGTATATCTAGAAAACCTAATTAACATGACTACAAGCTTGGCTATTATAGATGACTATCTATTAATTGTATTTTTTAATTATACATTTTATTTTTAAATGAGCTGCACAAACACAATACCTAATCAAGAGCAGAAATATACATATTTCTTAAATTTGTATCACTAAGCCAGATCCATGCCAATGCAAAGAACTCATCTCTATGGCATGCATGGAAACAAACATTTATAAACAATATTTTGGAATTTGGCATAGTTCTCCAAACTTCTTTCTGATTTTGTTGGGTGAAGTATTTGGGAGGTTCACGGAGACCTTTTGTGTGTGTGTGGGGGGGGATCTTAATTCATTAAACCACATTAGTCTTGAAAGAATCCACAGGTTCTCATCCTCTGTGGAAATAAAAGCAAAACCTCTTTTCCAAAGCAGCATCATATTCTTAGACCCAAATTTTGAAGTCAAGATAGCTTTAAAATATATTTGTTAGTTTAGCTTAGCAGCCTATACAATGAAATGTCTCTTTGTACTTAGTATTTGTTCTTTGTATTTGACTGTGAATAATCACAGTCAAAAATTCAAAGAAAACACAATAACATATATAATCCAGACTCTCTGTGTATTTTCGATCTTTATGTGGCTTATTTTTCTTTACTCCTTTAATCTATGACTGCCTGCACTCTCTTTAAAAACTTTGTTTATTTTTTAAGCCATTTACCTTTTAAAAACTATCTATATTCTTTTTCCTCTCTCACACAAGCCTACATACATTTATTCAACACTGTGGCCCATTTAGAGGTCTGAATTTGTCTTTATTGCGTATCTGTAATCCTTTTTCTGACCAGGACCACTTCTTAAAATGCTAAGTGGCTTGACTAGGGCTAAGGCTATTTTGCCTTTTGGCTCTGCCCAGTCCACCATGGCAGAGGCTTGTTTACCACCTCAGCTACAAGTATGCAGTGGTCTATGTCATACCATTAAGCCGTTTGTAACATGCTACTCTCAAACCCCATTTAAATGCTTGGCCTCCTGAAAGAGTGGCTTCATGCAACTAGGACAAACCAGAAAGTCTCCTTAAAGGTACTGCACAGTTTTTTGTGGCCAACTCTGAGTCAGGACGACCTCTCTTAAGGGAATTGTGCCTCAGCTTGTTTCTAGCAAACAGAGCAAATCTGAAAAAAAAATATGGCTACCAAGATGTTGTGCTTAACTCTGTTTTTTCCCAAAACTCTCAGTTTTTACATGGATGTAGTTGCCCACGTTGTAGTTGTTGTTCTTTTTTAAAAATGCTGCAAGATCCCCAGCGGGAGTAGGCAGCAGAAATGCTGTAGGTCCCAAATGGTGGCGGCGGGCCATGTGGTGGCAGGCAGCAGGCCCTGGGAGCAGCCAGTCCCAGGCAGAAATAGCTGCAGGTCCCAGAGCAGTGGTGGCGGGCCATATGGCAGCAGGCAGTGGGCCCCAGGCAGAAATGGCTGCAGGTC
>NC_022029.1:36691720-36711299 GCF_000317375.1 Microtus ochrogaster
GCTCACATCTTTCTCTTCTGGCAGCTACATGGCGTCTCTTTTACTCCACCTACTCTTTCTCTATATATCTCTGTTCAGATTTCCTGACTGACTTTGTTTTGCTAAGCCATTGGTCCAAAGCAACTTCTTTAATAACCAATGGTAATAAAACATATTCACAGCATACAAAGGGGAATCCCACATCACTATTCAAACATAAGTACCTGAGTTTGATCCCTAGCACCTACGTTACAAATTAAGTCAAAATGTAAAGAACTGAGCATGGCAGTGTGCACCTATAATATCAGCACTGAGAAGGCAGGTGCATTCCCTGGGGCTTGCTGTCTAGTCAGCTAGTCTAGCCAGGTAATCAAGCTCCAGCTTCAGAGAGAGACTCTTAAGTAGAGGGGAGAGCAACTGACGAACATTCAATATCAACCTTTGGCTTCCACATGTACACACACATACATCTACACCTACACACATATACATGCACACATACACACACATATATACACACACACAGAGTCAGACTCATAAGGCTATTGACATTTGTTCATGATGCTATTAAAAGGCAGAGTTTTTTTTCCTTCTTCTCTATCATTCTTTTTGTTGGCTTTTGTTCTATTACTTCTTTTACTCAAACAACTGGGGGAAGTGACACGGGTCCAGTTGTCAGGAAATTGAAGATGCCTCAGAAAATAACATAAAATTTATGTTTCCAACACTTAGGTCATATGAGGAACATTTAGCCATTTGCAGCACAGGGGAAGCTGGGGACCTCAGCATCTGGCTTTCTGACCTCAAGGATAGCAAAATGAAAGGGAGGTGGTTGGAGAAGGTTTGGGTTTATTAGCCAGCACGTCCGCCACACTGATCAAGTGAGAGTTGGCATGTGCAACCAAGATTGAGACATCAATCTCTAAAATAAACGACAGCGAATCTAAAGCACACAAAGAATGTGTTATTGTTGTCCAGTACTGTCCATGAACTTTCATGCCATATTCTAACACAGTGATAGCAACTGCATCAGGAGATTGTTTGCACTGAATTTTAGAGCAATATCATGGTCCAGTTATACTGCCCGAATTCCTAGTTTCAATCTAATCCTGATTTTTATGCACTAACTATCTTGATAGGAGCTGCCAACGGCTGGCAAATTTATGCAAGTTGTTTTCATTTTTCACCCTTTGAAATAGCAATTCTCATACAATGTGTGGTCTGTGTTAAAACCTGTGGCCTTTAGCAGGGTTAGAGAGGAGGTGGGGCGTGGAGAGAGCAGTGGAGAAAAGAGTAACCAAGTGAGAGAGCACTCCCCGGAGCAGAATCCTCAGGTTAGTATGTTAAGGGTGTCTCCACAGGATTCGTGGTAACGCTAGGGGACAAGAAATGAGACATAGCATGCTTTTTTGAATAAGGAAATTTAATTTTAAAGCCTACAAAGTCAAAGTCTTAAAGGTTGAATATGGGTTTATGCCTCATAAATATGTTGAGGTTCTTTAACTTTTTAAACACTTAATTGTTTGTGTGTATGTGTGCGTGTGTACATGTGTGTGAATGCCGTGGTGATGGTGTGTAAGTGGAGGTGAGGGACAACTTGTGGGGGGTCAGCTCTCTACCTTTAACACACGAGTCCCGGGACTTATATCAGGTCGTCAGGCTGGGTGCTGAGAGCCTTTAACCCACCCAGCCAGCTCCTCGGTCCCCGAGTGTTGATTCTAATCCACAATGTGGTGACCTTGGGGAGCGGGATCTTTGACAGCTGTAGTGGTTAATTTGTCAAGTTAACTGGGATTTAGATTGCCAGGAAATGACCGCATAGGCATAGTTGTGGGGGATTATCTAGCCTAGGTTATCTGAATTAGAAAGACCCACACTTAGATGGGAGATTAGATACCTTTCCTCGTGCTGAGATCTGAAACTTAATAAAAAGGAGAAACCTGACTGAGGAGTTTGTGTGACTGGCAACCGCCCCACTATGATGAACTGTATATAGCCTTGAACTGGGAACCAAAAGAAACCTTTCCTTTCCTATATTGCTTTTATACAACAAGTAATATTTTTTTTAAAAAAACTTAACTTAGTTGCTTAAGATGGTAATGATGATGGCTTTATTTATTTATTTATTTAAGATTTATTTATTATGTATTCACTGTTCTGCCTGTGTGTATCCCTGCAGGCCAGAAGAGGGCACCAAATCTCATTACAGATGGTTGTCAGCACCTGTGGTTGCTGGGAATTGAAATCAGGGCCTTTGGAAGAGCAGGCAAAGCTCTTAACCACTGAGCCATCTCTCCAGCCCCACAAGTATTTTATACAACAGTGAGATAAGTCACTCATACATCAGGTAATCAGGTCAGGAGGGTGGGTTCCAAATGGTTGTCACTGTCCCTCTTGTACCTGTCAATCTTGACAGTGCATCCCCATCTACTATGTCCTATTGCTTCACTTTGCAAAGACTTTCCTTGTACCTTTACAGATGTGTCAGCCTTTATTGAAGTTCTTCAGTTCAGAGGCCAAGACCTGGGAACAGCAGGCCTAGACCCTTGACCTAGAACAAAATGACTTCACTCTCCAGAAGCAAGCAATTAGGGGAAAGTAGGTGAAGGCAAGTTAGGAAAGTTTGCTTTTGTGGGTTCCTCTGGTGCCTGCCCAGAAGGAGGAGCTAAAGCTGTCTTCTGTGGTTCACTTGGTTAACTTTTGTCCTTGGGGAAGGACAGTGGGAGGAAAGTGGAGCGCATTTTAATTGTAAATCAGTGTCCAGTCCTTAGCCGGAGGGGAAACAGACAGTTCTCAGGTCTTCTCGTTGACAGTCAGCGCCCACAATTCTTCTGCTAGAAAGAAAGGTGTGGGGAGACCTATCCAGGCCTCTACAAGGACTACGCCTTGATTTTATCAAAGCTAGATTATTATGTATTTACTTTATATTTAGAGACATACCAAAACATCCTTCAACAAGATGACAGACTGCCTTAGTGCGCGGTGAGCCTTTATAGACACAGTGTTCAATACAGACAGGTGTCACTTTTTGTCTTTATTAATTTTAAGTGGTGGAACACTGCGTCCACACAATGGAGCTTACTAAATGGTCACTAGAAGTAGCCCAGGGGTTTGCAGGTTTGTAACCCTTTCTCCACTGGGTCAATAGTCAAACCTCAAACCTAGGTCTCTCTCTTTCCCCTTTCCCCTTCTGTCCTGCCCCTGGAAGTGAGGTGGGAGCATCAGCTTTCTGTGACTCGGGTTTTTGGTTTTTTTTCTTGTTTGTTTGTTTTGTTTTGTTTTCTGCCTCCATTCCTTACTTCTGTTCCCATCTTTAGGCTGCTCACATCTGTGGTCACCTCTGCGGCCTTCACTTTCTAGACATTTCAAGATCTAGGTTTTGTCCTAACCACTTTCTGGTCTCTATCCCTTTCAGACCTTCTGCAACCCATGCCCCTCTACTCCACACACAGGAGTTTGGGGAACCTTTGGCCATTCTCCTGCCTGGATGGCGAATTCAGGACTCTCTGAGACAAACTGACCCTGCTCATGAAAATGCTGGCGATGTAGTTAAGCCTAAATAAGAAGAAACTTTCTACCAGAGCTCTTGTAAAATCTCAAACTGAATTTTACAAAGTTACAGGGAAGTTGTGGCTGGGTTGCTTCTAAACAGGACAAAGGCTATTTAATCTCTTGGTAGATAAACTCAAAGATAAGATAATGTTGCCTTGAGACCTTGACCTTGAGAAGTGCAGTGTGTGTGTGTGTGTGTGTGTGTGTGTGTGTGTGTGTGTGTGTCCCAGCTTTTCTCTTGGGCCAGTTTCCACTAGCCTTGAGAATTTAATACTTAGGGACAAGCCTATGTTCAGGGGGGTGGTGGTGGTGGGGGATCTCTGATAGTTTCTCAGTTTCTAAGTGTTCTTTCATGCAGGTTAAAGGGAAGTGTTGAATGGGGATGGTTCCACGTGTTTAAAGTATACTCCCCTTTGAAATGTAATGTTCCAGTTAACAGGAAGCTTTTGATGGAGAAAACCCTACTGTTAAAAGCTTCAGACAAAATAGACCTCACAGAGTGCATTTGAACATCAAAGGAGCTGTGAGCTGCAAAGGTTCTGAAAGTCTGAACTGGGAGGGAAAGTGAAGGCGTGGCTTGACCGGCTGCAGCTAGTTTGTGATGAACTTGGGTATGATCAGGCAAGAAGTCCCAAGCAGAGGTTAGTTGTCAGTTCATGATTGGTTAAGCTTGAGGTCTGTTATATTGTTTGCATGAAGTGGGGTTTTCTTTGCTCACCTAAGGGCACAGGGCACAGGAGCCGAGGAAAGGTCTCTTGCTCTTTGTTTTAACACTAAACAAAGCTGATGGAGGCAGGAAAGATTGGCAGGGATTGTTTCTGTCATCTTGACTTGTTTGAAAAAACCTGGTACAAAGGCCTAATACCTGTTTGAAGAAACCTGGTACAAAGGTTTAGGCCTTTGAAAATGGTTTACTTTGTGTCTCCAAGTGAGTCATTTATGGAATCTGTGTTTTGAATGAGTAAAAGATCAATCCTGAAATTTTACCAATAAGGAGTGTTAAGTTGGGAGCATGGCCTCCAGGCCTGGAGTTGTATTGGTCTGGACTCCAATACCAGCATGCCAGGTCTTGGGGAGGGGGATCAGGACCACTCCCACAGGGTATTTAAGTGGCCTCCTAAAGGAGA
This sequence comes from Microtus ochrogaster, assembly GCF_000317375.1. Lineage (NCBI taxonomy): Eukaryota > Metazoa > Chordata > Mammalia > Rodentia > Cricetidae > Microtus > Microtus ochrogaster. Next base: position 36,696,379 of record NC_022029.1, read on the forward strand.
AACGCGTGGTTTTGGGTTTGCATGGGCTCCCTGCTGTCCTGTCTCCCCTCCACATGATTGGTCATTCTTAATAAAACAATGGGCATTTTGATTCAGTTTGATTTGACCTAATTGGATTTCTTGCACCATCAGAGCTGCCCTTTTCTTATTATTTTTACTTATCAAGGAGGATGACACATGAATGACTGGAGGGCTTCTTAAAGGGACAGTGATACCAAAGGGCTGAGCCTGACCCTCTTGCATGCTGGTGAACAGGGAATTAGCCCATCAGGATTTGGAGAGGCCCGATAGGTCACCAGCCCAGCTCTCTCAGTTGGCGGAAGGGAAACCTCAGAAACGTGGGAAAGCAGGAATGAGCCCATAACCCAGGCTGTATGGTTATTATTAAGAATGAATAAAGAGGGTTTTCTTTTTTGTCATTAAATATAAGGCACAAAACACTCAGAACCACACTCCAGCTCCGTGTCCTAGAGAGCAGAGAGAAGATTTAAAGAAACATTACCAGTGAGCCTAGCAACAGTTATTCAGGGTATGAATTTGACTCGATGCTGTCATACTGAGGAATGGGCCATCTCGGCAGCTCTGCAATTGTTGACTCCAGACAGACCAAAGAGAGACAAGAGCCCCTTGCCACAGAGACTTAGGAGAGGGAAATCACTGAGTAAGCAAAGCAGAGCAGAAGGCATCTCAGATGAAGAGTCCTGTGGGTGCTGACTGACCTTGTGCATAGCACAGAGGACCCCATGACCGAGAAGTCAGCGCATGAGTGTTGATTTATTTCCCTGAACCCAGGCTGCTCTTGCACGAAGAGGGACCGCTTCCTCTATCTCTCTGGGGGCTCTACAGAGCAATGCAAGGTGGATTAACGGGAGAAACACAAGAAGTTTGTTGGCGTGTGAAGCAGAGGATGCTGTGACTCGTGATGGTAAAGCAGGGCTGGGAACAGTGGCAGAGCACTGGCCTAGCAGGTGTGAGGCCCCAGTCACAGGTTCAAGTCCCAGCACAGGTAATGTAGGGCCCTTTGGTCCCCACTGAGCAGCCATGCCTGGATGAGGATGGCAGACATGATCTTGGCAGGAGAAGGTGAGAGAGTATAGTGGGGTTGAGGAAAGGTGGAAATCCCGTGGAGAAAGGGTGAGCATCTCTGCCTGCCTCATTGATAGCTGAGGATCAATAAGAGTTTAGGAGGAGCACTGAGTTTCCTGGGCTCCAGGCCAGTTTCTAGCCTCAAGGCCAGAATTATGCCAAGATTGCAGGAGAGTACATTTAGTTGTGTCAAATTAGAGAATAGTGTCAAATTGGAGTACTTTCTAGAGAGTTCTTGGGGAGCTGACTGCTCAGAAAGGAACATTGGGAACAAGTATAATCCAGTTCTACAAAAGACCTTTGAGGCCTACAGGGCCTAGACTTCATAAGGAGTGATGGCAATACTTGCTCAATTGTACTTATGTAGATGAACTATAATAAGCATGTTTTTCATATCTACCTCTACACAGTCTTTGAGTAAAATAGTATTCCCATTCCACAGACAGGGAGACTGGAACTATCCAGTCTATCTTCAGGAGGTATAGATTCCAGTTCAATTCGCAGTCCAGAATTGAAATGTAATCATTACACTACATTGTCTCCCATGAGGGTCACAGCTGTTATGAAATAGCACCAGCCGGTCAGGTCCAATGTGAGAGACATGCACACCATTAAGACAGAGCTTTTGTGGGGAGTTTTATAAGGAGGAAGGGGAGTGGGAGATACAGGAAGGGAGAGAGAAGGAGAGAGAAAGGGGGTGTAAAGGGGTCTCGAGGGAAGAGAGGCATTGAAAGAGAGAGAGAGAGGGAGGGAAAGAGGAAGAGGAAGAGAGGGAGGGAGAGAGGTAGAAGAGAAAGAAGAGGAAGAAATAGGCAGAGCTTTGCCTTTTTAAAGGCGAGTGGGGAGGAGACCACACAGCAGACCAGGGTACTGCCTTCCCAACATGGGCCTCTCTCAGAGCAGTCTCTGTCTTAGGGCTTTGTTTCTCTGCAGCATCTAGGTCCTCCTCCAGATGGCCGATCAGGCCATAGGTATGTGTTCAGGTAGAAAAGAAGAGCAGTCAGTGAGATACAGCAAGTGCAGATGGTTGGTCCAGAAGGGGAGGCAGAATCTAAACTAAGGAGTCTGTCTGGGCAGGGAGAGCCAAACAATAGGAGGTTTGGGGCAGTTGGGAGCCTACGGGTCTCTGACATCATCATCAGTAGAAAGCAAACATGCTTCCAGAAAACAAGCCAGGCTAAAAGGCTTAGAACTTTGACAAAAGCAATAATTTAGTGGGATCTAGATGGCACATCTTGACATCTAACTAAACTAAGCAAGTCTTCAGAGATTGCTCCAAACCGGCCAGAAATGAGTTCCTTTTCTTCTTCTCCGTGTGGGTAGCAAGACTGGCCACAAGAGGGCAGTGCGGGCCATGAATTTTACCAGGCTGATCCCTGCAGAGGGTTGAGCTCTCTAGATGGGTGTAGTTGAGAAGGTAGAAAACGGCCTGAGCAAAATGTTGTGGTTTCTCCAGCCCCGCCCCGAACGTGGTCATTCTCCAGGCTGTGTGGAGTCTGAAGTCTGAGCCTTTAACACATTTGATATGGGAACAATTTTCCCTAGAGAATGCAAAATCTTCTTATACTGAGGTGACTAATACCTCTTAACGTGTTTTATTGGGAAAATGGATCAGGTATTAATGGTTATTGGAAGCATATGGTGGCTTCAAAGAATAAAACAAAGTTGCCGAACAAATACCACTTGGTTCAAATGACAGACTGTCAGCAGCAGTGAGAGCCCTGCCCCATTTCCTGTCTCCTCATAGGGTAACTTCGATCCTAATGTTCTGTGAGAATGCCCCCTTTCCCTTCTAAGGTTACCTCCACCGCTACATTTTAAAATACATTACTTCACTCAGAGCAGTTGAATTTTGGTGAAGGAATTGCTTTTACTTATTCTTTTTAGTTTCCAGCATCTTTGTGCGACTCATTCACGCCTGGAGACATGTGTTTGTGGTCCATTGCTTACTTCTAAAAGCCTATATGCTCTTTCTCTTCTGTTGATAGACATTTGGGGAGCTTCCGACTTTTGCCTCCACCCCTGTCCCACTTTCCTTGTAGGAACAATGCTACCATAAACAGTCTTGTACCTAAGAGTTGGTTTTGATGAAAAAAAGAAAAAAAAAAAGATGTGTTTGATAACCACCGATCTTTTAAAAAAAGAATGATAAATTTGACAATATCAAATTTGGGACTGTCCCTCCTCCGATACTTAGAGACTGAACCCAAGGCCTTGTTCATGGCTGGCAAACTCTGCACCTCCGACTCCATTTGGTTACCTCCCTAGACTTTAGGACTTCCTTTTAAAAGATTCTGAGAAGGCAGCCCATACACTGGTGTATTTGTAATGTGTTTAATTGACGAAGGACTAACATATAGAACATATAAGGAAAAGATAGACATCGCAGTAGGAAAAATGGGTAGTCATGTTCACCCCCACAAACACGGAAAGGTAGACCATCTCTAAAATGATTAAAAGATGCCAACCTTATTACTATCAGGGAGATGCAAGTTGAAGTCACGCAGAGATGCCAGCACCTAGCTTACAGACTGGCCACAAATAAGAATCAGCCAAGATTGTTGAGGTTGCGGGCTAACAGAAACATACTCATTGCAAACTGATAAAATCACTTCAGGAACAATCCACGCTGAAGTGGGATGAAGGAGGGGAGTGTGTGTGGAACCCACATGAAGTTTTGCTTCTCTGGGCCACAGGCCAACCCTTCCTATGGGCTGCTGTCCATCACCCGGAGGAGTGGGAGAAGAGCCTGCCACAGTGCAGAGTGAGGACAGCCTTGAGGGGACCCCTTCTTATCACGGAGCTTCAGAGGATAGCAGCCCCAGCCCCACCCTCCTGAATCTGGTTCACGGTCGGGTGGGTCATCTTTTGGACCCTCTAGCCAGAAACACCCAAGAAAGGGGATGCGGAGAGTGTGGTTTTTGCTGTATTAGTTTCTGTGACTGCTGTAACAAATCACACAAACTTAATGGCTTCAAATGCAGCTTTATTACCTTTCCAGTTCATCGGGTTAGAAGATTGAAGTGGGATTCACTGGGCTGACATCCAGGTGTTGGCAGAAATATCCTCCCTCTAGAAGCCCTGCGGCAGAACCTGCTTCCTTGCTTGATGGGTTTCCAGGTGCTGCCTGAATTCTTGGCTCAGGCTCCTTCGCGATCTTAAAAACACATCCTTCCACCCTCTGCTGCTGCTCTCTCCTTGCCTGTCTGAGCCTGATTCTCCTTACCCCCTGCCCCAACATTTGTCCCTTATGACTACACGAGGCCCACCTGGATAATTCAGGATAATGTCCTCATCTCAGAATTCTTAACTTTTTAAAAAATATTTATTTATTATGTATACAATATTCTGTCTGTGTGTATGCCTGCAGGTCAGAAGAGGGCACCGGACCTCATTACAGATGGTTGTGAGCCACCATGTGGTTGTCGGGAATTGAACTCAGGACCCTTGAAAGAGCAGACAATGCCCTTACCCACTGAGCCATCTCTCCAGCCCAGAATTCTTAATTGTGTTGGCTGAATCCCTTTTGCCTTGTAAGGCAGCCTACTCATGGCTTTTAGACATGAGAATGTGGGCATGTTTGGGGGCCTTGTTTTTCAGCCTACTATAATCTGCATGTCTAAGTAGACAGCCACGCAGGGCAGCCATCATCCCCCATTGGATTGGAGTCTTTTTTGCTGTTTTTCAATGCGCTCACCTTGTTCCCCATGAAGTGCATCATCCTCTTCTTTCAGGCATGAATTTTGTTCATAACTTACAGATTCTGTGGTCTGTAAGGTGTCTCTGGGTGTTATTGTTTCCCTTGGGCTCTTCTGCTGTTGCTGTTTGGTCTCATGGACCTCAGTGCTGAGGGTTTGGAAATTCCCTGGGTCATAGTTTTGTAGATGGTTGTTCCTCCCCTTTATGACCCTACTTGGTAAACTCCTTTTTGATGACTTGGGAAGATGAAATGAAGCTATACTATATGTGTATGTCATTGCCAAAGAATAAAGGGTAAAAATTAAAACTGTTAGCCCTGAAGACTTGAAATCAGAATGCCCTATATTCTTGTCATTTTTGGTAAACAGTGGATTGAGAAGTATTTTTTTATATTGAAGTTAGAAAACATGTACTCTGATAATGAAGATTTTTTTCTTATTTGTTTGTTTGTTTGTTTGTTTTTTATATACCAGCCCCAATTCCCTCTCTCTTCTCTTCTACTGCCCCTTACCTCTTCTCATCCCACCCCCATCCACTCTTCGGAAGTGGTAAGTCCTCCCTTGGGGAGATAACAAAGTCTGGCATACTAAGTTGAGGCACGACCAAGTCCCTCCCTGCTATATCAAGGCTGAGCAAGGTATCCCACCATAGGGAATGGGTTCCAAAAACGCAGTTCTTGCACCCAGGATAAGTTCTGGCCCGACTGCCAGCCCCTCCCCCCCCAACAGATCAAGCCACATAACTGTTTTGTTACCCACAGTTAGAGGACTTTTCGATCCTATGCAGTGGTCAGTCCAGAGTCCATGAGCTCCCATTACCTTGAGTCAGCTGTTTGTGATTTTCCAAGTCATGATCTTGACCCCCGTTGCTCATAAGATTCCTCCTCCCTCTCTTCAACTGAGCTTCAGAAGCTCAACCCAGTGCTTGGCTGTGAATCACTGCGTCTGCTTCCATCAGTTACTGGATGAAGGTTCTATGATGACAATTAAGGTGGTCACTAATCTGATCATAGGGGAAGGCCAGTTTAGGCACCCTCTCCACTATTGCTAGGAGTCTTAGCTGGGGTCGTCCTTGTGGATTCCTGGGAATTTCCTAGCACCACATTTCTCCCTAACCCCATAATGACTCCCTCTTTCATGATATCTCTTTCATTGCTCTCCTTCTCTGTCCTCCTCCTGTTGGGCCTTCTCAATCCCTCATGTTCCCATCCCCCATCCCCGCTCTTCCACCTGCCCTCCCAGTTTACCCAGGAGATATTAACTATTTTCCTTTCCTGGGGCCTTCCATGTGTTCCCCTCTTAGGGTCCTCCTTTTACCTAGCTTCTCTGGGTCGTGGATTGCAGCCTTTGCTTTACATCTAATATCCACTTAAGAATGCATACATAGCCGAGAGGCAGAGGCAGGCGGATCTCTGTGAGTTCGAGGCCAGCCTGGTCTACAAGAGCTAGTTCCAGGACAGGCTCCAAAGCTACAGAGAAACCCTGTCTCAAAAAACTAAAAAAAAAAAAAAAAAAAATGCATACATACCGTGTTTGTCTTTCTGGTCTTGGTTACCCCACTCAAGATGTTGTTTTTTTTTCCTAGTTCCATTCATTTGCCTGCAAATTGATGAAGTTTTTTTTGTTTTTGTTTTTGTTTTTTTAAGACCTTTTCTGAGAACAGATTTCCTTGAAAGTCTTTCCCCAAATCATTCCCTAAAATATAACTGGGCACAAAACTTCAAAGCCTGGAACTAGAACTGAATACGAGCACAGTGCAGCCAGGATACTCCTTAATCACGGTGAGGAATGAAGCTGTGTGTTTAGCATTGAGACGTTTTCTCAGTTGGAAGATTAGTTACAAATACTGACTTAGAGACTCTCCAAGTGGTCTGATCTCAGATTGCCCCTTGAGTGTCCCGTGTTTGGCTTGACTTCATTTCAAACAGCCACATTAAAGGGATCCCTTAGACCACCCACCACTAAGCTTCTGCTTGTTTCCCCCGTCCCCCCACCGCACCGTCATTTGAAGCGTTTGCCTAGCATGTGGTCATCTTTGTGGTCCAACTTTCAACCGTCTATTTCTGTATTCTTTTGTGGAGAGAAAAACCTGAATTTCAAGTAGAAAATACTCCTTAAGCAAAACTTACCCATTGCGTTTGGGCAACAGACCACAGACTACTGGAGGGCATTCAAAGACCAACATTTCAAAACCTGTTATTTGAGCAGAAAAGGGATTATGGTGTCTTGAGTTGAGAAGGACGGAGATGCCTGATAGAAACTCCTCCCAGGACCTTCCTTAGGGTGATGAGCTGTGGGATAGAGATGTGGGTGAGACTTGCCTGCTTCCGGGGATAAGGGAACCTCCTGATGCAAGAGCATCACACCTATCCTTGCGTTCACAGGTGCCGGTTTGTCTCTCTCTCTGACTTCCACAAGCTCAAGCACCTTGTGGGCTTTGATGACGTCATCTCTCGACGTTAACGACATCACAGAGTCTTGAGAGATCTTGTGGCGTTGCACTCAATATTCTGCCACCTCATGTCTCCTTACTTCCTAACCTGCTACTTAACTGCGCCACCAGCGAATAACCCCAGCCGTGATCCTTGGTCCTCACACTCTATACGCTTGGGGTCAGACCAGCTCACCCACGCAGAGACGCTGATGACTGAGTATTTTCCCCAGTGAGAATGAGACCTTTATTAGAAAGAATCTACCTGCCAATGTTGACAGAAGAGAAAAAATTTACAAAAGCGACTAGAGAACAGAATCCACACACAGAGCCCAGGTCCACTGATGCTGAAGCATTTCCTGTCAACACGCTGCCCTTTCAGGAGCTCAACAAGCCCTCTTGGGTCATACACCTCTCTGTGTGCTATAGGCAGAGCAAGTTGCTTGCTTTCTTTTGCTTTCCTTTTGCAGTCTTAGGAGTTTCTTCTTCTCTATCGACTAGAAGTTTCATTCTGACTGTTCTCTCTTGTTATAGGTATATACTCAAAAAGAAAATTGTCTACTGCTTTATCCGGATAGCATTCCTGTGGTAAACAGCATTGGTCCAAGAGACAGACACGCCTCAGGTTGAGTATACATACACACACATACATACATTTGCTCACACACACACTGACACCCTAAGACATAAAGAGAAAACTATCCTGGGCTTTGGGGTGGGCTCTTCTATTAACAGAGCTCTATCAGCTGATTTCCACAGAAGGCTCCCACAGAAGGCTCTACAGAACGCTCTGCAAACTGAGCTTTGCCTGCTGTATGTTTTGACGGCAGTCGCTACTCAGGCTGCAATGCTCGCCCAAGACTCTGTCTGGGTTGTCTGTCATGATCAGTGTTCCCCCCACTGATGCTCCAGTTTCAGAAGGTCTGGGCTGTGCTCTTTAATCCTTCCCTGCCCCTTTCCCCCGGAGACACTCTTACCCCACAGGAAGTCTCCGGTCCTAAATGATCTGTGCTCTCAATGTAAGTTGCATTGCAAACCCGAAACTCATTTTTCTCTAGAGGGAATATTTTAAGTATGTGTTGGGTCTCTAGGTCAATCCACAAAATCTCATTCAACTCCTAATACAGGTAATGTGTTTTCCCTTTGCTCTTTAATATATCCTCGAGAAATGGAATGTCAGAGCAGACATTGAATTTGGAGCATCATACTCTACCCTGGTTTGCCAGTGTATTCTGTTACAGATGCCTACAGTCCAACTACTTTAGACATTAGGTAGGGTCCAGTTATGTTTTAAAACAATATAAATCAAATTGTCATGAAAATAGAAATGGTTTTGCCACAGACAACTTCATCCTGACTACTTTCTTTACATGTTTTGAGGTACACTCTGTCTGTGATCTCCTGTCTAAGGCATGGTCGATACTTATATGTATCTTAAATTTTAGAGTCATGGGAGTCACCCTCAAGGAGACAAAAAAGTATCAGATGTAACAATACAGGATAGAAGGAATATCTTTTGGGATTTGCTGTCCTGGAACTTACTCTGTAGATCAGGCTGGCCTGAAACTCACAGAGATCCTCCTGCCTCTGCCTCCTAAGTGCTGGGATTAAAGGCGTGCGCCATTACCGCCCAGCTGAGATCCTGTTTCTTTTTCTTTCTTTCTGAAAGGTTTTTCCAGGGCACCTCCTCTCTCACTTCATCAGTTCTTTGCTCGGTGGAGCCCCCAAGGACTGTCTGAGCCTGTCCTTCTTGGCAGCCTTGCTCTCCTACCTCTGTTTTGCTTTTCTCTACAATAGTTTTTATTAGCTTATTTGGTGGATTCCTCACTAGCCTCAGACACCCTTGCCTCTCCCAGCTTTTATCTAGGTACCACTAGGGTGGGGTTTTATTCCTTTTCCTTGCTGAACCATTCATACCTAGAATATTGTCTGCGTGGCACAAATGATGGCGTTTTGGCACACTGAGAACGATGAACTACTAAAGGACTACCTTGGGCTCAGAGCTGCTCTCCAGGACTCTCTCCCGCCCTGCTGCCTCCTGCTCTTGCCCTCGGAAGCAAGTCTTGGAACCTAAAAAGGAAACTTACTTTCTTTTCTTCCTTTCAGACTCTGATTACAGAAGAGTCCTGTTTGGTACCCAAGAGGAAGGGGTGCTCCATTAGAGAAAGAAAGAGCAGTATAGACCTTCCTTCCTGGTCTGTTCCCCTCAGTCTATTAGTGTCTGTTTAGATTCTTTTATTCAATCAAAGTTATACACACTGATTCCAAAAGCTGAAGGGGTGGGGGAACCCCACATTTTCCCCTGAGTCCTTGGGTTTCATCCCCAGTGTCTCCATCTTACATATTTTGTTAAAGAGCTATTTGGTGCTTCCCTTGTTGGCCTGTCTGTTGTTACAGACGTTGCAGCCATGGCCCTTTCTGATGCAGACGAGAATCACACCTGTCCACCTTGTGGTCATAAGCCGTGATTGTCAACTTGAAGGGATTTAGAATCCAATGCAAATAAATGTCTGGGTGTATCTGTGAAGGTGTTTCTAGACTAGCTTAACTGAAGTGGGAGGACCAGCCCTACATGGGACCGCCATCCCATGGGCTTGGCTCAAACAAAATAAAATGGAGGAAGGGGGACGAACCCTAACGTTCAGCTGTCTATGCTTCCCGACTGAAGACACAGCATGACCAGCTGCCTCCAGCACCTTACACCATTTCTTTCCCACCTTGACGGACTATTTTAGAGCCTTTCCAAAGTTATTCTTTCCATAGCACAATTATGGGCTATGACCTGTAATATAGTGCATTCTTTAGATCATGAAGGTCAGAGTCCATGCCAATATGTAAAAAGCAAATCTTCGCTGGTGGACCTGAAGCGAGCTCACATAGGGACTTATGAGAAGGGGATTCAGAACGATGCTTTATGATATAACATATTAGAATAACTCTGGAGTCAGGTGAATAACTGAGCCTAGCCCTGGCTTTAGCTTAGCTGTGTCATCCTGGGCATTGGTACCTGCATAGTCTGGTATCTACTGTGTACCCAAGTAAACATCATATAACAGTAGTTTCTGTTCTGCTTGCTTTGGAAGTAAATTTTACACACTGTTTAGTCCGTAAAACCACTTCATAAGTATAATTGTTCATGTCTTACCCATGTGAAGACTTGGCCCTCAGAGAAGCTGTGTGGCTATTTAGCTGTTCAGCTGAGTGTGTTGCTATTTTAACTAACTCTCCTTCCAGAGGTTGAGCTCTGGAACATTGCATAATTATGAATCATATATGACTATATAGGTTGCTTAAAGATATAATACAAAATAAAAACCTGCCCAAGAATCTGTATTTATCAGTAAGTCCTAGACTATGAGATTGCTTTTCCCTTCCTAAACCCAGATTTCTCACTGACAGATTGTTACGTCACGATTTTAGTTCTTGACAGTAGATGGCACTGCTGATCACCAAAAGAAAGGAAAATTTCACCCTGTATACACCGACCTCTTCTTTTTAGCCATAAAAAGCTTCAAAACAAAATAAAAAAAGTTGGTGTAAATTTGAAGATTTTCATCCCAATGAAAGGTTGAAATTAAGCACATAATTAAACTGGACATTTATGTAATCGTTGAACAGTTTATTTAAGATGCTAGGAGAAACCATAGTCTGAATGTACTAGGAGAAATCACAGTATGACCAGTGGTTCTCAACCTGTGGGCTGCGACCCCTCTGCCAACCCTCTGTCTTCCAAAGCATTTACATTACGATTCATAACAGTAGCAAAATTACAGCTCTGAAGTAGCAACAAAAATAATCCTATGGTTGGGGGTCTGTATCAAAGGGTTGTGGCATTAGGACGCTTGAGAACCACTTGTGTGAAAATGCTTATTATCAAGATTAAAGTGAAAATTTAATCATCCATACAAGTCGTTTATTTCTACACCACCACCTTAACATAAGCACGGATTTAGTTGACAGGAACAAACCAGAAAATAAAGTAACCACACTCACCTATGGGCTCCGGAGTCCTGCAGACAGTGCAGAAGAATGCTGCCGGTAAATCTGAAGTGAACCTGAACCTTGGGAAAGTTCAGTGCTTCATGGCTGGGGTCTCCATCTGTAGACAGAACTGTTTGTTTCTTGACTGATTCATATGACAATCGCAAGGATCAATTAATTGTAGCAATAGAGTTTCACACATTTTCATCTACCTTCAAACCAACTATCTGTAGGTAAAAATCACGGTACAGTGAGAACAGGTTCAGAATCCTCCAGTGTTCACCTTCTTCTTTTGCCCCACAACACTTTTTAAAAACCCATCTCTTTGTTTCACATCCTGGCTGCAGCCTTCTCCTCATCCCCGTCCTCCCCTCCCAGTCCCTCTCCCCAATTTCTTCCTCCCACCCTCCAATCCCTCTCCTTCCATCTCCATCCAGGAAAGGGCAAGCCTCTTATGAGTATCAATAAAACGTGGCATATCAAGTTATAACCACCTCCCCATGTTTTAAAGCTGGGCAAGGAGACCCAGTATGAGATGTAGGGTCCCAAAAGCCAGTAAGAGTCGGGGATAGCCCTTACCTCCACTGTTTGGAGCACAAGAAGACTAAGGTACACAACTGTAACATATGCAGACAGCCCAGGTCAACTCCCTGGTTGTTGATTCAGTCTCGGTGAGCCACTTTGAGCCCAGATGAGTTGATTGTGTGAGCCTTCCCATGGTGTCCTTGACCCCTCTGGCTTCTTTGTTCCTTTCTCCCCCTCCTCCACAGGATTCCCAAACTCCGCCTAATGTTTAGCTGGTTCCACATCACTTTAATAATTTCATGGTATTAGACACATGTAGAAAGAAGAATAGATACTTCCAACTGTAAAAGAAGTGTGTTTTGTTTGCTATTCAGTTATCCCAAAGTCAACTAAGAAAGTCCTTGAATGCTAACTTAGTTAGTCCCTCAGGCTAACTGAGATAGCTCCTACTCTCTTTCCACCTTTGCCACTGTTTCCTTTCAGGACTGTGTGTGTCTGGGCATGGAGGCAGCAAAGCACATGGTGTGTCATTGGGGAACAGCACTGTTTGTTACTCTTCTAATTTCCGTGACAAAATATCTGAAAGAAGCAACTGAAGGCTAGCTCACAGTTTTAGTCCATCGTGGTGGGGAGGGCATGGTGGACTTGCTCCCAGCACATCTGGGCAGGAAGCACAGTACAGGCCAGAACCAGAACCAGAGGCACACATGACCTTCAAGGTTCCCAGAGTCACACAGGACCTTCAAGGCCTCCAGAGGCAACACGACCTTCAAGAGCTGCCTCTAGTAAACGCCCTCAGCCACCTGGGCCCAGTATCCCCCAAGGTTTCAGAACTTCCCACAACAGCACCCACCAGCCAGGGATGGAGTCTTCTCTAGGGAATATTTCAGACTCAGACCATAATAGACCATAACCACAAGCACTGACAAGTCGCAGAGATACTCATGACCTCAAGCTCTCTGGGGCTTTCAGGAGACTCTGCTGTCCTCCTTCTCCTTCCCCTTCTTCTCCTCTTCCTCCTCCTCCTCCTCCTCTTCCTCCTCCTCCTCCCCCCTTTTCCTCTTCTTCCTCCTTCCTCCTCCCTCTTCTTTCCCACTGAGAGTGAAGTCTTGCACCCCAGGGACAGCGTCATCTTCTTAGAGCTCACCCGGAAGGACCTGTTTCTATGCTCCATTCCTTGGTGAGGGTTTGAACAACCTAAGGGGTCCTTGTCATCTATCTGTGCCTTACTGACTTCTAAAGGTGTGATGGGCAGATTCTTGCCCTCACCACTGCCTTTGTTTCACAGATTTGCCCCTTGGAAAGGACTTTGCCTGGCAGGTCACGAAGGCACAGGGGCAACTGCACCCAAGAGATGTTTCTTTAGGTCCTTAACCCATTTGTGATTAGAGGTGATTGGGTGGCTTGTTTAATTTCTCTCACTGGACTGTACAACTAGGGAAAGTAGAATAAATCTGTTTTTATTTGTTGTTTTTTTGATTTTGTTAGTTTTCACAGCTGCATCCTTTCTTGCTCATGGTAAGCGGCACAATGAATGGAAGAGTACTTTCTTTTAGTCTTTCCGCTTGCAAAAGCTTGAGCCAAGAGCCGGGCGGTAGTGGCGCACACCTTTAATCCCAGCACTCAGGAGACAGAGACAGGCAAATCTCTGTGAGTTCAAGGCCAACCTGGTCTACAGAGTGAGTTACAGGACAGGCTCCAAAAACTACAGAGAAACCCTGTCTCAAAAATTCCAAAAAAAAAAAAAAAAAGCTTGAGCCAAGCCACTGACTAGCCTTTTTGCCATCTCTTTTTCATACAGGGCCAAGGAAGGAAGAGAGAGAGGGGTCTTAGCAGAGAGAAACTGGATTGGGGTGGGGAGGGTTAATAGGTCATCCGTCTTTGAGCTCTGTGGCTTTTTCTGCCAAGGAAGCACCTGGGGTGCCCACTCTTCCCTTTCCCTTTCTGCTCCCATGTGGCTGGCTGGCAAGGGGCTGAGCTCCAAGTAACAGAACATTTAACAGGGCGCCAATGTTTCTCCACGGTGGAGGTGTTTTCTCCCCCAGAGAAGTCACAAAGAGCTCTTTCAGAGGGAAAGAAGGCAAGCAGAGTGTGTGGCAGGCACCTTGCTCTCCGCCCTGTGTGGAGCCAGGTCTTCCTATCCTAGACTGGATACTGGCAGAGGGGGGGCAGTGGCGTGCATAGCACTGACCCTGTTTCCTACGAACAAGAATATCCTTGAAGTTCTGGGGCCATTGTGATATCGTGCTTTCTTTATTTGGTTCCCAGTGCCCAGCAGCTTGTGGTTTCATTTTGTAGCCCCTTGCTGGGTCTTCTTCATAATCCCTTCATTTTCTGCTCCTCCAGTTTCTGTCCTAAACGTCTGTTTCCCGACCACACTCATCAGCTCGTGAACCCGGGCTTCCCCGTGGCAAACTCTCCACAGCTGAGAAAACTCACCCTCAGTCCCATCTCTGACTCCTCAGGTTCTGTGAAGCTTCTGAGTCCGTGCCTCCTAGACACCTTAGCAGAGTGTCTAAATCCAAAGCCAAACCCTGATCCTGTCTTCTCTACCCAGCAACCTGCCTTTCTCTCAACCTTCCCCATCTCAGTAAGAGAGTCAAACCAAGCCTTCCTAATACCTCTTTTCCTCTTATCCCACACTGAGTTCACAGCAAGGTCTGTCAACTCCCCCTTCAAACATGGTCCCCACCCTGCCACACATCTCTGCATCTCAAGTATCCTGGCCTAGATGGAGGCCTTGCTGCTTTACCATGCTCAAACACTGTTGTGACAGCCACTCTGTTCTGCAGTAGCAGCTCTCACTGTGACAGCCAGAGTGATTTTTTTTTTTGATTTTTCGAGACAGGGTTTCTCTGTAGCTTTTTGTTCCTGTCCTGGAACTAGCTCTTGTAGACCAGGCTAGCCTCGAACTCACAGAGATGCGCCTGCCTCTGCCTCCCGAGTGCTGGGATTAAAAGCGTGTGCGCCACCACCGCCCGGCACCAGAGTGATCTTTTTTATTTTGATTTTCATTCTTCTCTCATACAATGCATCCCAACTGCAGTTTCCCCTCCCTCCACTCCTCCCAGAAGCCCCGACTTCCTCTCTCCTGACCCCCTCTCTCCTGAGATCCACTCCTCCCAGTACCCCTGACGTCCTCTCTCCCTGAGATCCACTCCTCCCAGTACCCCTGACGTCCTCTCTCCCTGAGATCCACT
>NC_022029.1:36711399-36718100 GCF_000317375.1 Microtus ochrogaster
TCCTCTCTCCCTGAGATCCACTCCTCCCAGTACCCCTGACCTCCTCTCTCTCCTGAGATCCAATCCTTCTCCTTTTTCTTTCAGAAAAGGCCAGGCTTCTCAGGGTAACAACCAAACATGGGATATCAAGTTGCAATAAGTCTAAGCACCTCCCATTTTATTAGCGCTGGTTGAAGTAACCCAATAGGAGAAAAAATATTCCGAAGGTAGACAAAAGAGTCAGAGACACCTCACTCCTACTGTTAGAGACCTACAAAAACACCAACATAACAACCGTAACGTATTTACAGAGGACCTAGCACAGACTATGCATGCATTGTGATTGCTATTTCAGTTTCTGTGAGCCCGTGTGGGCCCTGTCTGGTTGATTCTGTGGGTTGTGTTCTCCTGGTATCCTCCACCCCTCTGGCTCCTACAATTCTTTCTCCCCTTCTTCCACCAGCTTCCTCAAGCTCCCAAGGGGAGAGACCAGATGGAGATCTCCATTTCATACTCTCTCCGTACCTAGTGTTTGACTGTGATCTCTGCATCTGCTTCCATCAGCTACCACCTGGGGAAGCCTCTTTGATGACAGACAATTGGGTAAGGCACCAATCTATGAACATAGCAGGCTATCATTCGGGACCATTTTATTGTGGTTTTTTTTTTTTTGTCTGTCTTAGGTTAGAGTGATCTATCTTAACTACCAAATCATGTCACTCCTGCTTAACGCAGCCGGGGACATCTCATGCAGAGGACGGAAGTCACACTTCACACACGGTCTGGCAGCTCTGGCTCTGTCCATCCTTGTTTCCCTACCCTAGCCTTTTTCTGGAAGGGAGTTTTAAATGTCCTGTTGTCCCTCTGAAGCTTTAATGATTATACCCTATGAAACGGTCAGGCAATAGACACGCTGGCCAGAAATCATTGCAATTTAGTATGTGCCTTCACGAAGGATCCGCCCGTATATAATATGAGATGCAGAGAAGGGAAGGACCTCAGGCTCCGACGGGAGGAGGGTGACAGCAGAAGACTGTGGAAGGTTGAGCAAAGGAGAAGGTCTTTAGCTTCAGAGGTCGCTCAGTGTGCTAAAGTGACCGTCACTAAGCTGCCACTTGTGGTCACTATGGCAGACCCTCATGTTTCTCAGTGAAGAGATCGTCCCGAGAAGAACAACAGAAGAGGCCTCTGCCCACTCCTTCTGTTGACTTCACTGAGCAGAATGCTGTGAATGTTTGGGGCGAGAGTGGCCTTCCGTGGTGAGTCAGTATCTCAGCGATCCCTGAGCAGCTGTCTGCAAAATAAACCAAAGAAATAGGTTTCCTGATGGCATTGATGGGTCCCCTGATGACATCTTCAGATGCTCAGCCTGTTCCTCACTGCACACTGTGTCCTCTGTCTGAAATTTTCTCTCCTGAAGTCTTCCTGTTTGGAGAGCTGCAAGGCCAGTACATGCATGCGTCCTGGCATCCCTAAGAAACTAGGCTGGGCCGCCAGTCTCCCAACAGGCCAATCACGGACAGACAAGCAATAGTGAGAAACAGAGAAAGGGGCTTTATTTAATATGACCACACTAAAAACAGGGGATGGGGTGTTCAGTTATCACTCCTCCCCTAACCCATCTTCAGAGTCCCAACATGAGGCCTGGCTGTGACAGAGAGTAAGAGGTTTGTGCAGCTAAGCAGTCCTCGTCAAGGTGTGGCCCTATCCTTCAGTGATCCAGTCTTGTCTCTGCTGCAGTCTGTCCTGAAAGGCACTCTGGGAAGTCAGCAGAATCGTGGGTGTTTTTTTTTTTCAGGAGACAAGCGCCTCCTCCAGCTGATACTCGGGCCCTACCCTTTCCTTTCCCCAGTGTGAGACTCCTGAGGAAATTCCCATTTCTTGGGGCCATAGTTTCAGCAGTATTCTAGCCAAAAGAAGGGGCAAAGGTGTCTCTTTAGAGTGTTTATTCCTGCCAGGACAATTACGTTCATGTGGTTGCACTCTCTTGCTGTCCGAAGAGACTGAAAACTTGTGTCTGTAGGGAGGCAGAGAGTGTCCAGCTCCTCCGGCTGTGCTTTGGAAACTGCACTTGTCACTGTCTGGATTCGGTCCTTAGGCTGAAAGCAGGAGACACCCTGGCTAGTTCAGCAGCAGGGCTTGGCTGTAGGTGTAAGCTACTAAAAGAAGGCTGAGCAACTTTCCGTAGTGCAGGGTCAAGAAGACAGCACAATTACACCAGTTCGAGGTGAGAAGAAAGAAGGAGGAAAGAGAGGTGTTCAATCACACATCACTAGCTGGTTGTTATGCTCTAGTCGACTTGTCCGCTGCCTTGCTCTGACCTAGGATAGACGCTACATGAGCTCAGGAGCTTTGGGTTTTTCTCCCTGTCTCCCCAGAGTCCAGAACAGCAGCTGCATGGAGCTATGGCAAACATTTGCTGGATGAATGTCAGACACTGCTGAAAGTACTGGCAATGGCAAAGATTAAGCATCCCAGATGTTAGCTTTTACCTTGATGGAAACAGACATGCTTGGCTCAAGAGGAGCCTGTTCTCTCCCTCTCCTGACCTCTCCTGTTCTCTCCCTCTCCTGACCTTTTAAGGTCCGGGTGATGCCACTTGCCAGTATGGCAGCCAGGAGCCCTGTTGCCAGGGAAGGGATGCCAATAGCAACACATGAGAATAGAGATGTCGGGAAGGGGAGACGTGGTTCTCACAGGTAATTGCCCATATCGTGAGCAAAAGAGATCGCTGAGGAGGAAGGGGAGAGTCCCGGGAATGGAAGCTCTTTTGAACCACTGTGTGCTTTCAGATTCAGGGATATCAAAGGAGAGCTGGGCCAGGGGTCAGGAGTTAGGGTGGGGCGCGTAGCAACTAGAGAGCCAGGTATAGAAACCAGAAAATCCCTGTTCTGTCTCCTTAGGCTTCCCGAGCCGTCTCTTGTTTCCAAATGTGACTGCCTTTGAAATGGAACTTCCAGGAACTGAAGGTCTTGAGAGAGGATGGGGTTGAGGTAGACTAGAGAAGGTATGGAAACGTGCCAGGGTAGGTAGAGGGAGAAGATGGCGTTTCTGACTTCCAGGGAGTCGCCGAGCTGTCTTGCCACTCCTCTCCAGGCTCTACTCCAAACGTACAGTAGTTCCTCCTCCCGGCTGTTTAATAACGGTGGATTCCTTGTGGGTGTGGTGGTGCTGGTGGAAACGGTCGGCTTCGTTGTAACCCTGTAGCCCCGGGTGAGCTGTGTGCAGAAACGCATGTGTTAAGAGTTTAGGACCAACCCTGTCCCAGCCTTAACTGTCCTGGGGCATGCATGGGGTCACAAGGTTAATGCTATGATAGGACACAGGCCTGCTGGCCAGCTGGGGCTGCCACTTACTGTGCATGCTTTTAGCAAGCTGCTCTCCCACCCCCGCCATCATAGCATAGCATCGTGGAAAACAACCTCTGGAGTCCCTTTCCTGGCCATCTCCCATCCCAGCTTTTAAGCCTTAGTCTTTAGCCACCAGGGTCTCTGAGCCCAGCTGACCTCCACAGGGCTGGGGAGCTGGGGCCGCTGGGACTCTCCGTTATGGAATCTTAGGAAAGAGCACATCCACTTTGTATGGGTGTGGGGATACGGTATGCAAGCTTTTGTCTTCCAGTGAGAAAAAACTTGAAAGTGAAGGGCAGCATCTGGGCTAGTGGTCTGCAGAGGAGGAAGGAACGGAATGGGGGTGGAGATTAAGGACCAAAAATAAGACACTTTGGAGAAGGAATTAGACCGAATTCCATGTCTATGAAATGTGGAACATTTATAGCTATTTATAGCTTCTAGAGCGTTTCTATGAAGAGGTAGAGTGAGATGTTTTGGCTGTGTGAAAAGATGCATAATTGCAGTCATGTGTGGGATCTGCTGCTTAGCATGGCTGACTAGTGATCCTGCGGGAGGGGTGGCTATGATTATCCACCACCGTGTCCTGCGGGAGGGGTCGCCCTGTTGTGATTATCCACCACTGTGTCCTGCGGGAGGGGTTGCCCTGTTGTGATTATCCACCACCGTGTCCTGCAGGAGGGGTTGCCCTGTTGTGATTATCCACCACTGTGTCCTGCAGGAGGGGTTGCCCTGTTGTGATTATCCACCACTGTGTTCTGCGGGAGGGGTCGCCCCTGTTGTGATTATTACCACTGTGCCTTTGCTACCAGTTGGATTTCATTGCAGCACCTACTCACCAAGATCTTTTTTATCCGTATGCAGCAGCATCGTCACCAGCTCAGAACCAAAGGAAAACAGCCAAGGGATGCTTTCTAAGAAGGAAGGGAAGCAAATGTCTCTGTACTATAGAGTTCTTTTTTAGTATTTGGTGTGGAGTTCGATTGGAAAAGGTCAAGAAAACACTGAGGATTTTGTTCCTGTTTTTCCAGCTTCTTGTCTTTCCCTTTCACAGCCGTACTACCATCTCATATATGTATGCATATGGGGATGTATACAAGCACGGATGCACATGTACACACAGACGCACAGACGCACAGACACTCTCACAACGCAGTATTTTGGACCGTGACAGTTTCAAAAGTGCAAAAAGTTCAGTTTTTAAGGTGAAAAGTCACCTGTTGTTTTATCCATGGTTCTCTGGACTGAACAAAAGTTGTTTTCCTCACTGAAACAATATATCGGAAGGTTTAAATGCCATTACTAACGCTGCTGGGGCCACTGAAGAAACCTGCGTCACATCAACCACTGATCAGAGCAAAAGGCTACTATACGTCAAGGTTAAAACATCTTGATTCTGTAGTTCAGAAAGGTATCGGTTTCCTGCAGTGGACCAGTACTTGAAGAGTAGCCTTCCTGATATACTCCATGGTTACATGTTGACATGTTGTTCTTTGAGCAGTTTGGAAAAAAACTAGGTCAGCATGACCTCGCTCTTTCCCCCAGTGCACATTGTCACCATTTCTGTGCAACAGTGGCAACTTGGGGCATTGGATCAAGGCTTCTATAGCAACAGTAAGAATTTAGAACTGCACATAGGAAAAAAGGAAAAAGGGAACGAAATAGCTTAGTTCCTATAATTTCATTAATGTTCAACCAGCCGGCACTTGACGTTGTCATGGGGATCGCTCTCCACAGAACTGTTGTTCAGATGACTACATTACAGAATGCAAAGACCTCAGCAAGTCCTCTGACATGACGGCAGGCTGGAGACCAAAAACAGACACCGGGAAGAATGCAATGCCGCTTTCCCAGCCTGCCCTGCAGCTGAGATTTGCATGTGTGCTCCAGATTTCCCGATGTGAGGCTGGGATTCGGAAATTATGGAAACTAAGACACATGCATGTGCTGTGACCACTCTGGGTACCGCGAGGCCCAGCATTTCAAGGACAGGTGGGGAGCCTCCTGGACTTGGAGTTGGAGAGATTAGTTGAAGTAGTGGGGGAAGTAAAAAGATGACCTCCCAAAGATGTCCATGTCCAAGTTCCCAGCACCTGAATATGTCCTTCACAGGGACACAGAGCTGGGCAGATGTGACCAAGTTAAGGATTTGGGGGTGGAGAGGGTCTTTGAATTATCTGGGTGGGACTGATGTAACAGAGGGGAAAGGCTGAAGGCCGATGGTCAGAGACAATGATATTAAAGTTATATTATAATGGAGGAAGAAGGGAAGAAGGGAATATGAGATTACAACAAAGAGAGACGGGAGAAACGTGTTGGGTTTGAGCATGCTACATCATGGGCTATGAAGATGAGAGAAGCAAGGGGGCCCACAGCTGCTAGGAGCTAAAAATTCTCACCCAGAAAATAATTCTCACCCAGAATTGTCTGAAAAAGAGTGTAACCAAGACAAAAACCTTTCAAATTTTATTTCTTTCTACTTGGCAGTGTTGAAGATTGATCCTAGGGCCTCGTGCACAGGAGGCAAGAGTTCTACCTACTGAGCTACAGACCAGCCTTGGTATGGAATACTCATATGGACTTCTGTAAGAATGACTCTGTGTTGGATTAACTAAAAGCTTTGTAGTAATGAGCTATAGCAGCACCAGGAAGCCAATCCCCAGATAACTAAGTGCCTAAGCCTTAGTGTAAGGAGCTTCAGCTGATGCAGTGGCAGCCTAGTTTTGTCTAGAACACTTTTAAACCCAATTTTCTGCCTTTTCTAAATACTTTGTAAATTATTATATCATTAAAAAAATTTGTTTGATTGTTAAATTGCCTTATATACATAGGTTCAATAGCTTACAAGAGTGAACCCAGGTAATCTTTCTCCGCAAACCCCAACTCATACCCGTACATACTTAAAACTGGATCCCCATCGTTTGCTGTTTGCTGGAGTGATCTCTAAATCCACTGTTGTGCTCTGTTACTGTGTTTTACGTCAAGTTTGCTTTCTCCACAGCCTCATGACTGACTTGCCGGATTTGCTCGCTTCTCACTTCTACTCTCCTTCCACCTCCTGTTGTACGGTCAGCTTCTTGAAACTCAGTGCTCATCACTGCTCTATTAGAAGGATGCTGATGGTGGCCCTCACCAGCAAGACAAAGCCCAAAGGCTTTCCAGGATATGGAAGCACCCTAATGAACATGCCTACAGATTTAGATAGCTCTTAAGAGCAAATCTTTGATGTCAATGATGCCTGGTACACTCCCAGACCTGGGATAAGTTCTTGAGTTCTACAGAGTCTTAACCAGTGACAACTCTTCCCTCATTTGTAAGATGGTGTTTTTTTTTTTAAATCCTTCTTTAGAGTGTTCTTATGAAAGTGAATGA
>NC_022029.1:36719801-36728812 GCF_000317375.1 Microtus ochrogaster
GCTGTGGAGGAGACTCAGGGGGTTATTCCCTCCCTGGTGGCAAGCCCTTGGCTCTACTTCAAAGATTTGTGTGCAGAGTCATTTCCTCTGCCCAGAGTCCTTTTCATCTGGGGATCAGCAAAGTCCAGTGTGGCATCTAACATACAAGAGCTCTCAATAAATGTCAGAAGAAAGGAGTGAAGGACAGGCTAGAGCAAAAGGGGCAAAGTTCATACTTGAAATAGCACATGACTGAAGGGCAAATCTATGTCACCGTTCAAAGCAGACGTCAAGGAAAAGTACCTAAAGGTTGAAGATTTCATAGTATGTGGAAAAGAGTAATAACTTTACCAAGAATTTTTAAGTACACAAAACGAATGTTTATTTTTTATAAAAAACTTTTTTTTTTAAAAAAAGAAGATCGAATCTTTGCTAAGAGCAATTATTTACACAAGCAAGCATTTCAAGTGTTGGGCAAAGCAGAGTCTCCGTGAGAGAAGTCTACCCGCAGAGAAGACAAAGAACCTCGGAAAGCATGCAGCAAGTGGAGGAGGACTATCTCAGCATGCCACTGTCACACCTCTGCGTAGAGCGAGGAACGCCTGAGTGACAGCTGATGGTTATTCTCACCAACACAGCAAGAAGTTTCAAGCTATCTAATGAGCCACACCGATAAGATCGACGAGAAAAAGTTTATTTTTTCAAAAGGGTTACCTGTACTCTCAAAACAAATATATAAACCTAGATGTAACCATTCCCTGGCTCCGTCGGGACCTTAGGAAGCGACCGTACAAGTGTAGCTCATGCTACATGGTTTCTCACCAATAAGAGCCATGCCTATCTTTCCACAATTTCCATCAGCAGAAATTGCAATTAGGATGATTGATCAATTCTGTTGATGTCAGCAGTATCATGTAGAAGCCCAGAGTCACCATGATCCTTGGATGGGGTCACCAAGGCCGTAGAACCATTTTAAAAGCACAGCCCAGGAGGGTCTGACCTTGGTTGCCTCTAAAGTCAAGCCATTCCCACTTTCAATTAGAAATGGGTTTGGGTGGAAACCAGCTGATACATGGGCAAACTGATGGCTTCAATGGGCTTTCAACCCTTGTAATTTTCTCCTTCCCAAAGTAAATGTTAGCTTAACCATTGACATTTGATAAGTCACTCTGTGTTACCCAAGACAGGGGACAGATTAACTTTTATTGCTATTGAGTAGTTAATTTGCACTTAGAACAATCATTCTTCATTGTTTTGATGTGTAGAAGTACATATATGTAGCTAATTTGACACAATTACATATACATGCTCCCTTTCATGTTCTTAATGTGTGTGTGGGTCTTCTTTCTCTGTACATTGTTTAGTATTTTCATGGCACCTCTAGAAGATAAGTACTGACTTCTCTGGCAAATCTGAAACTCAGGAGGTGGTTATGTCAGTGAGAAGGATTTTGAAGGGACCTCAGACTCCTGAGGCTGCAGTTTCTCTGAGACTGGTTTTATCTTGCATCTTTCAGCATCCAGCATCATGCAGAGTATCACGTCTCAAATTAGTGAGAGCAAAAAGATTGCCAAAAGATTTAAAAAAAAAAACCACACACACTGCTTTCTCTATAAGAAAACAGTCTGTCAGAATTACACACAAATAAAGCTATAACTAGAGGGCCATAATCATTTATAGCCTTCAATTTCTCCCATCCCCTTAGAAATAGTCCGGGGAAGAGGCAAGTGAAAAGGAGTTCACATAAAGACACATCGGTAAACTGGGGACTCCTGCCAGCTCTGCAAGATCCAAGTCCATTGGCAATTAGGCAAGGGATGGATTCCAGGCCCTGAAGCAACTGTGCACATCAGAGGAATGGGCCTCCACTTGGGGCCCCAGCTAATCCTGCGGTCTTCCCTGGCAGACAGTTTCCCCTTGAGGTCAGCCAACTAACACTTGACAAATGCCAGCTGGGGGAACAGCTCAGCCAAGCTGGTACCCACACACTGCTACTGAAAATGTTACAAGGACCCCAGAACATCTTATTTACTCTTTCAGCAAGAGAAAATGTTCGTGTCTTCCCTCCTCCTTTAAGAGCAAGAGAAACCGACTTTCCTGTTTTTGTTTTGTTTTAAGATCAGTTGGTAAGGGTTCCCACCCTGGATGTTATCAACTTACATTGGAAGTCGACAGAGACACTTTTACTCCATAGTCAACAAATATTTCCAAAACACTCATGAAGTTTAGGGTTTGGGAAGGAAAAATAAAAAGTGTTTCAATAAATTATGTTTCCTAACAAGTCAGGCATGTGCTGTCTTCCTTTGATCCTCAAAATGAGCCAAGGAAGGTGTGTGCTGCCATTCCTGTTGTAGGAGAAACGAAGCCGAGGTTCAGAGACAGTATGGGAGCTGGTAAAGCTGAGAACATCAGGGTTGTGAAGTGAATTGGTTTAGTGGTGGATGGAGGTTTGAGGGCTGCTGGGAGGAGCATAGCCCTGATCAGATCTAAAGAAGGATATGAACACCGGTGGTGGTGTACGCCTTTAATCCCAGAACTCTGGGGCAGAGGCAGGTGAAACTCTGTGAGTTTGAGGCCAGCCTGGTCTACAAGAGTTAGTTCCAAGACAGGCTCCAAAGCTACAGAGAAACCAAAACCAAACAAATACCAAAAGCTAGGCAATGAAAGCGTTGGCCAGGAGGCCAGCTGCCAGTCAGTGACAGCTGTGGTGACTGCCACCCATCATACAGAACGAAGTGATATAGGCATATGTATGCAATATGTTGTAAGGATGAAACCAACTGTGGTAAAAACTATTCAAAATGCAGGGTTTTTTAGTAGTTATCTGGGAAAGGTATGCCAACAAAAGTCTGCATGATCAGACTTTTGGAATAGAACGTCTGGGGCTTTAAACAGTATTTGAATGCTTTATTCTTGAAGTACTTTTTAGAGTTTGAAATCTATATATCAATTTCACAAACCCTCTTGGTTCATGGTGTTCTTAGATTCTTAACAACTTATTCAGCATCCCAAGGCAAAATCAAATACTTTGTCTTTTATGTACTAGGTAGTTAGAGCTATATAACTTCAAAGTAGGAGATTGTATAATTTCCCTTTGGGAAGAAAAGAAGATGTTATTCCCCAGTGAGTTCACTTGAGTGTCTGGGACACTTTATCATGAAGACTGGGAACCACGAGAGTACAGTATCAGTTGTAGTCATGTGTATGAAATAGTCCATAGTCGGTACATACATGTATGTACACATATATTATAATAACTATAATAAGGGCTTGTTCCATGGCAAGGCCAATGGGGACAGAAAGGAAATGTAGGATCTTATTGTTCGGATGGGGGGATGGGTCAAACATCTCATTAGAATTTTACCTTTTCAATACTCTTTTAAAAAGTTGACTTGAAGAGGACCTTCTGTTATGTTTTGTTTTATACAGAAGGACTTTCCCCGCTCACGTGCTGATGGAGAGAAGGAAGGAGGAGAAAGGAAAGCTTTCAAACAGAAAAATCAAACAGTTCATGGAGCAAAGTTACAGGAGGCCCAAGAGTATAGACCAAGACAGATGGATGCTTCTGCCTCTCAGATGGGAAAACAAGAATAAATGGAGAACGATGAGAGCATTGCTGTCTGTGGCCCAGCTGACTCAGGAAAGCCAGGGGTAAACCTAGGGGCTTGACCTAGGAGAACAAGGAGGGAGATGACAGCAACTCATAAACAGGCTTGGTCAATGAATCTCCCAGCAGTTGAGCCTAGGCTATCCTTCACATATTCCTCTTGTTTGAGTATCTCTGAGTGGCTTCCGTCTTAGTCTATTGGAGTTTTGCTAGTATGTTAGTATCCCTCAGGGTCTGCCCTGATCTCATGCTTCTGTGTTAGAGCAAGCAAGGGCACTCCCATAACTTTAACCCTACGAGTCGAGTAAGAAGTAAAGGAGAGACTGCAAGTGCAGAAAGACTCTCCAATGAACAAAGTGAGGGGAGGGCACAGCTTCATGGTTAGCTGGATTAGCCAGCGTGAGCCTCCCCGCCACCAGTCCAAAGTCACGTGGACACAGAGCAGTCTTGGTACTTAAGATCTCCTTCCAGCCCCTTGAGCCAATTTACTTCACCTTCAAGAGGTTTCTGTTGAACTAGAAAAAGCAATACCAATAACTACACTTAGACCCCAGGAGTTTGGAGGTGCTATCAAGGGTGGAAATACAACCCAGAGTTTGAGTTTCAGTAGACAGAGAGGAGGGCGGTGTCTGGAGGTGGGAAGGTGGAGTTGCAATATGGCGAACAATGAGTGAAGCTGGCTAACTTGGAGCAGACACAGGTACCTTGGCCTGACGATGGTGAGAGAGGAGGTTAGGCAGGTGGACTGGATCCGAGAGATCCAGAATGGAAGACTTTGCACACGACTTCACCTGGAAGTCAGTGAGAGACAGTTCTGAGCACGGCAGAGCATGTTGCTAACAACAGAGAGCCCTGAGCTGGTAGCTCTACGAATGATGGATCAGAGGCAGGGGGACCCCGAGACAGGAAGAAGAGTGGGGAGGCACTGCAGTAATCCAGGCCTGATAAGGACACGGACTGGAGCTGTGGCAGAGGACCAGGAAATTAGGAGGGATTCTATAGGAGTAAGCTGATTGGCTAGAAGGCCTATGGGAGATGAATGAGCTTTAAGGAAGGTTGCTCTGCTGGAAATACTTCCAGAATGTATGATTTATTACTTATCTCCAGATATTTATGAGCTCTCCTGTGTCATTACCTAGCTAATTTATAATCCAGGAATTCATAGCCACTTTATCCATCACACTCCTTCTTCATGTATCTTCACAAACAGATTAACTTGACCCTTAAAAAAAGTCTTTATGTCATCACAGTGTGCAATTAATTCTTGAAAAACCAAAGTTTACAGGGTTCTAGCAGTCCTAATACAGGCTTGACCAGGAATTACTAGAGACGGTCAGAATGAGTTTTTAAACATTAACTCAGGTAGGTTGCTTGACTAGGAGATAGGCTAACGCCTCTGTAGGACAGCTCAGGCCATGTGCATGACCGTTCAAAGTCACACTGCCTCAACTAAGAACCAATTAGGCTCACCCCTCCATCATGGAAGATGGTTGTATACACTGGAAATGACGACATCCCATTCCAACAAAATAGTTACTCTACACTAAATATTTTAGTACATAGAATATTTTCTAGAATGTTCCTTTGAGGTTGAATAGGTAAATTAAAAGTGTTTAATTTTCAAGTGTAAATAAAATAGACCATAATATGTATAAGTATATGCAGGCAGATTTGGAAGTGGACAGTATAAATGGGATAGAAGAGAACCATAGTTTGATCCAATCTCCAGAGGAGCAGAAATTCAGTTGCCTTTGTTGGAAAACGTTTCCTCTCTGAGGAGCAGAGAATAATGGTGCTATAGTAACTCGTTGCTGTTACTGTTGATCAGACTGTGATTTCCCCACTAGTTACTATCAAAAAAAGGTAGAATTTTTATTTAAAGAGTACATGAGGCAGTTGAAAGCCTAGGAGGAGCAGGGGACAATCACCCTGGTAGGTTTCTTTTAAGCCACTACACTTATCCTGCATAACAGATGCCAGGTCTCTGTTCTGTGCCCCGTGGCAGGCCCTCTACATTTGCAGATCTGGCTCTCAGTTGGCATCATTTGCTCTTCCCAGGCCCTTTTCAAAGGGTTCATGATGTCAGGTTCACACTCATTCTTCTGTCTTTTCTACAACGCAAGGCAACATTCTAGGGTTGGCTTGGAATTCCTTGGTGACATCTGATACTCTACTTTCAAAGGCTTTCTACTTTCAAGAGAATTTTTAGCTAGTCCATAATAAACTAGTGATAATAGCAAGCTACCCTTGGTTATTTAAAGTTTGTATTTATTATTTTACTATCTACATCTATCTATCATCTATGAGTGCTCTGCTTGAATATATGTATGTGTACGCCTGGTGCCCATGCAGACCAAAAGAAGTCCTTGAATCCTCTGGAACCAGAGTTATATATGGTTGTAAGCTACCATGTGGAAGTTGAGAATTGAACCCATGTCTCCTGAAAGAGCAGCAAGTGTTCATTGACCACTAACCATCTCTCTCTCTAATATTCTTGGCTTAAAACACACTCTGGTAAGATCTTAGTTGGGGTAATTTGTTCATCTAACTAACAGTAAGAACCCACTTAGTACTGAGCACTGTGCTAAATGCTGAGATTCTACACAGAAACTCTTGTGTCTTCAAGCTTTTAGGCTGGAGGAGGCAGGAAAGACAGAATGTGAACCAGCCATAAGAATCTGTGTAGGGTCTGGTAGGGATTTCCTATCGTTGGAGTTTGGTGTCCAGTTTGAGTGACAGGATGAAGTCCTGGGCGAATGTGTATTATTGACATGAGCACAGCCATGTCCAGAGCACAGTGCCTCAGTCCCCTGGGAACTGGCACACCTGGTCCAGATGTTGACAGTGTACAGAAAGTGTCTTCCTTCTCTTGGATGTTTACAGCCTGAGACTTCTCCCCTGCAAAGACCTCCCACACAGACTAGCTAACCTCTCTTCCTGTGTTGTTCTTATTAAAGGCTCTGAGCTAGACTGTGGCATGACATAGCTAGACATAGGTGCCCTCCATCAGGGTGAGCACAGCCCACTGCATCGCGGCTTTCAGCACTTGTGCTCCTGTTCCTATCCCTTCTTCATTCCCCAGTCAGCCCAGTGTGGTTTCCAGAGCCAAGCCATGCTGGATGCAACATCCAATCACAATTGAAATAGGTAAAAGTAACATCAATTGTATTTAACTCTCAGTGATGATCCATCTTTCTTTTTTTTTAAGTTAAACTTTATTTAATGATAAAATAATATTTATGCTATAAATACAAACATAAACTTTGAATCATGCCCCTGTTACTTAGAGCCTATACCTACCTGCTATGTCTGCTGGAGATGTCTCATAGATGAGGTTCGACCTAGATGCTGTCTCAGAATCCCCACACAGATGCTTCCCAGACTGAACTCAATTACAAGAGTCCTCAGAACGAGCTTAAATGAGAAAATTATGAGTAAGAGCCCCCACTATTCTCCTATACCTTCATACTCTCTCTGAGTCCTCCCACAATCTGAGCCCACTTGCTGCTTATCTGACTTTGATGAGCCTGGTAGTGTGTTAGACATCTAGGTATATGCAAAAGAAGTGGTGTCCTGCCCATTTCCAAAGTGACTAAGCAGGGTGAGAAAGCTGGGAAGAGCTGCTGGAAGACATGAGGAGTAGACCAATGTCTGTGCAATAAAAGCCTGCCCATCAGGAGGTGGATGTTGGGGAAACTCTTTCAGCATCAACACTGGTTAGAGTAGGCAGCACACTGTACAATCCTCAGAGGGAATAGTCATCAAATCTCAGTGCTGCTTTTTGTCGCAGCTTCCCAGGGATTGCTCCCTCAAGACGGCTGGCTAATGATATTAGTGTATTACTAGGTCTCCCAATAGGCCCCCACTTCAGGGAACGGGGCGCTCTGGACTATAGCATCAAATCTCATTCTGTTGAGCCCTAGAAAGCGGCTGGAGAGCTAACTGGAGGTGCCCATTGTGTGACCAGGGGTGGAGGCTGTCTCCCAGGGAGTTCACGGCAGGACATCACAGGCTTACTGAGATTTGCTCTGTGGTCACTTCCAAATTAGGAAGCCCAGCTAGCCTGGGCACTCAGGAATGCAGCAGGAGAAAAAGGAATGTCCCAGAGAGGGACTGAGTTGCTCTCATCCCATAGCCTAGAAAGGAAGGGGCATAGCTCACTTCCTTTCTCTCTCTGCCCAAGATTCTGGTGGCCCCTTCTTCAAAGACTCGTGACCAAATGGGCATTTATTTTCTAAATCTTATTCTGACAATTAATATATTTATCTTTATTAAAATAACCATGAAAGGATATTTATAGATTCACGACTTTTTATTCTGTTCATAGTGTGTGACAGAGAATTCTGTTCCAGGCTTATTACTAATGGCCATGAGTAAGCCACAATGTATTTAGATTTTATTGAGCATCAGGGAGCCAGGGTTGTGCAATAATGGCCACTGATTAATACATTAATATTAGCAATGCTCATGAGTAAATCATATTTTATTGAGCATAAGGGAGCTAGGCTTAGCCAGCAATGCTATCCATTAGTTGATATATGTGGTTGAATTTAGATGTATTCTAGAAAGTTCCATTTTAAATGACAAGTCATAAACTATAGAGGGGACTCTATCTACTACTATTGTTCAAAGTGGACGTAGAATTAAACCGACTCCTAACAACCCACAGTTATATCCATAGATAAGTGCAGTGGTTTCTCAACCTCCCCAATGACCCTTTAATACAGTTCCTCATGTTGCGGTGATTTCCCAACCATAAAATTATTTTTCTTGCTACTCCAAAGCTGTAATTTTTCTACTGTTATGAACTGTAAAGCAAACATCTATGTTTTCTGATGGTTTTAGGAGACCTCTGTGAAAGGGTCATTTGATCCCCAAAGGGGTCATGACCCACTGATTGAGAACGGCTGGATAAGTGAATCTCTCAATCCTCATCAGAGACTTTAGTTTTTGGTGACAGATAGTGACTAGCATGGAGACCCGCAGCTAGTCAGGGTGCACAATAATGAAAGACTGTAAATGGCCAGGTCTAACTGGGGCATCTACATGACACACACACACTCTCCCAAGGTCCAGGGCTCACGGTAGAAGAGGAGACTGGAAGATTGAAGGAGGCAGTGGATGGCTATGAGGAAACCGTGTCTACTGGGCACAGTAGGGCAGTTCCACAGATGAACTCAGTGGTTGTGACAATGTGTACAGGATCTATGTAAATCCAAGAGAGATGAAACCCTAGCCGGAGGTGGGAGGAGGTGGGCATGAAGTCCCATCCTTAGCTGGGGAGTTATTGGCAAATAATAACTGCTAGGAGGGGCACAGGCAGTTTTCTTTAAGGGTGTGAGCCATAATAATAATAATAATAATAATAATAATAATAATAATAATAATAATGATTTTATAATTTGAATTTTTAAAATCAAGATTT